>NW_024044570.1:30651562-31251562 GCF_014851395.1 Micropterus salmoides
AGGAGAGTGATGTTGTGGGGGTGGAGCTGGACTCTATGTCGGTGGTGTCAGAGAGGAGGATGCTGTCCAAACTACATGTCATCTTGGACAATGTCTCACACCCACTCAAACACAAATCTGTGGCCATTAAGTTCTATAACTCCTCCCTCAAAGTGTCTGAGACACAGACCCTTAGTTAGTTATTAAACTGGACCTTATCTGTTTCATGCAATATTATCTTTTCTTTTAATAATGTAAAAATTGTGCATATCCAGGGTACAGTGGTGCAGTGGTTAGCACTGTCGTCTCACAGCAAGAAGGTCGTAGGTTCAAACCCAGGCCCCAGCGTGGCGTTTGCATGTTCTCCCGGTGTCTATGTGGTATGTATCTCTCCAGGTGCTCTGGCTTCCTCCCACTGTCCAAAGCCATGCTGACTAGGTTACTTTGTGACCCTAAATTGTCCTTAGGTGTGAGCGTGTACCCCACCTATTGCCCAATGTCAGCTGGGATTAGCTCAAGTCCCCCCACAACCCTGTACGCAGGATAAGTGGTTGATGATGGCTGGATGTGGATCCGCACTCCTTTATGTTTTTCTTTATATTTTATATTTATACTCTTATATTTATATATTTCTTCATCTACCTACTTTCTACTATTATTTCTACTCCTTATGTCTTGATGTGCAATGTTTTCAACTGTGACACAAGAATATTCCCTCGGGGATCAATAAATTATTTCTGATTCTGATGATCTTGCACATACTTCTGTGTTGTGTCTTTTAATCTATTTTATTTTACTGATATGGATGTATGTGTCTGAAATAAAAGTTGATTGATTGTTACGCAGTGTACTTGATTGTTATTAGAGCTGAAGTGGACATGTTCAACTTTAAAGATCATTTGCTGTCTAAGTCTGATGAACTTATTTTGTCTAAACATAGTTGTCTAATGGTACATTCATACGATATCAATGTTTTATCCATAAACAAAAACGTTTGGAGCTTGAAGGCTCATCAGTGGCCTTGGAAAGTGTTGTCATGTGACATCAGGTGGCCTTCATCAGCAGATGGACTGTGCTCAATTGCCATGCACTACTAATTCACTACTACTGTTCAACACAAATGTCTTAATAGTGTAAATATTGTATATATCCACAGTCCTTTATTTATTTTTTATATTTATACTTTTTATATTTATATATTTATTTACCTATCAACTTCTGTTATTATTGCTTCATGTCTTGTTGTGCAATGTTTGCAACTGTGATGTAAATGGCAATTAAATAAAAATGTTGACCAATAAATAGCCACAGTTCTTTTCAATAACTGCCATGAGCCTTCCATCCATGGAGTTTGTCAGTTTCTTGGTCTGTTCACGATCAACGTTCGCTGAAGCAGCAACCACAGCCACCCAAATGTTGTTCAAAGGGGTTGATTGTCTTCCTTGACTGGAAATCTCATGTTTGAGAAGGGCCCACAAGTTCTCAATAGGATTCAAGTCAGGTAAGGATGGGGGCCAGGTCATTATGTGGGCATCTTTTAGGTCTTTGCTGGCTGGCCTAGCAGTGGATCATGTGATGGATCATAGTCCTGCATAAAGACCATTGTCTGCTTGAAAACTGAGAGCTTCTTCCTGTACCACTGCTTGAAGAAAGTATCTTCCAGAAACTGGCAGTAGGCTTGGGAGTTGAGTTTCATCCTTAATGATAGTACCAGTACCCCCCCCTCCATCTTGCTGGTGCCTGAGTCTAAAGTGGTGCCCTGTGTCCCTCTGTGATCCAGCCACTGGCCATCCGTCTTGTCCATCACTTCACTCTCACTTCATCTGTCCATAAAACCTTTCAGCTATTTCTTTGCCCAATCTTGACGCTTCAACTTGTTAATCTTATTCAGTGGTGGTCGTGTTTCAGGTTTCCTGACCTTGGCCACGTCTCTGAGCTCTCTGAGTTGGAAAATCTGCATAGAAATAATTTTTCATTCAGAATACTTACTTGCCTAATTGTGCACGCAGTGTAGTTTCAGTCACATGTTCTGAAAATGTTTTGGTTGTAAATATTCATTCTCTATATAGCCATGTTAGTGGCACAACTTTAGGAATGACAATGTCATGCTGTGGAGGGGTTCACCACTTTGATCTTCAAATGTGCATGTAATTCTCTTATTGAGTCTATAACCACCTTGATTATGATTTTCTGTTGTGCAACATACTTGGAATAAAATTTATAATGCAAAGCCTTAATTGTGTGTATCCTTATCCACTATGTAAAAGTTGTTTCAACGGACAATGTAGTGGATTGTTGTTTTTTTAATGACTTATTGTGCAAAGCCTCAGAAAACAACAGTTTACTCTCAGCTGTCACTGGGCATAATGCAAAAACAACATCATGACAAATGCATTGGATTACATGGATTTAAGGGAAACAGACTCCTAATGGCTATAGTTGTTGGCAATATCCGGCGCCCAATTGAGGTTACTCGCCCATCAGCACAGTTTCAACTTTTACATCTGTGGCATCAAAGATAAAGTCCACTGGCCAAAGTGCTTGTTTTCCACTGAAGTGTTCTGGTGCCTCCATTATAGTCTGGCATGGTTTAGATCTATTTAGAGCAATTATTTAGATACATTTTGAATACAAGGTAAAGTTAATAGATTGTGGTAAGTTCATCATTTGCTAAGTTAAAATCTGAAGGAAGAGCATCAGTTTCATTTGACTCTATACACACACACACACACACACACACACTCAAAAGAAAGCATGTAGTTTTAAATCAAACATACAGAAGTTAGCTCATTTGTTCAGCAGATGTACAGAAGCACCCCCAAATAGTACCTCTGATCTATCATATTTATAAATGTCGATATATTCCAAACACAATTCACAGGTGAAATTAAGTTCTCTTGTCTTGTCCCTTTGTCTCTTGTAAAAACATTGCCATGTTTTTACTGTAAACATGTAATGAAAGTCCTCATCATTAATAGTATTTTGTAGCACAATTTGTATATAGTACTCGTAAAAGAAATAAGACACAACTTCAACGAATGAATTGTTTTATTTAAATTGCTGCATGTATTCATGGTGTGTGTTTTGTGGATGTTGTAGTTGCTTCCCAGCTGGAACTGATTGAAGGCCAGGCCTGTAAAGGCAAACATATGCACTTAGTGTGGATCATTTGGTTACCTCAGCATGTAACCAATATGTGCTCAGTGTGGTATAACCTTTACCAAAATGATGATTGATTGTAGTGTTAATGGCTGCCTGATTGTGCAAGAAGAGATTGGGCAGTAATGGTGTGTTGAGGTCACTCACCTCTGTTATGTCTCCTCTCAAGGGTGACTAAAGTAGTCCACAGGTTCTCTGACCACCAATTTAAAGGTTCCAGGAGGATACCATGTGGCAATTGGTGTAGGGATGTTGGTGTATTTTAATCTGCTGTTGAGAGTTTCTATGATTCTATTGTCATGTGTAATACATAATACATGTGTAACATAAAAGATCATGCAGACTACATGTACATGTATACTTCGTTAGGTCATCCTAACAAAACTATATAAAAACAATACCAGGGAGACCTAATGGCGCGTATGGCGTCAATGGGGTAAATACCTAAGGAAAGAAGTAAGTAAGTTAGTGTTACCAAATAGTGCAATCAATACAAGAGAATTGTAAGGAGATAGAAGAAGAATGCACAGAAAGTACATGTTAGAGGTTTAGGGGTCAGAGGTGTTATAAGAGGAAATGATGGCATGTGGTAGCTCGTTCTACCATCGTGGTGTTACAGATGAGAACAGCCGGGACCTAATACAAACAAAGATGCCCAGGATGAGTTATTGGTCAAAGGTTTTCATGCATTTAGTGCCAAAAATAGCCTTCATTGATGTTGAGCACCCCACTCTGCAGATCTGTGCAGCTTTTTGTTCACTGTTTTGGTTTTCTGCCTCACACATACACTGTGGGTTGAGTGTCAGGGCTCTCATCTGTCCCCACAACCCTGTGCAGCTGTTTCCTGCAAACACATTCACACAAGTTGAGTGTATGCTGCCCCGCCCAGCATGAAACAGCAATGAGTCAAGTGACCGGTGCAGGAAGTCGAGCATTTGCTAACTGGTACAGTAGCCACATCCTGGTGTGTTTTAAAGGGAGATTACTTTGCAACAAAGATAGAACAACAGGGGGAAAGAAATCATACAGACAATCAAAATTTTACTGTGAAACCTTTCTAGATCCCGTGCCATTTGTGTTTATCCCGCACATTTGAGGACACATTACCTATTTGTATCGTTAATTATAACATGTAAATGGAACAGAGGTATGGGTGCTATCGTCTTATTTCTGTTAGCAATATGTAACATTCTGCATACATTTGGGCCCCATTTTAACGATGTAAGAGCTCGGCGTGAAGGCCATAGGTCCAATTTTGCTTATTTAACGCCGTAAAAAATTATCAGTGCAACAGGAACATGGTTCAAAAGGGTTGTACTTAGTCTGTGTAACATGCAATAAACCAATCAGTGTCATCTCCCATTCCCCTTAAAAGCCAGGTGCACTTGTACCTTGGGGCATTGCTATTATAATGGCGGATGATGGGGCATTATAAAAATCATTGATTGACTCATTGAATTGCAGACTCACATCAGACTGATCATGTAGCCTAGTGTTACTCTGCTGCTCTGTGGTTTATCAGTAAAGTCTCTGAACTACAGTGTAGACTGGTGTCTTTTAACAAACAGATGCTGTCTCCTCTATGAATCTTCACTGCGCTGCATTATTATAATCTATAATGAACCGGTTGTAGGTCACATCTTTCTCTTTCGGTGGTTTCTGTGGTTTATCGATGCATGAGTGTTTTCTTGAACGATTTACTTTCATGATTAGAGAGGCTGTTGTCATTTTAAATGTTCATTAGCTTATTAGCCCTAAGTACAAAGTACAGCTGAGGTAAATGGAAAAGTCATTAGTTGCAGGTATTTGGTCATAAACCAAATAATTTGTATCAGTCCATCCCCCTGTCCCTCCTCTTCAGCCACATTTCTGTTTTCTCAGGCCCATTTATTGTCTTTTTCCTTCAATCCACCAGGTGCCCTTGGACTTTCCCTCCTTTCCCCATCATCTGACTGTCTTGCCTTTTATTTCTAAACCACAAATGTAAACCTCACGGTAGCACTCGAGGGATGACCAATTATCTGCAGCATTCATCCTCTGGGGTACCACACATGTCTGTACAAAATGTCATGGCAGTCCATCCAATAATTGTTGATAAGTACCAAAGCGGTTGTGAGCTGTTTAAAAAGCACCCCATATATACACTACATACATGGAATGTCATCTACAGTATATAGCATGTGCCATGTTCACTGATATTACAGAGGCATTGCTGCAGTTGGTGCACCTTCTTTCTTCCTTTCCTTCCTTTGTCACATCTGGTCAGTCCGTTAACAAACATAGGCTGTGGTTGCTGTTGTGCAAGCAACATGCACACTATCAGCAGTGAAGTGGTGCAAGTGTTCCTTGCAGAGTTTAAGAACTGTGCTGTTGCCTCAGATGCAGGGTGGCATCCATTGATTGAGGACACAATACTGAAGCAACTAAACTGTATTCTGCAACACATTAAACGTCAGTTTTTGATAATATTTCACCCTTTTTATGTCACGAGTTTTAAGGAAGTGCAAACAGGAGACAGCCCAAACGCAAGACACTGGAGAGTTGACTGAAGGAGAACAGGTTTTAATCCAAAAAAACACAAAAACTCAGACTTACATGCAGTTCGGGTGTAAAACGCCTAAACAGAGGATCAGGCAACACAGAGACAGGCAGATAACTCCAAACACAACAATGACCGGACGGGGACTGAACAGAATCACCAAACATATATACACCAGGGACTAATGAGCAGGGCGGGAGCAACACAGGTGACAGGGATGAGGCTAACGAGACACAGGCAGGCAGAGAGACAGCAGTGGAAAACAGAGAGACGGTGAGGCAGAGGGATTACTGGGAGAACAGACAAAACACAGGTTGCTGGACACTAAACAAAGTCCGTAATAAAATAAGACATCAAAGTTCAGAATAATGACAACTAATCAAGGCACAAGCAGACAGATCACAACCAACAGGGAAACAGACTGAAGCTCGGATAAAACAGAAGCAGAGCAGACATGGGCAAAAACACAGAAGTACACAGACCAGGAGAAAACACTAAGACATGAACTAAGGCACAGGACAGATGCTAAGTAAACTTAAACATGCAAATGAACAAAAGACTAAACTTAGCTATGAAACACAAAACCCTAAACATGACAAGATCAAAATAAAGCTTATTGAAACACAGAACCCAAATGAAAACAGTTACTAAGTAAACTAAAAAATGCGGATGAATAAAATAATGAACAAGGATAAACAACAGATAATGAACTGACCAAATAACCAAAACTCCCAGAGAGCTAAACATAGCAGACAGGCACACAGTGTGACAGTTTCGCCCTCGTTTGTCAAGGGAATCTAAAAGTAGCATAGCATGGGATGTTAGTACATTACAACCACACTTATTTACAAAACTTTATCTTGATAGTTAGAAAGATAGAATAATTACAAGCTACATAAGTGATGGTCAAAACTGTATGGATTAAAAGGTGTAGCATTGCATTCACGATCAGCTGTGTGGACAACCATCCTGGATGCTATTAGAGTTTAGACTAGTGATAGCGGCTCTAGTTACTTACTACATTGGTTACTGTTAAATTGTTTGAAAATAGGAGTAAATGAAGCAGCCCAACAGAGATGATGTTAGAACAAAATAACAGTATGAACTAGGTCTAAGTAGCTCTACACTGCAACAGAAGAACAATGTTTCTTTATTTTCTTGTCTTCTCTGTGAATTAGGGCTGAACAATTTGGGGGGGAAATCTAATTGTGATTTTTCTACCAGATATTGCAATTATGATTCAATATGAGATTTTTGAAGTTTTGCTAAAGTTCAATATTCACTGCCAGTCTATTTTTGACAGAAGCCATGTCAAGCCATACCAAGCAGGGGCGAGTTCAATCTCAAAACGTTTTACACCGGTTTGCAACATTTTCGGATTGAACGACATGTTTCCTTGAAATGTTGTACAACATTCTGCAACAGGCTTTGAGGTATATTTTCTCCCGTTTGGTGGGCGTGTCTCAGGTTTTACCCAATCAGCTGCGACAAGTTTGTAAACACAATGGCCTTAAAAAAGCAGCTTCAGTGCTCTTTGCGTACACAGCAGGGTTTTCAGGGAACCACCGTTTCCGTTGAAAAAAACGTTTTGCTAGGTTTTGTCTGCGCTGAACTCGCCCCAGATGAACTAGGCAGGAAGTCAGACCAGAATGGCATAGAGAATCCGGTCGATTTTCAAAATAATGCACCTTTTGCAGACTCCTGATCTAACATCAACAATAAACAAAAAAAGAAACAATTTAACTACGTAGCCTACTTAACCATAGCAGAAGCAGAAAAATCAAGGACAACTGAACAAGTCAGCAAAATCAGACAGGTAAAATGCTCTCATTCTGAAATGCTCCATGTGGATATGTAGCCTGCAGAGAGCGGAACAGAATGGGCTCACAGTGAGCTGTTATCTGTTGTTGAAGCACACAAAATGACAAATTAACAACACATTAACAACGTGTAGGTTAAACTCTCCCCTGCTGAAACACCCACATTTTCCTCTAGTTTTGTTTATTGTTATAAAATGTACACGCCCTGTGCCCGCTCTGATGGGTGAGTAGGACTGTAACGGAAGGAGCATGGAGCTTGTTATTGGCGAGCAGATCGGTCACACAAGGATGACAATGGAATGAATTTGTAACTGTATGACTGTTTAAATCTAGCTACTACAAAATCCTCCAGACTTCCAAATGGACAATTGCCAGTTGGTAATGAGAAAAGGGCTTTTCGTATTCCTCTGTCTGACATCAAGGACCCATCATTAAGAATCAAAACATTTCGAGTGGTAAACTTAATGTGTGTCGTGTGAGAAAGCTTGAAAGAGTAGCGACAGTAACGAAGGGGAGATTTAGCAAACAGGCAATTAAATAAATATTTTTACTGTGATAACCTGCAAAATCGTAGCCACACCAAACAAAGCAATGAATCATGTGCAGTTTAGAGAACACCTACAGAAAGCACAGAGACTGGGGCCTGATGTACCCAGTGAAAAGCAGAGTGTGGGACGCGGGCTAACTGGAGGTGTCAGGATGTAATTTGTACTCCTCAGTCTGCCACTTTTAAAGAAACATGGTTAAAGATGGAAAAAGCTGGATTAAATAAGGGCAGGGTGATGTGAGGGAGAAAAAGACAGGCCTAAAGAAGAAGTGTTGAGTGAAAAAGGGGAACTGCAGTGCAGAGGCAGGAAGAGACATCCTAATGCCCTTAATGATGACATCTTATACATTGACTGCAGAACTGAGTAAATAAACTAAACAGACAGTAAAGAGGAGAGAAAGAACGTAAGAGACCTGAAAATGGACTGAAACATTCCCCACAACATTAAGCAATGTTAAACTGATTCATCAAAGCAGAGAGAACTGCACTGAGGCAAACAGAAACAATCAGGAAAACATTCATCTCCGGAAGTTTCTCTGTTGCTAAGCTTGAACTCTGACCGTGTTATGAAAAGATCAAAAGATTTGGCCTAGATTCCTGTGAAATATGTGAGACACAAATACAGTATGTCTCCAGCATATTGTTTTACAAATCTGTACAGCCCATTACAGGGGTGCTTTTTCTTGTACTTCGTAACCTAATGTTTACCTAATAGTTACCCCTAAACACCATGGAAATGTATAAAAGGTTTAAGAGAATAGCTCAACATTTTGGGAAACAAGCTTATTTGCTTACTTGCTGAGAGTTAGATTAGATCAAAACCACACTCATGTCTGCAGGATAAATATGAAGCAACAGCAGCTGGTTAGATTAGGTTTGCATAAAGACTGAAATCAGGCAGAAACAGCTAAACAAAATCCACATTTATAGCTCACCATGAGGTCATTACCCACATAGAAATAGTCTCACAAACAACCCCCCACAAAAAATTGTGGATTTTGTTACCGTTATACAGACTGGGTCAGCTTTAACCTCATTTCCAGTTGTGGTATGGATCTAACTCTTGGCAACTCCTGGCAGTAAATAAGCGTAGTATCCAGTATTTTACTCTTCCATTAAAGTCTGTATATTTCTCTGTCACTATTACAGTACTCAGGACAAGCTAAATGGGCGTTTAGCTAAAAATGTGAGAAATGTGTATGTGCTTATAACCTTGGGCAATAAAACTCATCAAAAATCATTACATAAAAGGTTCAGAATCTAGTGTGAGGTGCTGTGAAATGATTTGATTTAAATGAAAAAACATAATCCACTGGCCATATATCTGATTATTGTGTGCAGTGTGTGTGTGTGTGTGTGTGTGTGTGTGTGTGTGTGTGTGTGTGTGTGTTGCCCTAGCAGTGGGGGCAAATTTGTTTTTAATGCTCCTACATAAAAAAAAAATCTTCATAGTTGAAGTGATAACCACCCCTGGGATTATCATTGCATTTCACAAGCTATATTCAGTATTTGTAAAAAATGTAATACCACAATTAAATAACTGAAATGATGTCATTGAGGCCTGTTCATTGTTGCAGTATTTCATTTGTATTACAGTAAACTAGATAAAAGTAAAATGAATTAATGTATTCATTGTGACAAAAATATCCACAGTGAAAGATAACTCTTTCCACAAAGACCACTACCATTTTATCAAACAGTCACAGAAGAAGATACACTATTATCAATCATCTTAAAATTGAATTTCATTTTATGTGACCGAGAGAAAACCTTACAGCTGTGGTTACAATTTAAATAGTTTTGTTGCAGTTGCTCAGTTCTGTAAATGTGCCTGTGATTATACATATACCATGCTGATAGAATTATTTCTTTCATATAGTGTGCGCAATGAGTAAAGTTAAAGTAATATAATGACGGTGAAGCACAGGTAAAGCTGAAGGTCTGAATGGATGTGATGTGGAGCTTCTGATGAGCTCACTGGAAGGACCCACATGTTGTGATGAAATTGGAAGTGAATGGAGTGGAGGTGGGAGGTGGATCAAACTGACACTGAAATGACAGCTGAAAGCAGTGGAGAAGAAACTGTTTTAAAATTTGAAAGCAACCAGATTATTGGCTTACCGAGATTTTGGCAAAATCTGATGCTCTAGATGAATTGTAATCACTTTGCTGATCCTCTGACAGCCACTGCTAGGTCCAAGTTTCAATTTGTCCAATTCTTCTGATTGCAGAGCACATGAGGGAGGAGGGAAGAGGAGTAACAATGGGTGGATGGGACAACTGGTGAATTGAGGGAAAAAGACAATAAAGGGGCCTGACCTGTACTTTGTGTTTTGGGCTACTTTGGGCTAATATATTAGTTAGTATGCCAACAAGATAAACTAAGATTATGAACATGCTAAACATTATGGCTGCGTTTCATTAGTAGTTCCACTTCCCCTCAGCCCTTGGTATTACATAACAGCACATGTTGCACAGAGGCCACTTGAAGAGCAGAGGGAAAGCGAGCAGGGGGAGGAGTGTTGAATTTGAAGGAAACGCACCTGCCCTTGTGCACTTTTAGGCCAAACTATTATGGATTGACTGCCAGTTGTAGTCTTAGTGCTATACTGCCTTTTCAAATCATCAGAAATACAGACTCATTTCAGTTCAGTTCCTGAAACACATCCTGATCAACATTGGTATCACAATGTGGCTATGGAATTACAAGGTGCTGAGCAAGAGCAAAATCTCACTCTTTCCACAAAGGTGTTTCCATTTTAGAGTAGCAGTTATTGCAGTGGTAAACAATCAAATAAAGCACCAAAGCCCTGACTGATCTGGGGGCACTGCACTGTGTGGGCCTTCAAAAACAACACGCCTACTACTGCTTCCTGAGTGAAGCCAGTTTGGAAGGATGTGGGGCTATTACAGACATTTCTTTAAATAACACCACATTTATCAGACATGAAATTGTGATGTACTTGTCTTTGACTATACACAACTACCATTGCTGTGTTTTGGTTTTGTTTGGGGTTACGTAAGAAATACAAGGATATTTATTATGTAATATTTATTCTTCTCCAGCTGTTCATGGTGGGGTTATTATTTGCTGTTAATTGTATGTAGTTAATCCCTTTGTGCGTGGGGTATTTGGTGTGTGGGTTTGGAAATGATTGTTTTCTTCACGTCTACCACTGCTGCTTGTCAAAAGAAACACCTCTGTGTGATAAAAGTTTGTGAAAAAACAGTGAGATATATTTGCCTGTCCCTGGAGGAGTCGCCTCAGCTACTAACAAGCAGCAGTTTCACATTAAAAAGATAGGAGGTTGTAACTGAAGTATAATCCATACCCTTTGTCCATTTATTAACAAATATTCCACTGTGAATGGATTTCTCATTTTTAGTAAAAATTTTGCCATGTGACCATGACCAACCCTTCATGTCTAAACTTTATTGAAACCAAATTGTTCTATATAAAAACGGCATATTTTATGCGCTGTTCTTCAATTAGCACAAGATTAAAGTATTCAGAGCTTAATCGTTTACAGGATCCAGCCTGGCAGCCAGAGAGCAACTTAATTTGTCCCTCTCTAAGCTGCTGCCCACATTCCATATAAGTATAAAACACCATATATTGCTTAAGGCTTATTATTAGATACATTTAGATCAGAATTTTTACTTTGAAAATATCATTCCCCAGAAAAGTATTCCATTTGATTTTGATATAAAATGTTTAAAACTGCATGAACTTATTTAGCAATCTTTTTTTTGTTCTTTGTGTTTACTGTAATTGTCTTATTTCAGTTTATTGTCATTTTAAATATAGACAAGACCAGCAAATAGACAACAAAAAAAGATGAATGAGGTAAACTAAGCTTGAAAACTCTCTGTATACTATCTATAAGGAGTAACTCGTCGAGTAAATAAAAAGAAAGGGATGACAGCTCAGACTACAGGAAAAAGCATGTGGTGAAAGTGTCACATTATGGTGCAGAAATCTTAATACAAACTCCATACTGACTTACCTCCTGTGTGACATTCACAAAATTGCTTTTTGCCTTAACACAGGACAGAATATCATCATCATCATCTTCAAGGAGAAGATTACCATGGAGTATAACTCTGTCAGATACAGATCAGAGAGAGACGAAGAGACCCTGACTGAAGTAGCACAGCACTTGTTGTAGTAGTAGTGACTGTTTGTTACTGCAGATAAGTAGGAAGTTTGTTATGTGGCTAACCAAACAGCTTGCTTTGTTAGCTGGCTGGTTTCCTGAAGGTCCTTATACAGTTAGCAACAATAGCCTTTTTTTTTTTTTTTTTTTACTTTTGGGTGGCTGTAGTTTCAAATGATTTATATAATTAAAACATTTTTTGTAATGCTTTACGAGGCTCGCACTGCTTACCTCAATATATGGTTTTGCTGGAGTCATGTTACCTACCATAGTCAGAACAGCGATAATGATGATAATAATGATAATGATAATAATAATAAGGAAATAATCTTTAATTTTCAAGGCCTAAATTAAAACCAAAACCCAAGATATTGAGGAAAGAGTTTCTTAAGAGGCATAAATGTTTAAGAAGGACAGACAGTTTTGAGAAACGTTGGCTATGCTATAGGCATGAACAAGACAGGAAATCCTTGGCCACTGACCAAAGTAAAAGTTATCCTGCAAACTTTGAACATGCAGTAACGATATTCCTGCAAGAAAGACACTAAAACCACAAAATCCTATTTTTTTAAAAAAGTGGTGGAAGAAGGCCAAATCCCTCATGTAAACATTTATCGGTCAAAGCTTCTGAAGATGAAACTGTCCATGAATTTTATGACAATATGAGCCTATATGGCCTCACATGGCTTTTTACCTCCAGTGAGCCCAGTAAAACCTTTTAGATATGTATAGTAAATGAATCTACTGTGGTTTTAAAATACATGCCATAGATTTTATCTTGAAGGCATTTCTGCAGCAACTGGTACTGCATTAACAGTACTGTACGAGCTCGAGGGGAAATGCTAGTGGACTAAAGTACATATGCACATATGCACACGCAATATTACTTAATATATCGATGCTGTCTGCTTATTTTCAAGCTTTCATCTTTAAATTGATTGAAGGATTACAAGTCAGAGATCTTTCATAATAACTTGGCAGCAGTTACCAATTACTGCCTAGACAAAACTGAACCATGCAGGTCCTTTAGCCTTTATTTAGGACATCCTTGTGATCTGCATGACCCAGACTGCCAAATAAAAACACAAGCAGTCTAAAGTGATATGCAAGCTGCAAGAAAGCGGCAGCTAAAGGCTGGAATTCACAAAAACACACACACACATACACATAGTAAATTACACACACATACACAAACCCCCGAAAGGCACTGAAGCATGCGTTCATGGAGCAAACAGCAAACAGTCAATAAATGATGAGTATGTGCACAAGTGTGTGTCTGTGTACTTTCTGTGTGATTGTGAAACATATTATGGTGTAGTTCATGTTTAACTGTACAGCTCAAGTTCAAATACATAAAAGTGGTTTTGCAGAGAAGTTATGCAATAAGAAAAGGAAGAGCATATACAGAAGAAGAGGGTAAACTGTTGAAAAACATTTAAAAATTCAGAGTACCGTATGATGAATGAATGAATCTTTGTAACTAAACGGAAATGTATTACTAAAAGTGTTTTAAAATAAACAGAAATCAGACTGTGTATATTTTCAGATAATATCAAGCAATAAAAAATTGACATTTTTTTCACCTTTACAAGTGATACATTACATGTCAAAGAGGGGGTACCCAGGAACAGGACCCAAATGCAGACAACTGAGGCAGAGCTGTGCAGTTCAAAAGATTTATTACAAAAGTAAATGAACAGCAGACTTACAGGAATGATGAGGCAGGCCAGTACCGGGAAAGAAGTCCACAGGTGAAAATAATCAGGGCAGGGCAGACAATAAAAAATGGGTGGAAACACAAAGGCAAGAAGTGAAGTTACTGACATGAGAAGAGAGGTGAGTATTTCAGAATGAAACAGAAAATAATGGATAAATGACAGGTAAACATGAACTATGGAGCAGAGGCTGGAGACTGAGGGGAACGGAGGAGCAGATTGTGACGGTATATTAGCAGAGTTGTGATTAAAATCAAGGGCAACTGGACTGGTTGAAGACATTTCTCTCATCCCAAGCACAGGGACGTCACTACGGTTGAAAGACTGGGGGGGTGTAGCCCCCAGGGTATGCGTAACTTACGCTTGCAAAATCTTTGCACATGCATCTTTTGTTACTGTATTAGAACTACACTTTTATTAACAACCAGAGATGAAGCCAAGGTAAAAAGTGACATATTCTCTTCTTCTATTTCTCCTCTGTTGAACAAAAGTTACTTTAACGTTAGCTTTTAGACCCATCAAAGCTGCATGGGGGGAATTTACATAGGCCATGTGCTCCTGCTGAGTTCTTCTGTAGACTGCTGTCTGTCTACTCATGTAAATGTGTGATAAAGTGACACCATACACTGTAAAAAAAAAAAAAATCTTTTTATTTCACAGATTTTTTCCTGTATTTTTGAAATACAGGAAAATATCAAAAAAATGGCAAACATAAACTGTGAATTTACATGTCTAATGTAAAATAACATGAAAAACCTGTAGCTGTGATTAACCATAACATTTATGTTATTTTAAAGAAAAAAAACTGTTCCAATACATTCAGGGATTTATCATATTTTCACAAGTATTATTTGTCTTATTTAAAAGAAAACTCTTTTAAATTGAAGTTTTATACTGTAAAAACATTTCTTAAACATGGTACAATAAGTAACAGTTAACTATAACAAAAACATTTGTTCTGTAATCTGACATAGATTTGCTTGATTATTGACACATATCTCCTTTAATTATGGATATTTGGGAAATAAAAACATTCAATAAATGTTATTTTAATCAGTGTATAATGTCTACAAGCATTGTTAAACTGTCAAAACACAGTTCTGATCATTGAAAACAGCCATAATTACTGTAATTTCACAGATGTTGACTTGGATCATAATGCTTGGAAGTTCAAACCAACATATTTAAATCTGTTTTTTTCTTAATTACAAATTACCACATGTTCACATTTTACATTAGAGTAATATATATCCATTTATCTTAGACCGGAAACCCCTTTTGAGTTTGTACCAGGGTTATTTATGACAGTTTCCTTCCAGATTTCCTTGAATTAACTTAATTTAAGGAAACTCAGACCTTAAATTACTATTTATTGACCATTTATTCAGTTCCGTGCTCACAACAAATAAGCCACACAAGTCAAACATTTCAGTGTAAAGAATTGTTCTTCTGAAACTAAAGTAGTTTATTTTTTATTTACCTAATTGATGACATTTTCAGATCTATTCATTAGAAACACAACTGGTTCGACATAAAGAACATTTTGGACACTGTCAGACACAGCTCCAAGATTAAAGTGGAACATGAATGTGAAGTAATTGGAAAGTATTTCTTAAAATGCTGCCATTTTGCTTTGATAGGAGAGCGATATGAAAGGCAAAGGAGAGGGGATAATGGTACCAAATGGGGGTTTACATAGAGTGAACTTCATGCACAATCCAAAGACTTCATCATTTTCTGGATTCAATAGGACATTTTATGACTTTCTAGCCAGTTTTTGATTAAGTGCTGACTTTGCACGACAACACCTCAGGATGACCTTAAGAAACCATTTTGCTTCTCAAGGTAGCTCAGCTGGAAAACATAAACAACAGCAAACATATTACACAGCATATCTATCAAAGGTCGGCAAGACATTATATATGTTTCCTTTAATAATGGTATGGTGACCAAATTGTGGAGATGTGTTAGTCCGTAGCCCTCTACACAGAATTAGGGACAAATTCAAGTCAGGTGGCTACCTGGCTGCAAAAATAACAGAGCAGAAAACCACTCCCACTCCACCAGTGTTTGATTTACATTATAACTGACATTAATAAATAGGGCTGTGTGATATAACGATATACACTATATTGCCAAAGGTATTGGGACACGTACCCCCCACGAATCACTGAATTCAGGTGTTCCATTTACTTCCCTGACCACAGGTGGATCAAATTGAGCACCTAGGCATGCAGACTGCTTCTACAAACAATTGTGAAAAAATGGGTCGCTCTCAGGAGCTCAGTGAATTGTGAATTGAAGCATGGTACTGTGATAGGTTGCCACCTATGCAATAATTCAATTTGTGAAATTTCCTCACTACTAAATATTCCACGTCAACTGTTAGTGGTATTATAACAAAGTGGAAGCGATGGGAACAACAGAAACTGTGCAGCTTCTGCGCACAGTGCACAGAAGCTGCCAACTTTCTGCAGAGTCAATAGCTACAGTCTGCCAGGAGAACGGTACTTGCCTGACGCATTATGCCAAGTGTAAAGTTTGGTGGAGGGAGGATTATGGCATGGGGTTGTTTTTCAGGGGTTGGGCTTGGCCCCTAAGTTCTAGTGAAAGAAACTGTGTGTTAATGCTTCAGCATACCAAGACGTTTTGGACAATGTCATGCTCCCAACTTTGTGGAAACACTTTGTGGATGGCCCCTTGCTGTTGCAACATGACTGCTTAAAGACATGGATGAAGGAGTTTGGTTGAACAGTTTGGGGATGAATTAGCGCGGAGACTGCGAGCTAGGCATTCTCGTACAACATCGAACATCTGTGCCTGACCTCACAGATGTGCTTCTACTAGAATGGTCAAAAATTCCAATGAACACAATCTAAAAGTTGATTACCAGTTTTAGAACAGTATTTTGACGTTTTTTAAATAGAAGATCTAGTGTTTGCAGGTGTTGTATGATTTTTTTAGATTAAACAAAGATTGCATTCACAAGATTTTTATGTAAAATTATATAATAAAACTTCTGAAAATTTTAAGTCTGATTATTTGTATTATAGCAGTGTTCAACTATATTTATAGGTAATTTAATTGTTTTTATAGGTGTATATGTTCTTCAATAAACATTAAAAGCCCCAAAATTAAGAAGAAAGTTACAAACTGTATTGTCGTCATGGAAAATTACCGTACTTTTGCAAGGTAGTTATTTAACGGTATTTTTCTCGCGCCCCAGCTGCCAGAATATTTCCGTTTTTTCACATTTTTTTTTAAACACTGTATCTAATTCCTTGTGTAGTTCCTTGTGTGTGTATATATATATATATAGCCTACATTTAGGCAACATCTACATATTTATTTAATTTATCACAGCCTATGAATGTAGAAAGTTAAGTGGGTCAGAGTATAGCAAATATAATAAATATCATGAAGTAATTTAATTTAGGCTATACTTTGGTGCCTGGACCTGCCATCAAATGTCTATTGTTAGGAGAAAACAAAACTGACAACATTTCCTGAGACCTGTAGACCACTACAGACCTCAATCACACTGGCTCCCTCAGAATCAGCTGCCCTGCCAGTCTCCTCCTTCTCTCTTACTCCTAAATATCTTCCAATGTTCTGATTAATGAATTGAAGGATACACCAGTACAATAGCCTTAACAGGGACACTAGGATTTAGATTTCACTCACAAAAACATATGGGGACTGATATTGTTTTGAAATACTATAGAGATTAATGGCATTCACACTAGCTAGACTAGGTGATGTAGCAAGTAACAGTCATTAACAACAACTTACAATTTCACTCTGTTGTTCAATCTGTTTTCCTTGTCCAAATATGTACATGGTTGTCTTGACCTGGGGAGTTGGCCAGCAACAACAGAAACTACAGGTCAGAATGTACCGAGTTCTGTGTGTTTTGGTTGGTTATAAATAGAGAATATAAACAGCCAAGTGTGAAGATAACAGTAGCAAGTTTTGTTCTTTAAAGGTTTAGTAAGTTAGTGACGATTTTGGTAATTCTTCATTTTGTTCACATTCTTGTTTTATCAGTGGGATGAGAAATATGTTGAGAAATATGTTGAGAAATATGTTGTCTGTGTGTGTCAGATTTCAAATCCTCTGCTCCATAGCACCCAGGGCTGAGTGATTGGCAGACTCTGGATCATTCATTTTGGCAAATTTTAAACTGCAGGATGATGAAATGAAAGAGGAATACAGGAGTATAGTCAATACAAGGAACATCTGAATGAAAGACTTTAGCAGCCGCAGTTGCCATGAGTATTTTGTTTGTTGTCACAGATATCACTTTGCCCATTTATGACATTTACTGGAGAGGAAGTACAGGGGCTGTAAAGAGAGGTTTCAGGCCCTCTCAGCCAAATTGTGTAGGCTACTGGAAAAGAGAAAGGGATGAGGGGTTTGGATGAACTTTCTATTAATATTATTGTAATTAATTATTAATTATTAATATTAAGTTAGATTGGATAGGAAAATTGTGTCTAATGTTCAATCCAGAAGAAGGTGGTAATGCAACATTTTTTTATGCAAACCGCTTAAGTTCAAGTTCAAGTTTCTGCTGTTCTGCTGCCTTAAAATCAGCTCAAAAATTTTACACCTTGATTATTTAGAACTGCCTGAATAAATATTTTTGCAAGTTTATAACCATAAGCGTCCGTCTGGTTCGTTCATTAATGGCTACCCATTGATCCTTGAAAGGGGAGCTCTGGAGTTATTGTTACTGTGAGTCATAGCTTGAAACACTGTGTTTATTCTAATGAAGGCACGGCATTATATTATAGCAAGGGTTACACTGTGATTGGATTGCTAGCTGCCTTTACATCTCCTTCATCCACCAAAGTTCTATAATATTTAAAAAGTCATCAGTAAATTTTACTGCTGCCATGCCAGCTGACATTATGTGTGCGTGTAATGTGCCAGCTTATTGAATTTACTTCTGCTGAAGTGCACACACAGCTTGTGTAATGATGAAAATGATGGGTTAAGAGGATTTACATTTTGCTTAAGAAAGTTGTTTGCTTTGCTGATAACTCTCACTCCCTCCATGCTGTTTGCTCATTGCATTGACTGGACTATTAGCGTTTTGTCGAATTGCGAATTGTCATAGGTAATATTTTACAGTAGGATTACTATAGGAGAGAACACAGGTTTGTTTTCTTCCCAGATAAAACAGCTTATTTACAAATTTACTGTACATAGGAATGATATAGCTCGGTTTTGTTAGGAAATATAAATCATCAGTGATTCCATGTCCCAGTCTTGTTTGACGTCAGTAACTCTGCACTGGCAGCTAGCTTGCATCCTCACAACTCCAGTGCGGCTATAAAAAGACATTTTGTATGAAAAATGCACAAGAGCTTCAACCCTGATGCCCCAGTCACATCATCAGTGCCACCGCTACCGCTAAACCTGACTTTTTTCCTAGAACATTCATAGCTCATAGCTGTAGTTTATGTGCACAGCTGTTAGGCACAAATCTTTGAACAAATAAAAAAACATTTCCTGTCAGAACAGAGATGGTTGAGGCCACTTTGAGGTAAAATGAGAAAACTCAGTAAAGGAGACAACTGCCAAAACACTTCGGCAGAGAGCCACTTCAAGCTGCAAATGTTTTAGCTCAAAGGGTTTTCTGTCAGAACAATTGTGATTTCATACACTTTATCACCATGTATTTGTCATTGGATACCAGTGTCTGCAATTGATTATACTGTCAACTGCTCATTCCACCAACATTTTTTACATCTCTTCTCCCCTCACTCTGAAATCTGTTCTTGCTCCTTCTTTACTTTTACACATTTCTAAAAATGTAGGATGATCCTGTGAAGCGACTCTTGGTATTTCTTTGTATTTACATTCAGTCTTCCCTGGTTTTTTAAGTGTTTAAATATGCAGGGATGTTTCTTCTTTGTCCTTTTTTTGTCATCGGTGCAGAAACATGTCCCTGCTTGTGTTGTAAGGCTGTGGCGCTTGCAGTTGAAGTGCTTCAGCTTGGTGCTGCTGGTAGTTATGAATAAAAGACGCATTGTTCTGCTGTAGTCTGGTGCTGCATCTGCCTGCAGCTGCTGCTTAAGTGATCTCTGAGGATCCCTGGCTGGTATTTGGGGTAGAAAGAGAAAAGAAGGAGCATGTGGGACATGACAATTCACATGTAAGGCATCTATCTGAATGTATCTGTGTGAATTCATGAGTGAGCGTGTGTGCCACGGTCTGACCTGATGCATTTTTGTGTGTGTGCCTGGTGCAGTCGGGGGGTTTGCAGGGAGGGGTTAAACTCCAGAGTGATGCTTCATGGAGCGCGATGAGAGGAGAGGTACTCAGGGACAACATAAGCCATTCCACATAGCACTCAGTCTGAATAATGCAACAGTATGGAGGAGGAGGGAGGAAGAGGAGGTGAAGAGAAGAAGAAGAGGAAGAATTAGAGGAGACGGTGTTAGAGAGATTGTGAGTAGGGAGTAGAGTTGCAGAATGAACGGTGGGGGAGATAAGGGATGAAATAGGGTGCAGGATGAAGGGAGAGGGAGATATGGCCAAATGGGAAGGACAGCTGATTTTACAATGACCCAGAAGAGGTGGAGAAGAAGAGAGAAGTGGAGGTAGAGGATGGTAGAATAGAAGGAGGAGGAGAAGAAAAGGGGAAAAGAAACAGAGTGGAGATGGAGATGGAGATGGAGGCAAGATGAATAAAAAGAGAGAGAGAGAGAAAGAAAAAGAGAAGATGAGTAGGGAGAAATGAACAGTAGAGAGGAAACACAAAGGAGGCCAGGAGAGAGAGACACTCTGTGAGATAGAAAAGATTTTAGAATGAGGATCATTTCCCACTTGGCTGTAGTTCCAAATGTTTTTAAAGAGAGCTTGCTCTCTGAAAGCTAAAAAGCTTTTTCTAAAGGTCTAACAATAACTCTTCATATACAACCCTCCTGTCTATTGGTGGAGCTGGAACTATTGTTGAGCAAATATTACTGTGTGCACTTTGCACTACAGTTATTAATATTGCAAGTTCCTATGATATGACGCAAACGATTAAAAATAACAAAAAAACAAAAGTGGAAGCTGTAGGTGCAATGCAACACTATGACTGAAGGTGACAAGAAGACAAACAAAATGTGAAACATTTTTAAGCAACTCTTGGATTTAAAATCCTGACATAATTAATCAGACTCATAAACCTGAATACAGTAACATATGTAATTAAGAAAGCTTCCATGATATTGCATTATTGAACAGTAATAAGTAATAAGAAACCTCTCAACCACTGCTTTCATTGTTATATATTTTCAATATTACAGTCCACATGAAATCACATTAACTATCCCTTTTTGTCAAATATTTTAAATATTTTGGTATTATTAAAAGGAAGAAAAAAAGAAAAAAGGGTCTTTGGGGAAATCAGAAATGCTCCTTTAAGCTTCAGCTGGCTGCAGGGGCGTGTCGGTGTTGGTGTGTTTGATTGACAGCAGCTGGTAGGCTGCCACAGTGCTGGTGTTTACAAGGTAGTGAAAAACCCACAGAGAATTACCACCCAACCCATCAACATAATTTCCAGACGCAGTAGGAATCTTTTTTCAGTGAAAACCAAACCCACTGTACTCTTCCTGCCCAGCACCAAATGGCGGACGGACAAAATTAGCGACTAGCTGGTGACTATAGTGGAGCATTGAGCTATTTAAAAACGATAAAATATTCTTGTGTGGTTCATCAATGATGATAAATTATCTGAAAGCTACGCTTACATATGCAACCCAGGGTTAGGTTACAATTTTGGATTTATTTACGCACTTTTAAAAACATTTATTGAAAGTATAATTCTTTTTACATGTTTATTTACAGCATTAAACGTTGAAATGTATATTGTAATAGGCTGGATATTAACTTATTGGGAGAAAACTGGTAGTTCTATATAAAATCAGACGTTGAGCACCCCCATATCGCCAAAATGGCGTGATCCTTGTTTCACTGCGAAGCTTTCACTGTGAGATTGACAGTCGAATCACGCTGCAACTATAACACAAATAAAAGTGAAAATCATTTACATAAAATGCAATTGTGTAAGACATGGAGATTTTAAAAGCCTTTACTGCTCAGGTTCCCAAATCTCAAACAGCAAACCTTAGACAACACAGCACAGATAAAGGTCTCATGCAGTTCGCACTGCTGCTGAACAGACTCTAGCTCCAACAAACTAGTTCAATTTGAAATATTTAGATGCTAGAAGAAAAACAAAGGTTTGTTGTGTGAATGCATCCAGTGAGGTGGACATGAATGGCATAAAATGAGGATTCATAAAAGGCTTCTAAGAGTGGTAAATATAAACAGCAGCAATAATAACACCTATTGGGACTGACCCCGTGAAAGGTTGATTTAATAAAAACATTGAACAGCAGCAGCGATTACAACAAAAGACAAGACAAAAGGCTGACTGAAGTCCAAATTTAGAAAATTCACTGATTCACATTCAAAAAGAACAATGAAAGAAGGAAAAATATTATTTTTCACAGTGATATTCAGTACAACCTTGTTGAGGGAAACTTCACTTCTTCACAGCTGACTGCCACTGTGACATTCCAGCAATCAACATTTTCTCTCACATCAGTGTTGTAATAAAATTTCAGACAGTGATTTCACCATCTACACTCTCAGGTTGATGGGTGGTTAAAAGCGCTTAAATCTAATTTGGAGGATTCACAAATGGAATATGTGCTACATCAGAGTCGTAACTGGAGAGGAGTGCAGCTCGACCGCCATGAAACTAGAAGACTAGACGAAGAGAACTTGAAAGATACACAAGTTGATATTTACAGCAGCTATACTTTGTGTGTGTGTGTGCTTTTGTCTACACGCCCTTACAATGTGTTGGATCGCACAGCATAATTCATAGTATAGGAATATAATAAGAATGTTTGTTCTAAAAATACACCAGAAAGTGTCAGTATATGTTTTGTATTTTTGAGGCATGACTCGTATGGTTACAGAATGTAACAGTAGGGGCAGATTTCTGGTAAGAATTCAAACAGACAACACCAGCAGATGGAACTATGGCGCAACACTGATGTGACTCTTCAACTAGGCTGTCAGCTGGTTGTCAGTCAGGGATCAAGTCCATGTCCTAAACTTTGTGTGTCAGTCATTAGTCATTAGTCATTCCAAAATATACCAAATGAAATGCCATATATTTAAGCGTATCAATTTTTAAGAAATAATGAATGACTCTGTATTACTTTTAAAGAAACATTTGTGGGTAAGATCACATTTTTTCAACAATTAAATGCTCATATAAACATTGAAAACACTGTTGGTCACTTCATTTGTCACTTGTGTTAACACTGGCTGCAAAGAGATCCCTTTTTCTTTTTTGAAAATTAGTTTCAAAGTTTAACTGAGTTAGACAAATCAAGCGAGTATCTTCCAGTGTTACAGTCTTTTTAGGACAGAATACCCTCTCTTTCTTTTTATTCCGTCCATTCAGCAAAGAAACACTATCTGTGGAAATAGACAGAGTACTAAAAAGACTTTGTCCTCCATCATATACATTTAAAGGATGAACAATTTAATGTACACAGGGGCATGTAAGTATTGCTGTTAAGACACACTTGAAATGTGAACTTACGCTTTAAAAGCAAAACAAGCAGATGTGCTGTGGCATGTTATTTCTGTGACACAGTTATTTGTCATTTCCAATCTGTTTGTTTTTTATGTTGCCATTTGTTTTCACATCAGAAAGTGATACACCGTCATACGATGTTGTCTGACTGTCGTTCTGTGCTGCCTGTGCTTTTCTTCCATCTTGTCTGCACGAGGGCTGGGCAGGATATCAAAACATTCCAAATTCAAAGGCTGAACTCCAAGGGAAGTCACAAGTCATTGGTGTTAAAGTGAAGGTTGAGTTGCAAATCTTCTTGGTAATTTTTGTTTTCAAGTCAAGTCATGTAACTGGAATCCAGACTTTCACTCTCTCCCTCTCTCTCCCTCACACATCTGATACTTTTATTATACTTAAACACAATACAGCATGCGCGCGCACACACACACACACGCACACACACACACAGAAGGAGAGAACTCGATAAACTCAGTTAGCAAGGTGAAATGTAATGGAAATTCACACTTACACTAGAAGGTAAGTGCTCAAGCTTTGGAGTTCCATTACAGAACTGCACTATCATGGCTTAGACACACTTTTGTGTTTTCACTACAGTATTTAAATGATACAGCCCCTTTACTTCAGTGTTTAAGCTCTTCACGTGAAATATGTGAAAATAAGAGCACAGATAAAGGCTATTTCAATTTCATAAAAATTGTTAAAAAATAAAACATTTCCCTCTAGAATCTCACATTTTCCCTCAGGGACAGATTTGTGCTTTCAAGTTCATCACCAGCTAAGAATCTTGTTTATGCTGACTTCCAGTGGTGAACTTTTCTGAAGTGATGTATAAGTGTACATCAGGGTACAGTACACTGTGACATCACCGTTGGGTGTGGTTACACATGCAACAGAACACACTTCTGACCATACCCAGCATCAGGATGCAACAGACTGCAACCTGTGACCACAGAGAGCAGCCTTTTTTTATCCGGTATTACGTTACTTTTAAAGGACCAGTGTGCAGGATTTAGTGGTATCTAGTGGTGAGGTTGGAGATTGCAAGAAACTGAGAATGCGTGGAAAAAAGTTGCAAAATGTTTGTATTGGGCTACTGTAGAAACATAGTGGTGCAACATGGAGGACTCACTCCTGCTCTAGATGTAAAGGGCTAATTAAAGGGGCTATATGTAAGTTTTTGATTTTAATAAATCAAATTGTCATTGCCTTATTGTCAGTGGGCTCAAAGCTCACTCAGAAATGAAGCACACGCCTGTTTTTTCCGTTGCTTGCATCAGCCTCTATTCTGCTTTTAATGCGAGGTCTCCAGGTTGGATTCAGCCCTGTGCGACATACAGTCCACTAACAACATAAAACAACCGGCTCACAGCAAAACACAGGCTCCATGTAAGGATCCAAAACAACAATAAAGGTTTATGTGCTATCAGACCAAACAGGTTCAGATGATGTCGAGTAAGAACAAAGTGAGCATTAGTAAAGCTGGAGAAACACAGAGAAAGTCACGTTAGCTCGCGTACAGATGACCTTTTCCTGCCGATCGCTGAATAAATACTTCCAGGTTATACATAAACTATATATGTGTGTCATCATCATTTCTCCCTCTTTTATTCCTGACCAAGAAAGAGAACCCTCCGCCGTTTGTTCCAGAGAGATTTCAGTAAGTTTGCTAGGTGCGCCCATTGCGCCTGCAAATGGAGGGTGGGCAAGCTACAGCCCAGATAGTAGCTCTAGGTGGGGAGATAACTACAGCGGTGAAAATGTACGTTTCAATTGGATTAATGCTTCTCACCATACTATAGTCTTTATGAAATGATTATTATGTTATCACAAGTCAATAAATATATTACCTTTTGTTAAATAACTGCGTTGAAATGGGAATTCCATCAATTCCGGACAATGGCCGCTTGGCGCCACTCTCGCACTGAGACAGGCAGCAGAGACGCAACACGTCTGTCAACACAGACGCTGTTGCATGCGCCTACGTGCAGTGATGATTATATTTATAATATTTTAACATTTAAAATAGTAATTCTTTAATAAATCAACAATGAACTATAACTGAAATCAATTCAGTTATAGTGATGGGATGTTATTTCATAGCCAACATTTCATATTATCTAACTTAATAAAATGTCATACATCAAATGATTGTTTATAAATAATTTTTTTTCAATTTTAGGTGTAACATAACATACAGTATGTTCATTTCAAAGGAAAATAAGAAAAGCAAGACAAGGGAATGTGAGAAAATGTCAGGCAAGAAAAGGCAGTACACAAAGGAGGTGCTGGAAAAGGCAGTTGAGGAAGTGAGAGCAGGAGCAAGCTTGAGGCAGACTACAAAAAGAAAGCCAGCCTAACCCTAACCCAGTCACCAGATCTCTGGTTAAAGTGCTGGCTAGTGGCATTATTAAAGAGAGTGGCAGAGAAGGGGCCGAGTGATGTCTGGTAGTCCAGATTTAAGGCCCGCCATCCAGAACTAACCTCCCGGACAGCAGAGTCCCTGGACAGAGCCAGAGTTCACGGTGCAACTCCAGAAGCCATTGGAGGTTTCTTTGATCTGTACGAAGCCTTATTCATCCGTCACAGTTTGGACAAGCCCTATCTAGTCTTCAACTGTGACGAAACTGGCTTTGGAGACAAGCCTAGGTCCAGGCAGAAGGTGCTCTGCCAGACTGGGAGGAAACACGTCTACCAGCAGCAGCAGACCACCAGGGAGCACATTACAGTGCACTGCTGCGTGAGTGCAGCCGGGGAAAGCATTCCACCCTTCATCATCTACCCTGGCTGCCTCCCAAGTAATGCCTATAGGCTGGATGGGCCTCCCAACGCCTTCTATGGGATCCAGGAGAAGGGGTACATGGACTTAATACAATGATAAGATGAAAAGACATGACGTGATGCATGAAAAGTTACTTGCATGTCTTTGTGGTATGCTAATGAGTTTTAAATATGCTTTACTTTCTTAGGTGGTGAGAGTGCTCCCATCTGCAGTCACTCCCTCAGCCACGCCATCCAGCGCTCCAGTGACTCCTTCAGTCTCTCAATCCAGCGCTCCAGTCACTGGCCATTGATGAATGGGTGCAGTGTGACCTTTGCCAACTGTGGTTCCACTTCGAGTGCGCTGGGGTGGAGGAAGTGCCAGACACGGAGTGGCTTTGCCATAAATGCTGTCTGTCCACATAATCACATACACACACACAATGTAGAGTTTCCAGCTCTGTCTGTTCTCCCTGCCTGTCTATAGCCGCTGTCACTCTGCCGTTTTTCGGGAGGATTGTGCCGATATGCGGCTCGCTGCGCTGAATGAAGTAACGTTATGGAGCCGGTGTTGATCTGCCTCTGACACGGGAACATTGAAATAACAGAGCCTGAACATGTCTGAGTGAAAAGCCACAGCCTGCATGCTGGTGTTTCTGCGTTTATTGCAGGATTTCTGTATGACAGTTGTTGGATTATGCTCGCTCATGACTTCAAGCGAGCACGCGTACGAGCACACGCCTGGTTGCAATCTTAGAACCGCACCGCTAGTGGCCGCTGGAAAGTATATAATGCCCCATAATTACAAAAACACAAGGATTCTTATTTTCCGATGATTATACACTAACAAAAACACGTTTGTGCATATTCTATTCTAATTCCGCCAATATTTCTGCCAATAGATCCCCCCTAAAGCTTACACACTGGTCCTTGTGTCAAACTAGAGATGAGGTTAGACAGCTTGTTGATCCAAGATGGCGCTGAGTATAGCTGCCTCGGTGTTCGGTGCGCTTTGTTTTGTTTTGTTTTTATGTGTTAATTTCTGTCGGCTGTGATTCCCGGTGCTCTTTCCCCAGGGAGGAGCTCATGAACATCAGGAGAACAACTCTGTGCTGTGAAGCGCCGCAGGAGAGGGAAAAGAGCCGGGTCGCTTGTGCGTCTTCGCCGGCGGGGACTCTGCACACCGCTACCAGCAATATTTCTCTCCAGCATGCGCTCACTGTGCAACAAACTGGACGAACTTCAGCTTCTGGTGGGGAAAAACAGAGACTTTTATTCATCTTTTGTTCTGTGCTTCACGGAGACGTGGCTGTGTGAGCTGATACCGGACTCCGCGCTGCAGCTGGCAGGCTTCCAACTGCACAGAGCGGACAAGAACTCAGAACAGAAGACACAGAACTCTCCAGCAAAACAAAAGGTGGAGGTGTCTGTTTTTATATTAACAATGGCTGGTGTACCCACGTTACAGTGATTCAGCAGCACTGTTCTCCTAATCTGGAATTTCTTAACTGTAAACCATTTTACTCCCCCCGTGAGTTTGCTTCATTCACTCTGGTTGGTGTTTACATCTCGCCGCACGCAGACAAACCCGGACTCCCTTGTTATTGTTCTCGGTGACTTTAACAGGGGAAATCTTAGCCAAGAACTCCCCAAATACAGACAATTTATAAAGTGTCCAACCAGAGAGGGGAACACTTTGGATCACTGCTACACCACAGTTAGCAGTGCCTATCACGCCGTCACACGCGCTCCACTGGGACACTCTGATCACGTGATGGTCCATCTGATCCCTGCTTACAGGCAAAAACTAAAGCTCTGTAAACCTGTAGTGAGGACATCAAAGAAGTGGACTAGTGAAGCTGTTGAGGACCTCCAGGCGTGTTTGGACTGCACTGACTGGGATGTTTTCAAGAAGGCTACCAACAATCTGGATGAGTTTAAAGAGGCTGTGACGTCCTACATCAGCTTCTGTGAAGACAGCTGCATTCCAACACGGACCATGGTGAGTTATAACAATAACAAACCCTGGTTTACAGCTAAACTCAGACAGCTAATGCTGGAAAAGGAGGATGCATTTAGGAGTGGTGACAGGGCGTTAAAGTGCAGGTTTAGCAGGGAGGTGCGAGAAGCTAAACGACTGTACGCAAAGAGACTAAAGAACCAGTTCTCTGCAAACGACGCCACTTCTGTCTGCAGGGGATTCAGACAGATCACAAACTATAAACCCAAAGTCCTCCACTCCATAAACGATTCTCTCCTGGCAAATGAGCTGAACCAGTTCTACTGCTGCTTTGAGAGTCAATCGGACACCATCCCCTGTGACTCCTCCGCTCAGCTTCAGCCTCAGTCCACCACTTCTTTTCCCCCCACTCCTCAGAGCTGGCCAGCTCCACCCCCTCCCCTCCTCTCTCCATCACAGAGAGGGAAGTCAATGTTTTTTTTCAGGAGGCAGAAACCCCGCAAAGCATCTGGGCCGGACTCTGTCTCCCCATCCACCCTGAAGCACTGTGCTGATCAGCTGTCTCCAGTGTTCACAGACATTTTTAACACCTCACTGGAGACATGCCATGTGCCAGCCTGCTTCAAAGCCTCCACCATCATCCCTGTCCCCAAGAAACCAAGGACCACTGGACTAAATGACTACAGACCTGTCACCCTGACCTCTGTGGTTATGAAGTCTTTTGAGCGCCTTGGGTTGTCCCAGCTTAAATCAATCACAGACCCACTCCTGGACCCCCTGCAGTTCGCCTACAGAGCCAACAGGTCTGTAGATGATGCAGTAATCAGAATCAGAATCAGTTTTATTGCCAGGTATGTGTACCCATATGAGGAATTTGACTGTACATTGCTCACGATGTGCTTACTTATACAATAATACAATAACACAATAATAAAATAATAATAAAATAAAATCAGACACAAACTACAGAATACACAACACTAATATACACACTATGAACAAAACAATATACGTAGACATATTGACAAATAGTGCAGTGATCAGAGTGCAAAGGATGCAGGAGTAAACTATTCTCATTATGTACATGTTGAAGGTGGATATGATATACAGGTACACATACATGTACACATGTACACAGTGTGATGGAGCATAGTGCAAAGGATGCTGGAAAAAATAAATAAGACATATGACCTTATGACCTGAGGTAGGTGTATTGGTATACAGTATATACATTGCACAGGAATTGTTCCTGACACTGTGAGTCAGAAATCAGCTGTTCATCAGAGTGATGGCTTGTGGGAAGAAACTGCTTCTGTGTCTGTTGGTTTTGGCGTACAGTGCTCTGTAGCGCCTACCAGAGGGGAGGAGCTGGAACAGGTTGTGTCCGGGGTGAGATGGATCTGCAGTGATGTTTCCTGCCCGTTTCCTGACTCTGGAAATGTATAAGTCCTGAATGGAGGGCAGGTTGGCACCGATCATTTTTTCTGCAGTCCAGACTATCCATTGTAGTCTGTCCTTGTCCTTTTTGGTGGCAGATCCAAACCAGACAGTGATGGACGTGCAAAGGACAGACTGGATCAGCAGCTCCTTAGGCAGGTTGAGCTTCCTGAGCTGACGCAGGAAGTACATCCTCTGCTGTGCCTTCTTGATGATCATGTCCGTGTTTGGCTCCCACTTCAAGTCCTGGGATATAGTGGAACCCAGAAACCTGAAGGATTCCACAACAGACACAGGGCTGTTGAGTATGGTGATGGGGGGAAGAGTGGGGGGGCTCCTCCTGAAGTCCACGGTCATCTCCACAGTTTTGAGCGTGTTAAGCTCCAGGTTGTTCTGGCCGCACCAGAGAGCCATCTGATCAACCTCCGGTCTGTAGGCCGACTCATCACCGTCCCGGATGAGGCCGATGACCGTTGTGTCGTCAGCGAACTTCAGGAGTTTGACAGATGGGTCTCCTGAGGTGCAGTCGTTGGTGTAGAGGGAGAAGAGCAGGGGGGAGAGCACACACCCCTGGGGGGCGCCAGTGCTGATAGTCCGGGTGCTGGATGTGATGTTCCCCAGCCTCACCTGCTGACTCCTGTCAGTCAGGAAGTCTGTGATCCACTGACAGGTGGAGGCTGGCACAGTGAGCTGGGTGAGTTTGGTGCTGAGGATGTCCGGGATGATGGTGTTAAATGCCGAGCTGAAGTCCACAAACAGGATCCTAGCATATGTGCCTGGAGAGTCGAGGTGTTGCAGGATGAGATGCAGTCCCAAGTTGACTGCATCATCCACTGACCTGTTATCCCTGTAGGCAAACTGCAGGAGGTCCAGCAGGGGGACACCAGTCTTTCAAAGGACTTCATGACTACAGATGTCAGGGCGACGGGCATGTAGTCATTTAGTTCAGAGATGGAGGGTTTTTTCCTTCTCTTCTGGACCTGTACTCCTCGAGGACTCTGAGGCGAGCAGGAAAGATTGCAGCTGACTCCTCCCGCCCCGGACACAAACTGTTTCAGACTCTCCCCTCTGGCAGGAGGCTGCGGTCCATCAGGACAAAAACAGTGACAAAAACAGTTCCTTCCCGTCATATTGATCTGGTTTCTGTAGCTGTCAGACACATGCTATGCTGATAATGTAGCATGTTAGCATGAATCTCAAGAGATTTATGTTACCAACAGAGACAAAGTGAATTAAAAAAAGACAGTGGCTCTTATCCTTGAGATTGTACCTACACTTTGCTAAATATATCCTTGCAATGCACTGAAATCTGGCAGCCTTGTAAATGAGCACTGTTAAACGACCACAATTGCAGGTCTATCTAGGACACGTTACTGTCCAGGCTGGCAGTTAGCGCTGGTTATTTGTGCCACGTGGAGGACAAAAGATAACTGGCATTCTTAAATGAAATGCATGTTTTTTGAAGCCATATTTTCCAGTCATTGTGTGCTGGCTATTACAGATGGACCCACCTCAGCCTCTGTTGTACATCCTCAGACATCATGTGAAGATAATAAGTTTATTTGTATAGTGCAACTCAAAAGATAATTTTGTATGAGTTTAAAAGCAAAAGCAATGTAAATAAAATGATAATGCAATTAAAGGAATAATAGAATGACAGAGAAGGAAAACAAAACAGGCAGAGGAGGACAAAGTAAATCAGAAGACAGACAGAAAAACATAATGTAGCATTCAAAATAATAATGTCACTCTCTGACTGAGCTGATGAAAAGGTGATGGAGATCTCTTCATGGTGCTGGAGGTAAGAACAAAATTGTTTTCTGAAGTAGATCCCGTCTGTGCAGCACTTTGTAATGTGTTACATGTGGATGCCATGGACATGTTAGGGACAGTCATCATACTGAAAATCCACTTGTCCTGTCAGTCTGTCAGTATATTGTTACAAATTGGTGCCGTTTATGTTGCAGCGAGAGTAAGATTATTCAGTGTATTGTTTTATTTTTATATATTGGTCATGGTTTTGGTTTTGATTTTATTGTGTTAAATCCGTCGTCATGTCTTTCTCACTTCACATCCTGTCCTTGTGTTGATTATTGTTTCCACCTGTCCGTTGGGTATTTAAGCATGTGTCGCCTCATTGTCAGTTGTGAGATCGTCTTCGTTTCTGTGTTTGGATTTGTGTGCTTTGGATTGGATAACTCACTTGTTTTGGACCCTTGTCTGTCTCCTCACTCTATCTCACCCGTTTTAAACGGTCATGCAGTTACAAATTCATTCCGTTGTCATCCTTGTGTGACAGACTTGCTTGCCATCACAAGCTCCATGCTCCTTCTGTTACGTTCCTACTTACCAATCAGAGCGGGCACAGGGTGCATACATTTTACAACAAACGAAACCAGAGGAAACATGGAATAATGGCGCCAGCCAAACTGAGACAGGCAGCGGCTGTGTCATGGTTTTGTCCGGCGTCAACTAACTATGGCTAAGTAGGTTTCGTATTTAAATTGTTTCTCTTTTTGTCTGTTTTTTATTGTTGATGTACAATCGGGAGTTTGCAAAGGGTGTTTTATTTTGAAAATCGACCAGATCCTCTGTGCCGTTCTGTGTCTGACTTCCTGCCTGGTTCATCTGCTCTGTGTTGCTTGACGCGGCTTCTATCAAAAATAGACTGGCAGTGAATATTGAACTTAAGCAAAACTTTAAAAAAATAAATAAATAAATCGCAAATCGAATCATAATCGCAATATCTGGCAGAAAAATCGTAACTAGATTATTTCCCCAAATGGTTCAGCCCTAATTATTTATATTATCTTCACTGGTATGAAATCAGTCATGAATTACTGCATTCTGACTTCATTTTTGCCGATATTTGCTGCACCAGAGATTCTGATTTGGATAGTAATTTAGAAAGTCAACATAAGCTACCAGCAATTGCAGTCATTTGATTTGTTTGGTTTTTTTACAGTTATACAAAAAATACATAGATCTGGAAAACTAAGCTATATGGAATCAAATACATCTGTTCATATGAATTGCAGTATAAACAGTATTTTAACTGATTAATAAATTTATTCTTTGATTTTGAAACAGTAGCCTTATGTTGTTGTTATTTTAGCCCAACGCCTATTTTGTCCAAAACACCTGCATTACCCTTCAGTAGTAGACTTATCTAAAGATAATATAAAAATGCTCATATACTTGGCTGTAAGAAGAAGTTTTAACCATACTGTTGTCAGGCGTATCATAGAAACGCTGTCATACACACTTCTCATTGGTTGTGAGTCAAGTGAGTCTCATAAATACGGAACAAAGTGCATCCCATACCGCTTCAATACGGAGCATATCTTTTTGTTTTCAAATACACGACGATTCTGTATTTTACAGGATGACTGTGATGTAACCCCACATAATTCCGTAGTTAGTTAATGATTTGGTAATTGGCTAGGTTACTACTGCTGGGCAGGCTAATGTTAGCAGCTTACCTTATAGAGCATCCAAAAATTGTCTGCTCTAATTGATAAATCAATTTCTTTCATCTGTTATTGTATTTTTGATTTTGCAAAGACAAAACACATCACTCTCCAAACTCATACAGCCTGATCCACACTGCTCAAGTCAAGAGAAATCCAAAGATTCACACATCTGCTGTGCGTACAGTTCAGGGTCAATTACAATTGCTAATGGTCAATTGCAGATAGTAAATGCACAACAATTCATCGAAGTCATGCATTCATTCAAAGAAAGTAATCAAAATGTTTCTGTGTCTGCTTTCTTTCACTTTTATTTGTTTGTACAACTTAAATATTTCATACAAAGGTGTAATACATTTCAGTTTTTTTGACTCTCTGTAACATTACATTTTAGTCTTTGCAAAAAACTATTTAAAACACATTTTCAGAAGATTGTGGCCCACTTTCAAAAGCATTTAAGTAATAAGATTGTCCGTGTCTTTGTAGACAGCGGGTGTACTTTGTTGTAATAATAAAGGGTTTTGCTGATTCTTTAATTATTATGTTATATGTATTGATTTGCTAATGTATTGTTGTCCATTCATAGTGTAGAAGTGCTTTTGGGATGCCAGGCTTTGTTACAGCAGAGGTCTTTTCACTCAGTTAACAAAAATACTTCCTCATCTATTTGCAATCCTGACAAGCATAAATGTCATTTGAACACACATCCGTTCATTTCCAGTGCAAATGATTAAAATGGAAAACAGAATAAATTAAGAACACAACAGCAACTGAATGTATGCGTTCATCACTCCTTGAAAAAAATCATTAACACACTCATATGAGGAACAAGAATAAATGCTATGTCTAAAATATACCGTATACTCATACAACTGTGATTTTTAGTGCAATTTCACTTGTTATACACCACAGCTTGCTTTTTCGCTCTTCTCCTGAAGCATGCACTGAGAAGGGAGGTCTGTCACAAAAATGTCACCCTGCAGGGGGCAGTTTGCGTTAGCCTTTTAATTTGGCAAAAATAATATAATGTTTAGTTAAGTCTGCACTTTCACTTTTTCCCTCTCTTAATTCAGACATATAAAACCCCAACTGTAATCATGTCTATGTCAGGAATTTGTTTTTCAACTTTCGCAGAACCACACTACCAAATCTAGATGCAAAGTTCCAGTATTATAAATTCAGTAGTTACAATATTGATAATGAGAAAGTAAAAGTAGTTGGAAGTCATAAGTAGTAGTAGTACACAAGAATTCAAAAGTACATCACTGATAAAATGCAATGTTAGCCCTTTTCAAAAAGCTAATGCAAATGGCTGCCCTGATTTATAGCCTTGCTAGCAGCAGTGTGTAGCTCTGACGATGGAGTTGCCGGTCGTTTAGTTGGTTTAAATCCTTTCGGCCTGACTAGAGCTAGCCTGACTTTTAGATTCATACAGGACAAATTGTAGAAGCTAATCAGCGCAAAAAAGTGTTCCTAAAGCTGTATTTCTAGTTCTGCGCTACAAAGCTACGTACTTATCTGTCATAACCTCGACATAGCCTCACCATAGGCTATGTTGTAGCTGATGCGTACCTCCCAAAAAATGTGACTACAAATTAGGGCTTCTGTCCACCTCTGCGTAGAGAGCTAGCAGGGCTTTTAGATTGACACAGGGGAGAAATGTACTGCTGTTCTGTTTATGTGTTTAGGGGTTACATCATAGCTACGAAGCTGTGCACATAGCTGCCTTCTCCTCGCTAGAGGCTATGTACATTTTAGCTGCCGTGCGCCTCCCCAAAATTGTAAAGTTGAGGCTTTTGTCCAACTCAGTGTAAAGAGATAGCTTTTAGACTCACAGGCTAACATTGTCCTTCTGCAGTGCATCTTACTATGGTGTGTTCCAGTCCACCACTCACAGTTGCTGTTTCCTACATTCCTATGGTCATCCATGTATTGCAATTTTGTGAGTTCTCACAGTTCTGTACAGTATTGCACGATGCAAATAATCTCCTGGAAGTTTCCCAGAAGAATGTTTAGCACTAAGTTAACCTTTTAAACTGTTGCCTGCAACCAGTGCTTAGGACTAGTATTTTACATCAAATGGCATAATCAGTTAGTTATTAATGATTTTTGGAAATCCAGAGAATTAAAATGCATTTTTTTCAACCAGGTATTCATGGTTTTATAACAGATTAAATTCTCAAGTAACCACCCCACCATACATTTAATGAAACACAGTCAACCATAATGAAATCTTTTTAAGACTGGCTCCTGGACAGTTGAGTATTTGTTTTTTGTTTTTTTTCTTCTTTTTTTTTTTTTTAGAAAGTATGAAAAATAGTATCCCACTGTTTTGACTGTTTATCAGGGTCTTGAGTCTTGAGTCAACGTGTGGCCTTTGTTTCCAAGTGAAAACGGTAGTAACATTAAGAGACCTTGTGTCTCTAAATTTTGCTTTTGGAAAACCCTGTTATTGTGGCCAGTTTCTCTTTTAGACATGCATGTGTAGAGCAACAAAGTGTTGGTCATCTACAAACAGAAAATAAATGACCTGTTGTCATAACTATATATAACTAGTGATACAGATTGTGCAAAAATGCAGTGGTGTTCATGGTTTTGTCAAATGAGAAGTCTATCTTTTAATAATTCCTTTTAAACTTCACATTTAAATGGACAGAAGAGAAGTAACTCTAAGTCTCTGGCTACATGTCAGGCCTGTGCAAAGATACATTAGATGAGTGCTTAAGTGTGTCAAACCTCCTATCATGATATGCTAAAGGTTTCTTAATGGATTTTAGAGTGGCTTGAATCCATATTTTTGCTAGATGAACTTTCATATCACAGAAGGCTAACTCACCTCTGATCTATCTCAACACATTTATCATGATTTGAAATCCATGAAGTATACGAGGAGCCCTTTAAATTTCTACACCCTTTCACAGACTGAAAAAAATTCACGTAACTTGTAATATACAGTATGCTACATTGCCCCCCCAAGATGGTTTTTCACAGCGTCTTTTTTGTCAAAGTTTTCTCTTGGATACAAATACAGTATTTTTGTAATAAGGATAAAATGATAAAAATATTCATTTGTACATCCGTAGTAGATTCTTTATACAGTAGGAAGAAAAAATCACGTCCACAAGCAGGAACTCCCTCTCACACAAAGATTAAAGTGCTGGAGCCAAGAATGCACTGTCTGCATCCAGCTGGCTTAATATTGGAGTCTATATATGATTATGTCATATCACGCTTCTTTGTTTGGGTAACTATGGAAAACTTAGACCAGTGTCTCTCCTCAGGCAGGCAGCGGTCGTGCCCACAGAGCTGGTAGTTGAAAGGTCCACTGGCAGTCAGCTGACCAGTAAATATAAGCTTTTTCATTACTGCATTTTGTAGGTACGGGAATGTGAACAAAGCAATGTGTAAGAAACAGCCTGTCAGGGCCGTGGGATCAAACTCATGAAGAGTGGAATAATGAGGGGATCCGCAGCTTCTGTGGCCTGAGGAGAGAAATGAGAAGAGATGAGCAGCGCCATATTTAAACATGGAGGAATAGAGCTGAGGAAAACCGCAGTTAACTGAATAACCTGGTACTCTTGGATGAAAATACAGTAGGGACACTGTTGTTGGGCTTCTGTAAATAACATCACAGAGTACGGTCTAGACCTGCTCTTTTATGAAAAGTGCTGTGAGATAACTGTTGTTGTGATTTGGCGCTATATATATGTATATGTATATGTATACTACTATATATGATCAGTAAAGATCAGTGATCAGCTCACCCTAAGCAAATATAATAGTCCACTTGTTCAAGATCATACAGGTACAGATGAAAAAAAAGGTTCCTCTGGCTCCTCCTACTGCTCCTAATGCCACATGCAGACTTTTAGATAACTTATGAGGGGGGGCAGTGGTGTACCAGCCTCTGTTAGACGTTGTTGCAGTTGCCTCATCCCTGAGCCACGAAGAAGATGTTGAGCTTAACTGTGCGAGTAGGGGGGCTGCGCAGCTGCACGAGGAGTGATTCACACTGCGTTAAAGACTGCTCCTGGATCTGTTTGGTTGTTTTTAATCGCCATGGTGGATTCTTGCAAATGGCATTAGGAGCAATAGATAGATAGATTTATTTAATCATTTTTTTAAATTATCTGTCTCATGTACTGCTGTCAGGATCTAGTGACAGTTTTAGCAAATGTGCCAAATAGTTATTTTCATAAAAGTAACCTACTGAACCAATTACGCTCTCATAATTACTCTGTATTGTATTTTTATGGAAACATTTTAAGATATATTTTAATGCTCTGGAAGTACACTGAACATAATTATAGACAAAATACTTTTGTTTTTGCCCCCATTCATCATCAGCTGAACTCATTTATTATGAGCCTTTTATTGTGGCCAGCCTAAGGCACACCTGTTCAGTACCCATGCTGTCTGATCAGCATCTAGATATACCACACCTGTGAGGTGGATGGATAATCTCGGCAAAGGAGAAGTGCTCACTAACAGATTTTGACAGATTTGTGAACAATATTTGAGAGAAATAGGCATTTTGTGTACTTAGAGAAAGTCTTAGATCTTTGAGTTCAGCTCATGATGAATGGGGGCAAAAACAAAAGTGTTGCGTTTATAATTTTGTTCAGTGTATTACAAGCATTTGGACTAAACTGTTGTCTTTTAAAATAAGCTTGACGGATGGTGTTTGACAAATAATTATCTACTATTCCTATTTTTATGGATAGGTCTGTTGGTATATAAGTTTGAATGTTATGAACACAATGAGAAACATGGTGGCACTGGGCAACATGTTCCTTTATTACCATGAACACGGGACTGTAGTTTTCTTGACCTGTTTTATGTCTTCACTAGAAACCAATGTACTTGCTGAATGCCACAGACATGCCATGGAAGTCAGAAGGTTAGTGAATAAAAATCATTACATTTGTTGACATTAACAAAAATATATACTATCACTAGCCTTATCCTTTGATTAATTAGCACTGAGAGATTAGTTTGTCCTCCAGATGTTGAAATACTGACCACTTAAGTAACAGATTAAATAACAGGTAACAGGATTGTTACCTTCCGCTTTAGAAAGGAGAGTCCACAGCACAGATTGATCACTGTTCCTCACAGCCAGTAGCTGGAAAGGCCTCCGCTTCCTGGTTCTGGAACATGTACTGTGAAGGAAAAAACAAACACTTATTTAGTACTTTAAATGTACAACAAGGAGTTTTTAATGTCTCCATTTATGCACAATGTGTAAGAACTGAGACTACTCTCCACCTGTCAAATTCCTACGTATTTCACATCAGGTCATAACCGCTGCTATCTGCCATTAGCTAGTTAGCTCAGTTAGTTGAGCAGCTGACTGAGTCTGGAATAGGCACTAGAACCAGAGCCAGGCAAGCGGGAAACAGAACCAGGCTCAGCAGTCTCCCAGTGATCACGGCAGTGGAAAGACTAACCCAGAGTTTTGTTTTGTTTCTGTCGAGTTTGAATGAAGTGTGATTTACGATGAGTTAACAAGGCCATTAGTTCGGTGAAAGAGAGAAACTTGAATTCAGAGAGTATGCTTGTATATTTTCTGTTTAATAAAGGAAATTGCCAAGTTATTGTAAGTTATGTAACCCTTTTACAAAGGAGCAACAGAAAGTAGGGGTGACCCCGAATAGTCGAAGATTTGATGCTTCGATGGGCGGAGCCTGATTCGACTGTCAATCTCACAGTTGAAGCTTCGCAGCGAAACACCATAAGTTAATATAGGCTACAGCCTATTACAATGCACATTTCAATGTTTAATGCTGTAAATAAACGTGTAATAAGAAAAAAAAATTTCAATAAATATTTTTTAAGTGTGTAAATAAATCCAAAATTGTAACCCCAACCCTGGGTCGTCAGTGCGCATGTGTAGGCGTAGTGTGTATGTGTGTATGTGTGTAGTGGCAGTGGAGGAACACTTGCTGAAAAGACCAAGCCCTAGCATGACCGGTGTTGGGCTGGGTTGTCCTTGCGGGACCTCACTGTTGATGAACCATGCAAGAATATTAAATCGTATTTAAACAGCCGTCTACTTGAAATAGACCCGCGAGGAAACGCAACGTGCATGCAGTTGTCGGCAGCACGCAAAACTCTGCACAAGACCAGTGAATTACAGCCGAGAGAGAGAGAGAGAGAGAGAGAAAATGGTCAGCCTCTGTTTAGCTTTGGCTCGCAATCGCCGTGCACAAAAACACACGATTCGACTATCAGTAGGCAGGACTTCACGATTCCGATTCGACTTTGTAAATCCTTAGTTGGGGACAGTCCTAAAAATAGGTCATTGAAGACTTGAAGACTGAAGAGGGCCGTCTCTGTTTTGGTCAGTTTTTGACTGCCCGCATGCCTTAAGGATGTCTTAGAGTAGCGCTATGATAACCTTAATTGGCTTTTATGTCATATGTCATGCTCGGTACCGTTAATTAGCCCGAGAAGGTTGAGTTCTTTTGATTTAGTGAACGCTAACCAATTTGGATGTAACAACAGGTGTTAACATTTATTAACCATGGAGTCGTTAGCTAGAGTACTTGTAATTCTAAATTCTGCAAAAAATTTAAGCTTCTGACGTTAGGGTTCTGGGACTACTCATTTATTTTGTTACAAACATGACCATTTTGCTGATGATTACAACATAAGTTAAGCCAACTTAATGTTAGCCCCTGATAAGATAAAATTATCAAGGCTCATACTGTCATAACCACAATGCAATTACGCTTTTGTATTTGTTTTGAAACATGAGACTAATTCATGAGAGAACAGTATATAAATTTAACCTAGTTCAAATGGACCTAAGTTACTTATGATGTAGTCAAATGGCTTGTTACAGAAGCCTAATTATGTCACTTGAGAAGGGGTCAAATGCCAAGCAACAACATAATGAAATAACCTTGAGACAGTTCTGTTAATTGTAGTGGTTGTGACATCAATTATAAATGCCCCTACAAACAAGACTATCTGTTTTATAAAGCTGATATAAAAAATTTTGCATCTTTTTCACCTTTTTCACCCTGGTGAGTTTGCATCCCAGATGATAACTAACGAGAACATGAGGCGAACACGGCACACACGGAATGTGACTGGAAGTGGAAAAACCTGCAGCACTCTAATTACTGGGAGTCGTATTGACTGTCAGCTGCATAAACAAAACCAAACAGAGGCAGATGAGAAATTAGCTGTCTTTTCGATGAGCTATTACACCACGCATCAAGGAATTTGCCTTTTAGAAGGATATCTAAAGCTCTGGATGATGGACGATAATGACTTTTTTAGGTCTGCAAGAGCTGTTGATATGCTATGATCCACTTTTAGAGAAGCGCAGACTTTGCTATTATCTGAACTCTGATACCAGAGCTTAACGAAGTAAGAGGAAGGAAGGCTCTAAAATCAGCTTCTTCTACATAGCTAAACATTCTGCTGGTCAGATTTGTGCACTATGATGAAGAAAAGGATGATGTAATGTAATCAATAGTGGGAATGTTGAGACTTTCATGAGGTCTCAACTTTCAGGAGGCAGTGAAATTGTTGTAAAACTCTAGAATAGTACATTATATGACAGGGGTATGGCCCTGCAGTAGGCAAGGGTATGATAGTCTGCAGAGAAATTAATACCATTTTCTGATAAGTCACCCATATCAGTGTAGTTGTAACAAATGGCTTTCTAATGGTTAATGGGTGTTTACTAATGCTCTATTAAAAAGTGATAAGCCATTATTGACAGTTGACAACAGTTTTGGGTTTCCAGGGAGTGACAGATCTGTCTGGCTGGTGTTTATTCTCCACCAGCAGGGTACTTGCTTTGTTATTTTGGTTTGCAGTTCATCAGGCAAACCCTGCAATGGACCACTTGACCTCTGACCTTTTGGAAGAGGTTTGTATACATTTACTATCACATGTAACATTTTACAACTTATAGAAACTGCAGAATTGATGTTTAATACCCTTTATTATTGACTTATTAATTTTTTAGCAGCAACAACTTAATGGCCTATTAGATGGTGAGACAGTCATGAACATTTGTTAATGACTGTTGACTATTATACTTCATTATGACTCACCCACAAGAGAGATATTTCACAACCTGTCAACTTAAAAGGTACTCTTATTTATGACTTTTAGCCGATCAATAAAGCCATTAAACAGTAAATGATTTATAGACTTTGATGAAGTAATTAGTTAAAATTATAAAACTGTTACATACATTCCTTATTAAAAAATGGTAGCAGAAAATCCTCTGTAAGCTTACTTGCCTCGTGCCTGTCATGTCTTTATCGGAATAGTTTGACATTTTATCATCATATGAGTTACATAAAAAGATTGACACTACTCTCATATTTGTCTGTCAATTATGCAGTTAGAGCCATTAGCTAGACAATTAGCTTAATTTAACATAAGGACTGGAAATAGGGATAAACAGCTAGCCTGGCTCTTTTCAAAGAAAAAAAAAAGTATCTCGTTTGTTTAATTCATACAAAATTACTAGTTGTGATTTTATGAGGAGGTTATGTTCTCATCTCATTGTTCTCTATTTCTTGGCGACCAGTGGCCCGGGTCACAGTAATTTCCTGGTCAAAGGAAAGCATGGTGGTGCTAGCTGCAACAAGTCCTCATACCTAAACAACAAAATTAGTCGATCGATGACTCCTTAAATGACACATATCACTGTTAGAAAGCACTGCCCTCACCAGGAGAACAGCTGTATAGGTCGATTGTGCAAGCAGCTTATTACGACCCATATTTATATGTGTTGTTAGTATGAAGAGAGCAAATAAGGAAGTCAGGTGACGCAGTATAAATATCAAAAAAGTCCATGTTGGGAGGTGGGTGGGGTGGATGGAAACAGGACTTTCACCCTGGAGACCGACCACTATCTTTTTCTAAACATAACCAAGTAGTTTTGTTGCCTAAACCTAACCAAACTAGCGTGCTGCTCCTTAAGTACATTACACAAGTCACGTGACGTTAAACATGTGGTTAATGTTGTGAAACGGCCATAGTTTGGTTAGGGTTAGGTTTAGGCAACAAAACGGTTTTGGAAAACATCATGGTTTGGGTAAAAATAAGTACATAAGTCACCTATGTAATGCTGCCCACAGCTATCTTGAGGGATGGGTTAAATGCAGAGAATGAATTTCTCAACATGTATGTGTATGTGACTATAACTTTGACACGGTTTCACATGGGAATCAAACCCCAGTCTTATGGGTGAGAGTCCTGAGTTTGTTGAACCTATCCATCCACTGTCTTTCTTGCTCTTTATCCTACATACGTGACTTCCTCATTTGCACCCTTCACCATTATTATGGCCACTAGAGGTCGAGGCCTAACAATACAGTAAGCTGCTTGTACAGTGGACTTATATAGCCGTTTTCTGGTGAGGACAGGTTGGCTAATTCTCCAGTCTGGAGCCGAGAACAAAGAAAAAACAGAAAAAGAAGGCACAAGGAAATGACGTAATTAAGTGTGGGAAAACGTGATTGAAATTTTTTTTTTGTTTAATATATTAATTTGAAGACGGTAACAGTCTCTTCACTGCTCCACAACGGTCTGATATATTTGTCTGTGGCAATTTTTCATCTCATCAGTGGAGCAAAGGCTTTGCTGGACATTTCATCACATGCTTCATGATTTATTCAGTAAGTCTGTTCCCATTGCACTTTGTGTAGCAACACTTTTTGCGCAAATTGAAAACGTGCATAAAAACAGGTGGTTCCAGAACATAACTCACTGTGAAAGAACAACTTGTCTTGTGTCTGCTGTCATTTTACATTTACGTTTGTTGCCCAGGCTGGTTGTTCTCCTCACTGACTCTCAGACCACTCTCAGTGCTCAGAAGTGAAGCAAGATAAGACACATTCAGTCTAAAAACATAAGATTTTGCAACGCAGTTGTGCTCCTTGCAGTTTGGCTCAGTGTTGCAGTGCAATGACAGAAATATTCTCCAATCAGCAAATATTTATCTTGATAAAGTAACCACTCTAGTGGCAAATGAGACAGACGTTAAGCACCCCAATTCCACAAAAGAAAACATTTTCATGATGAGATGGCCAAAGTTGAGTTCATAAGTGCAGCGCTTGTGTTTTGCAACAGTGTTTTCTGTTGCATCAGCATAGTTAGTGATTCACACATTACAAAACAGCAGGAACCATTTAGGGAAGTAGCTGCTGTTTAACCATTCCGGGTCACTGATGAGAACAAATGTCATATGGCTTATTAGGCAAGCAAGTAATCATTTGAAACTACTTTATAAATAATTTATCATTTCATGGCACCAGTTTCCCACCTAACATCTCTCTACTTCAGCTGTTAAGATTTTTGGAGAGGTCCTGTATACTATTAGGCAGTTGCTAGTGTTGAGAGAGGTTTTACAAAGTGACTTGCATTAAAGACTATTTAAAGCTCCACAATGTGTCAAGACAGATTAAACAGCCTCACCATCCTGACTATTCAATCCAAGGTGGCCAGAAAATTGAGTGACTTAATTGATTTTCTTTGCTAGTAGGTTAGCTCTCTGACATTGGAGGTACAAACTGTGAAGGAGTGGGAGGCACAGAATCTTCAGCCTGAGCCTCGCAGCTGACACTATTATAAGCTTTGTGTGAAATCCTTCTTCTACTTTTGCAGGAAACCACAGCCAATGTTTCTACTCTTCACTGGTGTGAGTGTTGTTTACATAGTAAACCACATTGTATCTTTGCAATCAGCGGATCAGACAGGCCTCTTTGTTGATGCCCCAAGATTGTATTCAATCCGCCATTTACACTGCCTCAAAAAACCTACATCCTCATTTATGTCAGTAAGACTGTGCTGGCACAGCACGTGACCCGATGTAGAGCAACGCTGTGGGGTTGCATTCGCCTATCCAATACAATTAAGCATAAAACCCTGGCAGATTACTGTGTAAGGTTACTGATGGGGATAATGTGGGATAAAATGGTTACTGCCCCTTCACCTCTACAGAGTGTTTTAGCCTCTTTTAGCTAATTGTTTTGGTGTAATAGTGCTGAACCTTTCTGTTTTGGTTAGGTTTCTCCGCTCTCATCAGCTGCGTTCCTGAACAGAAAAGCTCTGAAAACCTACTGTACACTACCTGGCTGTGGTGTTTATAGCATGTTGCAGTGCCCTTAAACGGCCAAACATAATCAGTTACAGTATTTCTCGATTGCTTAAACACATTTCTTGAAATTACAATATGCCTCTTTTTCTCGAAACTCTAAACACAAATCCACAACTTCTCACCCAATTCCCCAAACATCATATTTTCAGGTCAAAATGAAGCTTTCTAATCAAAACCATTCAATCTTGCAGAAAAACCAAACTTTGCCCTCAGACATGGCACACAAGCCCTCAGAAACACACACACTACCACACAGTCTTACACACTGGTAAGATAAATTCAAAACAATACCACAAAAAATGATTATTAGTAATGTTGCATGTGGTTCTCCCCCTCAAAAACCTTTTCACATGATGAACACAACAAAAAGAATAACAAATGTAAACATTTGCACACATTTTTCATTCCTTAGTGTACTGTACAGTACAACACACCAAACAACAAATTATTCTGCCCCAGTGTCCTGTCTTTGGTCTGGAACAGGCCAGAGATTCTTGTTCTCCAACTCCTTCACCACCTACTCCTCCTCCTCCCTACTCTTCCTCCACCTCCTCATCTTCCTCCTATCCCATCTCCTGCTCCAACTCCTACTGTTCCTCTTCCTTCACCTGTTCCTCCTCTCCATACTGCTCGTCCTCTTCCTCCTCCTCCTCTCTGGTGTTCTACATCTCTTCCATCAGATTTCTCTTGATCTATTGTTCCAAAACTGAATGAATTGACTTCGGATCTATTGAAGCTTCTGATTGGTGTGTTATCAATTTTGACTGTTTGTGTTTCCACCTGGGTAGCTGTGTGCTAACTGAGCTCAACCTGTGCGGATTGAGTGAACAGTCTCAAATGTTAGTGCTTTCTCAATGACCACATGCTGTAGGCAATGAGAAATGAAGGGATTTGTGTGTAGAGTTTAGGGGAATGGGTGTGCTTTTTGAAAAATGGAGTTATGGTTTTGAAATTTTAGTTCAAAAGCCTGGTTATAGTGTTCAAGCGAAGGAGAAAAACTGTAATGTAGCATCCATCTATCTCCACCTTTTGCTGGTGAACAAAGAAATACCGTTTTAACAAATGCAGTCTTCAAAAAGACCTTCAAATAACCAAAGGATAACAGCACTTTGTTTAACCCTCACCCCACTTTGATATGATTGTTATAATCCTCAATTATCAATGAGCAATGTAATAAGTAAGGTTATATCTTGGGATGATAACAGAGTAGTTAGCAGAGAAACTGCCATCACAATGTGCGATTAAAGGAGAAGGTGGTTACTCCTGACTAGGACATCACTTTCCTCCAAGCTCTCTTCACTTAATATCTAAACGGTTGTCACACTGTATGACTTACTGATTTGAGGTTGGACTCTATCTCTGTGAAGTTCCATTCTGCCAGAGGCAGGCTTAAACTGAAGGGCTACAGAGGGAGAGAGAGAGAGAAACAGGAGTGAGAAAAAATGTATTAATGCAGGTCAGTGTGAAGGTATAGTTCACCTCATTTGCCACTGTGAACTGTATAAGCAGTGACATATAGAGATAATCGTTTGAAATCTCAAATATCAGACATATATGAATCTGTTAAACAAGATGTCTGTCAAAGTGTTTCTATATGTATGTGTATGCACAGTACAGATCTACTGACATCCATAACAGTGCTGGTCCCAGCTTCCACAGTACTCTGCTGATGGCTCCTGAGCAGCAGCTGCTGCAGCTCCTCCAGGCTCATATCCACATTCTCCACTGTATCTGAAACCTCCACTCTGCACACACACACAAACACAAACACACACATTAATACGTAACATGTAAACAGAGACACACAGACTCATTTCCTCACCACTTGCACATCCCCATTCTCTATGTGGATGTCCACATGTGATCTTGTGTGAGCACCTACCTGTCCAAGGCAGGCCTCTTACTCCTCCTCTCCACCATAGAGGCTACAGATCCCCTCCCCTCCAGAACAGACTGGACCATTGCGACGGGGAGGACAGGAGGTTCTGAGGAGCACACCTCACAGGGGGAGGTCAACGCTACTGCCTCTCCTCCCCCTACACTGCCTCCTTTCCCTCCTCCTCTCACTCCTGGACTCACAGGCTCCTCTTTGATGAGCATCATGCACTTCTCCCTGTTGGTAGAGTTGAATACTGTGAGTCAGAAGTAGCTCAAGGCGGGCCAAGAAAACATACACTTTCACAAGATAGACAACATGTTTTGAGATGTTGTTTCATACTGCACATTGTCTACATTTACAATTGTATGATCCAATATCCATCTCTTTCACAATAGTCCAGGGGGGATTTGTTGTTAGATGATGCAATATATGTAGAGCTGATGGTGGGGGTGGAATGTGAAATAATAATGTTTTATTGCATCGCCCACCTGGTCTCATCAGGCTGCATCTGGAGGGTCATGGTGGCCTGAGACATGTCAGTAACATCTGATATGATTGGTCCTCCTGTCAGCCCACTGGTAGAGCAAGAAGCGGTTTCACTGGATGGCTGAGGAAGAAGAGGAGAGGATGTGTATTTTCACTTGGCTGTCTTCTCACTCTCTTTGGTCACACTTTGTTGCTCATTTAGAATTAATAAAGTTGTTACACATAAATAAATATATATGTGTATTGCCATATAAAAAAATGTTGCAGAAATGTAATTCCATGAAAACAGCATATAGCTACAATTTGCAGTTATTACAAAATGGACCTAAAAACCAAGTCAAAGTGCAGTAACTAGCTGTGTAGTTACTGCATTTTGGTTTTGTAGGCAGCAATTCTGCTCTGTGGCCTGGTAACATCTGGGTTATAAAATCCACTGTACTGTCACGGAGAAACAGACAGCCAAAGCAAAAGAGACAAGTTAAAGCAAGCACACATGGGAGAATTTAGCCTTCAAGGCATTCTGCCAGAAAGGCTTCAGGAAGACAGGTGACAGGTGAGGTAGTATAAAGAGTGACAAAGTCTGCATGGGGAACAGTTTAGGGTGGATGGATGGGTCAAACACAGGACTTTTACCGAGACTGCTCTTTGTGTCCTGTGTGAAACCAAAAGTCAACGTTAACCATGATCTTTTCATAAACCTAGCTAAGGACCTTTGGTGCCTAAATGCTCGCAGTTCTGGTTACAGCAAGACTAGTTGGTTAGGCTTTCTGGCGGAAGCATTCCAGTCAAACTCCTCAGTTAAGTCTCAGTTAAAACTAAATGTACTTTCCCCCCTCTCCTTAGCTCCCTGTAATCAAGGTTCAGGTTGATACCATTACTAAATGAGGTTGCCGCTAAATTTAGTTTTGAATGAAGAAAATAAAAACAGCTAAACTAATTTGGCTAGCTAGCCTAGCATATCAGAGTAGCAGTAATTGCCATCTGAGCTCTTGGCTGTGGTGGAATTCATTCATTCATCATTTTAAATCACATATATATATGTAGTAAACAATACACAGACACATCGCAAAAACAGAGACACACTCGATGCCTTAATGAAACTATAAGTTATCAAAATATAGTTTCTTTTCGAAACAAAGTAGTACTTCTCCAACAGCAGAGTGCAGTATCTGCACCTTATTAGATATCATGTATGCTCATGCCAGTGAATCTTTTGCGTAAAAAACAGCACTTAAATGTATAAAATGCAGGTATTACAACCTTTCTATTTGTTCAGTACTTTCTCGGCAGCCTATCTCAACTTCAGTGCTACTGTAAACTGCTCTGTGCCTTTGCAGGGCAGCATGTTTCCCTAGTGTGACTATACAAATTACAATGCAACAATTGTAATTTCACTGCAATCTAAGGTTTTAGTGAATTCAGCTTGTTACACATTCATCTACAGGCCTCCAAATATGTCACTACGCACTGCTTCCCCCTAGTGGTGATATAACATAACAGCTAGGCGGAAAGTAGCAGGTTGGATGAGATTTATGTCCAGATAATATATTCACTGTGATGTAGTAGATATGCCATATTTCAATTACACTTTAAATTTACATTCAAATAAATGTCTTAAACTGTTGAAGAAAGTGATTACTTCTGTATTAGGACTGGTGTGTGTAAATCAACTGGCTTGAAAGATCCATGGCAAAGCACTTAGAAAAGCCAGCCAGGAACTTCAAGTTGATGTTTACCGCATGTGGCTGTCAGCACTATTTGTGCTGAACGTGGAAGGTCAGCAGCACAGTAGTTTACTTGTTAAAGCTCCCAGCAAAATGTGTCATTGAGCACAAAACATTCTACAGGAGATTCATTTTTGGAAAAGATGCAAACGTTTTACTACTCTAGGAAAAAACAAAATTAAGATAATGTTATTAATTAAATACAAGCTTACTGAACTTTAGGGGTTATGATGCAGAGTGGTAAACATATTAGTTGTATAATTTGCTCACCGACTGGATGTAGAAGGGCTCGTGCAAGGGCTCCATTTGATGACTATGGCTGAACTTGGAAGCAGGAGGGCTGGGAGATCCATCGTCCAACATCAGGGGCCTGGAGGAAACATTAGTTTTAAATCAGTTAAGCATCAGTAGTGATAACAGCTATACACGCCCAAGGACAGAAGGGCAAAGTACTAATTAATGAATGAATATAAATTGTTACACATGGATGTTGTCTTGACATCTGTTGAGTTTACTTTTAGCGTTTCTCTTGTTTTTGAAGGTGCTGAATGGTACAAATGTTACACTGTTTACTCCACAAGGTAAACTTTATACCTGCAAAACATATCAATGTGTTAAAATTGCCATTGTGAACATATTACCACTGGCTGCTGTTAGCATTTAGCTTGGTTTTTAAAAATACTTTTGGAGCACTCTTTTTGGATAGTTGTTGTGGGGATGTGACAGGAAATGGGGGATGGTGGGTCAGTGAGGGGATGAGTGTGTCATGATCGTGGGTAGATGGTAAACACAGATGGTGGATATTCAGAAAAAGTATTAAAGAGCCAGAAGTCCAGACATGACTATCATTAAAATATGGGCAAAATCACACATTTGCCAGATAGCACACTGACCCTGAAATACACATTTCTAAAGCACTTTTGTGTTCCAGCGTGCCTTTTCTTTCTCATTTCGGCCTTGTTCACACTCAGCAGCAAAGCTGAGCCAGCATTTTACACACACAGGCTGTAGCAGGGTCATGCACTCTGCTCTGCCTTTACTGTGTGTGTGTGTGTGTGTGTGTGCGCGCACGTTTGTGTGTGTGTGTCTGACTGACTGATTCAGCACTTGTGTCCATTCACAGCGTTTGTTGAGTTAGATTGTTCAGTTTGTCAGCTGAGCCAGCCCTTCCCTCTGCCCCACTGTGGCCCTGTTTGTCTCACTTTTGTTGATTGCTCCACTGTGTGTGTTGTGTGTGTGTGTGTGTTTGTGTACGTGCTTGCATGTACTCACAGCTTTCTCTTTAGGCCCACAGTGCTGGGTGTGTTGGACTGCATCTGGCTGAACAGAAACTGAATCAGCTGGCAAAGAGAGAAAAAGCACAGCATGAATCAGCACCCTCCTCCTCACACACACACACACACACACACACACACTGACCCGTTATTTTCTTCCGTTATTTTTCTTGTAACATAAAAGCAGGAAAAGGAAAATAATTTGCATGGCCTATTCCCCGCCCTGTGTCATTGTCTCAAAACACATTACTGATCCTATGATGTGAACTAAGGCCTGACACACGTTCTCTCATACACTGTAATATGTTGAATAACCAAACATATGCCTGGAACAATGACGAATGGAAATGACATTGGGTCTTTCACACAAAGTTGAATAGCTTAGCACATGAGGGCAATAATTATCATTTGTGTATCATAGTAAACCTAATTAGCAACCAATATCCCAGGTCCCTAGATACAATCCAGCCACAACCATGAATGTAACGGAGAGGAAAACGATGCTCAGTTTCACACAATTGCAGATCTCTGGCTTGTTATAGTAGTACTAGTAGTATTTGTTATTTAGAGCTAATAGAAGAAGTAGTAATACTATGTACCTCTGGATTATTCCTCTAATGATATGGAGTACAGTAGAAAATGTAGACATACAAACTCAGTACACACAGAAGAAAACATGCACATGTACACACCCTACGCTACATCACAACAGTTCCTCTGGAGTATCTCACTTGTGAGCTTGTAACTACAGTGTAAAAAGCTTTAGAGAAGAAACATAAGCAAGATCAGGATGTAATTCACTTTAAATTGTTGTTTAAAATGACTTACAGTTCATGGAATACAACACACACACACAGACTGACCTTGTTCATGACTTTCTGTTGCTGTGTGTGGTTCTGTCTCAGTGAGACCACCTCTCTCCACAGCACTTCATTCTGCCTGCAAACAGGAGGAGGAAGACGAATACGACAGAGGTGGTGGAGAGAAAAAAAGAGAAACAGGAAAACAATATCATCAATTGATCAATACTTCATCACAATATCAAGTATTCACCTGGTTAAAAATCTTAAGCCTATTAACCCAAACATAGCTTGTTTTACAGGCAGTCTGTTGAACAGCATTAAACCATTTTTTCTTTTTCCTAGTGACAAAACAGACTGCACACACAGTGATACACACACTAATAACCAGTTTAATACCCTCCAAATCTTTTTATTACTATTACTATTACTATTCTGGCCTTGAATTGTAAAATACCAGTTTCTGGGATGTTTTTAATACAGGTGTCACCCTCTAAGTGTGCCCATTAAACCTAAAATAGTACACTAGCTCTGCACTCATTATGGCATTGTTGGCTCACAATGGACATTGTTTTTGTATTGTAGTGTGTTGCTGCTGCTGACACTGGACCAAACAAAAATTACAATTGTGTATAGAGAAAACTATAGTTTTCTGCTCAAAACTAGCTTGCTGCTTGGATCTGATTTGGTTCAGCCAAAAACTCTAAACCCTCCCTAAGTGTGACGAAATAAACACTCTGAGGTCCATGATGTATGTTGAGGTCAAGCGGGATCCTGCTTTAAGTACGGACAACCTGCACCCCTCCCCCACACAAGTCACAGGGGTGGCATATTTTTCATTAAAAACCACAAATTAGTTTGCAGCTACGGTAAACAGGCTCACATTCTCAGGGCTCATTCTGATTGGCTGAGCATACATGCGGCAAACAGCTGATGAGCTCTGTTAGTGACAGAAGGCTGTGTTCATAGACCTACTGTTACATTATACAGAATATAACCTTCATTTCTGATCTTCAAACTCTATGATGGATCATTTAAAGCAATCTAGAAACACAAAAAACTACTTTGGCATTGTACATCAAGCTGTGTATTTAGATCTAGATTTTAATGTTAATTTTAACATTAATTAAATATACAGACAAAAGCATTGTCTGTATATGTGCACACGCACACATCTGGTCATCCTTTCTAAGAATGTCGTTGTTGGTGTGTGTGTGTGTGTGTGTGTGTGTGTGTCAGTCAGGTGAGCAGGTGAACATTCTCTCCTCTCATTAGCAAACAATGCTGAGCACAAAGCAGCTCCACCACACAATAGACACAGCAACAATAGTCTCTAGAGAAAAAGTCAATTCATCCACTGGGTGATTTGTTCCAACTTAGTAAAAGGAATAACAGGCAGGTAAATTTTTAAGGCCATGCATTTTTGTTATTGGTATTTAACCTTATAAAGCTCTAGTCACAGGCAGGCTGCCAAGTCATCACTCAGTGGACAAATTTACTGTCTCTGATTTGTAAAATATTTTGTGCCTACTACACCACACAAATAACTGTCAAAGTGTCAAATTGACCTAACCTGAGTATTTATATTTACATCACTTTCACACCATAACCACATTAAACAGTAGGGAGGCACCGGTTGAATTTAACACAAGCATAGTATTAACCAAAATAATCCATGTCTGATGAAGGTGCCCCCTATGCCAGTCTTGTTTCACACCATAAAATATCATACTCCTGTTCAGATAAATGCTGGGTCACTTCACTGACCCACTGTGGATTGAGTGCCTTGCTCAAGGGTACTTTGATGATAATTGTTTTTCAGCTAAGCAAATACTTTGAACCAGCAAAAAACTTCACTTCTCCAACAAAACAATATTTCCCCTAAATTGACATGGGAGATTAATCTTGCCTGTATTATGAAAAGAAAACATGTTCCTGATGTTCAAACTGGTGTACATTAAACCATTACCCTGTTAGTGTCAGTCCCACATGAAAGGTAAGGCAGCATGGACTTGTTGGAGTAGTGTGGGGCCATTACACACACAAAAAACCCTCTCTACTCACTGTTTCATGTCCTGCATCTGACACTCCATGTTGTCCTGTTGTGTTCTAAGAAGCTGAACTTCATACAGCAGTTTACTGAGGTCCTCCTGACGAACTTTGGTCTCTTCACTCTTCACTATGGATACCTGAACACACAAAGTATAGTATTTTGGTAACTTCAGATATAGCACATACAACCACATATTCCCTCTGCTTTGTGAAGAGACCTCAGTGGAACTTGTAGCTAGGAAAGGCAGTGTTGCCCTGTCTACTTTGGGCTCAACAACTATTGGATGGGTTGTCAGTAAATTTGGTACATTTTGTCCCCCTCAGGGTGAACTGTAATAAGTTTGGTGATCTATTCACTTTTCATCCAGCACCATCAGTTGGTCAAACATGCTTAAAACCAAAAACCTGTGAAACTTTCCCATCAGTGTCAGGTGTAATTTGTGTTTCGTGTTATTTGTAAAATGCGAGAATTCTAACATGCTAAACTAAGATGGTCAACATGGTAAACATTATACCAGCTAAACATCAGCATGTTAGCATTGTCACTGTGAACATGTCAGCATGCTGACGTTAGCATTTTTGCTCAAAGCACCTTATAGACAAATCCAGGTTGTAGGCAGAAGCTCGTACAAGCAATGCGGCGACACCTCACATGTAAACCCACATATGATGCTGTAATCTGTGTAAAAGATTTCACTTTTTGCACATTTGCTAAGAAATCTGTCGAGGAAATCCTGAAAGGCCAGTTTTCTGTTGAAACCAGAAGGGCACTCGGAGAGTGCAGACCTCCGCTAAGACCAGTAAACCAGTCTCGACATGCAAATCTGCAACCACTATATTTGTCTGGATATATTTCCAAAAATATTAGAATAACAGTGTGTTCATCTATGGTTGGGTCTAGTTGAAGCCTCATTATCTCAGTTTATTATGTACTTTGTGCAAGTCAGAAAATCCAGAATTCACATCTGATTGTTTATTTCTTACATACCTGCACTGCTGTTACAATTGACCTATTTCGCAATATTAATGAAGTGAAAAATGATTTGGATCCGCTCTAAAATGTAATGGGTACTTCTCCAGCACTGCATATATAAAGTCATTATTTTAATTAATTTCCTGGTCAGTTTGTCTTTTTGTGTGTGAGTCCATACCTTCCTCTTGATGTGTTCCAGCATGTGTTCGTGTCCCTGGAGGAAGTACAGATGTTGGAACTCTGTATCGTCTCTTTCAGGCTTCACCAGACCGCTCTGCTCAATGTTCACCACCTTACGGAAACCATCTAGACACACACATATAAAAGCCAACAGACACAATGTATACATACATACTGTAATGGAGAGGATAGAAGGGAAGAAGAGATGAGTTTACTCACACATGTTGAGCTGTCTAACGAAGCTCGCCATATTGTTGTGTTTAAAGTACTTTGGCAGAACTTCCTTGGCAAAGCGTCCCTGGTCAAACACATGGAAACTAGTCCCAGTCTGAAATAGAGAATAGTCAGGAATGTAGAGTTAGTTAACAATATCTCTGATCATATCTCATACAATGTAGAGACAGGGAGTATATACAGTCAAGACAGACTATATACTATACTATACTAGTATACTATAGTACATACAGTACCTCCAGTGACAACGTTTACGGTGATAAGGAACTTAAAATCAAACATGTATAAGAGTAGCAGCTCTGTTAGACCTCTCCAAACAAATTAAGGACTTTGGAGCACGTACCAAAAAGTTCAAATAGGCAACATAAGACCATAATATGAGTACAAACTAAGAAACTGTTGAATATAACACTTCCCACATAATTTGAAGGTTGTTTTTGTTTGGGACAGTCCAGAAAGAAAGAGACCAAATATTTTTGACATGCACACTAAGTGAACTTGTAATGAGTATGGTTCTAATGGTGCATTTTAATATCATACGGGTTCAAACACCTGTTTGAGCCCCTATTTAGGTTTTAAAAACCCAAATATGCTACTCTATGCTCTACCAGATCCGTAGTCGCTTTTGTTGTGTTTTTGATTAATGTTAATGGTGAAGCAGGTAAGCAAACAAATATGCAATACTTGATCTACTAAGGTAACAATAAAAGTCTGACCCTGTGAAAATGGAGAATTATTTGATCCTACTTTGTCCAGCCTCTCCTCCAGTTTACTCACAACAAATTACAAAAATGATCTGATTAAAGTGCCATATTATCATCACATGAATAGGGATATATATAAATGAACCAGATCACTCTTTCTTTCATGTAAACATCATATCCCAAATATGTAGTAAGACACTTTTTAACCTAAAGCAGGCTTGGCTGTACAGATAACAGATAGCAGTTTGAAGTCATTTCGCTGTAACGCCTTTTTTAGATTCCAATAAGCACTTTTGTAGCCATTTCATTTGTTAATAAATACTAAGTGTACAGTGACATACACTCATACTGATATGACAATGTTAGCTGTCGTTAACACGACTCACCACCTGTAACTAGATGGATACTTACTGTATATGAAATAATGTTACCTTTATGATGAAAGGAGTTTTGTAAGGAGGTAATATATTTTCCCCACAGCACAGGATCTATTCATCATTAGCCAAATTCAGCACAATCAAACAGACTCTCTCTCTCTCTCTCTCTCTCTCTCTCTCACTGTGAACGATGAGTCATGCTCCCTCTCCCAGCATCACAGTCTTAGTAAGCAGCTGCAGTAGCTCCCTTTACTCTGAAAAGCAGTCTGGTGTATATTGTTAAATTGTGTATTGTGTAAATTATTAAAGTACTTAACATTGGGAGTTAGCTAAATCCATTTGTACGACAGGTTTGAAATTTAATTTAAAAGTTCTAATAAGACATTGCTGTTACATTGTGTTTAGTGATGCTCACTTGCCTACCAATAGTCTGACAATGCAACAGCTGATGCTGCACACTCTAACTAGATGTCATGGGACTGGACAGCATCTGTCTCTGTTTGTCTCCCTACGAAGAAGAACAGAGAAACTGTCCTCTTCCTGTTTATCACTGATGCCTCATCTTTGCGTCAGTCCTGTACAACTCATTCCCTAGGACAAACAGCGATAAACACATAGAAAGCCACATATGGTCTCTGTTTGTGTCATCAGACAGTGCTGTGAAAATTCAGGACAGTGCTATGAAAATTCAGGACAGTGCTATGAAAATTCATTCAGAAAATTATTGATGTTTAAGTACTTCTATTTTCTCACAGAAATCAAAATCTATAGCCACTTATCCTGGGTCAAATGTCAAAAATTGCTAATGGTAGCAGGTAAAAGTGTGGTCATTCAACACTAAAGAAAACATGCTACTTTGGCGGAAGGATACACACCAATTGAACAGACCCCTCACTTAAGTGCAGGCTTACAACCTAATATGTGCATTATGATGGCTGATTACTGTAAAATACTGTGAAATGCATTGAAGAGGGGAGTAACCGTGGCAACAGAACCAACTCAGTATGGCAGAGCCCACAAGTCATAAGCACGAGTCTACAGAGTTGTGTAATTACTGTCAGAGGGTCGAGACAAAAGTTCTGCACATGTGGTGTGGTGTGTGGTGTTAAAGATTATAAAAAAATCAAAATTCACTTGAATACCCCCTCATGTCGGAACAACAACTCGAAACTTTTGCAAAATGTTTGGTACCTGACTTGCAAAGTTGATGTCATACTATGCAGAAACATGGCGGACAAAAGTAAATGCTTTTTATTATTTCACGTATTGCATATCAATATTATGCTCACATGTAATTTGTAATATGGTATTAGGTTGTAACTGTAAGTTGCTGTCCAAGTAGAGTGACCCAAATAGTTATTTATTAGCATCAACACTGATAACAAATCAGGTAAAGCGATATTTTAGGAATGTTAATAATGGTGCAACAAATCTGAGACAAAATCACTCCACTTCAAACTGTTTCAGCATTCTGGGATAGCAGCATCACATACAGAACAATCCATTACCCAGATGATGTCCATGTCGTTTCCACATTATGACTTAAAGATCATGAACACACCCAAGTAGAAGAACGACTTCCCAATTCGTCAAATTGAACCATTCAAAGAGCACGTGAATGCAGCATGAAAAATTGTAGCTAAAAATACTTCTGCTATTTTTCTTATGGATTTTGACGGCAGGACTTTTAAATATAATGGAGTATTTCTACTTTGTAGTATTGGTACTTTTACTAAGTAAAGGATCGGAGTACTTCTTCCACTAGTGTTCTGTACTGTTCCTGCCTCTACAGCAAGACTTAAACCAGTTGCCCTAAAATCAAAGGTCGGCTAATTCCTTATTTTAAAATTTTAGCTTTATTAACTGTCTTTTGTGGCATTGATTTGTATTATGTTTTCCCATTTATAATATTATAAAAGACAAATTAGTATTCCGTTCTTATTGATTGTTCAAGTTATTATCCTCATAAAGTTTGTTGTTTGCTAGTTGGTGCTAAAGTTATTTTTTGATTAGTGCTCTGAACAATGTGTGCAGTTTTCAACAAAGATTTCTTCCTCATGTCATAAATATGTAATTTATCCTTTTCAGGTTGTGAGATACAAAAATGTTCGGTGCCACAACTTATTTTTGACTTGTGCGATACAGTAACACATCTTATCAAAATGGGCTGTTCCAAAATAAAGAACAGTGGGTAGAGTAGATGATGAACACTAGCACTAGCATGTGTTCACTGAGGAGGAGGATGGTGGTATAGGTGGTTTAGAGGACATAGTTCATTTTTTAAACTGAAATTACTTTTGATGAATGTGACCCATACACACTGGGAGATGTAGATGTAATGCCACAGACAGTTACATCCCTCCTTGAGTTACTAAAGCATCATGTACAGTATGTCCTGAGGACTGACTCACAGCGCTCCAGCAGATGAGGTGGTTGGTATCTGGATCCTCTACCAGGGTCCACAGCTTGGTGAGAAAAGCTGGAACATTGCTGGCGTAGCTGCCATCTACACCCATGGCTCCTGGAGACTCCTGCATACTGACACCTGTCCACTGCCAAGACGGCTCACTACAGGAATCCAAATCTCTCTGTGTGTGTGTGTGTGTGTGTGTGTGTGTGTGTGTGTGTGTGTGTGTGTGTGTGTGTGTGTGTGTGTGTGTGTGTGTGTGTGTGTGTGTGTGTGTGTGTGTGTGTGTGTGTGTGCAGACTACCAGACTAGTCCATGTTTGAGAAACTCCACTTCTGACAATCCGTTACTGATAATCCCAAGTTTGTCTCAGTCTCTTCGATTCCATTTCAATCACTCAAACTGTCTCTGCACGTCCTTGTCGACACAATCTCACCTGGTCTCTGATATTCAGTTTTGTTTTTTCTTTGCTGTTTCTCTTTTCTTACCTTCTGTCTGTTTAATATACAACCTTTAATCTATCTTTGTGACTCTTTCAGTTTGTTTTTCTCTTTTGCTCTCCTCACTCTGTCCTCCCTGCCACACCAGTCCTCCAACTGAATGTCATCACAGAAGGTCCACGTCAGCACACACACGTTCAAGCCCACCCCCCCACCACCCTACCACCGGCCTCCTGCTGACAATCAAGAGACCGCCCAGTAAAACAATACAGTATCCACACAAAAGCGTCAATAATACATCACTGTCCAACCATCAAAAAGGCAGCTGGTTAAGCTGAATAGTGCAGGGCTCAGTGTATCTCTATGGCAGATAGAAAAGACATGTCCCTTGTTATTTCTGAGAATTTTCATAAATGTCTTGATGTTGTTACGAAGTGGACGTACTGTACTGTTTGTGCAGTAACACGTCTATACTCACCAACTCTTTAACTTCATAGTGTCTCAGTACGTATGTTTGTGTCATTTCAACATGGGGTAGTGTAGGGTCAGACTAGAGAGGGGACATAACAGGACAAGAGAAGTGTGAAGAGACTGTAGCCTGTCCAACACGCTGTCCAGTGATTTAAGTTGTGTTCAGATCCTCAAGTAAAATTAGTTTAATATCACACAGTATATGCTATAATAATATTAATGCACAGTAGAAGTATACAAGTATAAATCGTGCCTTCAGAATATTACTAAAGTAAAAATAAATTATTATCAATATAGTGTACTTGAAGTATCAAAAGTATAAGTACTCATTATTATTAGTAAAATGGTTTCTGTCGATGTCATAATATTGCACTTACTATATTATTACTATTTTTATAGGTTTGGTATACAAAATCCTAATCTGCAAAGTAACTAGTACGTATATCATAACATATTTACGGTTGGGGCAGGACTGGATACACCCCTCTTATCAGTTACATACACATATTTACGGTTAGGGCGGGACCGGATACACCCCTCTTATCAGTTACATACACATATTTACGGTTGGGGCGGGACCGGATACACCCCTCTTATCAGTTACATACACATATCCGGTTTGGGGGCGGGACCGGAAGTAGCTATCAAAATTAGTTTGATGGAATGTCATCTATATTTTCTCTCTAATAAGTAGGCTGGTGTTACCTTACTGACTTACTTTCACAGCCCTTTCAAAAGTGTGTTTGGCAGTCATGTTAGCTAGTTAAATTAATCTTGCTTTGTTAATGCTTGTATGTTGTTCCTGAAATGTAAGTTGCTTTGGATAAAAGCGTCATTGACAGTCTTGTCTCAGTAATGTTAAGTTAAAGAAACATTGCTATAGGTGGTGGTCTTTGTTACGTTTCTTTTAGGGATGGGTATTAAATGAGCCCCAAGGCTAAATTATTAAAGATTGTAACGTTGGTATTGATAAGCTGCAACGTTACTGGTTACTTTGTCTCTGCTTCTTAAGTTTTGATGTAAGTTAATTTAATATAATGCTGCAGCATCTGCCTCATACACACCAAGCAAAGTCAGCAGACCTTAGCGCTGAAAGGGCGGTGGGAGCGGCTCTGCCCACCAACAAAGAGGAGGAGAGCGCCTCCAGCAGCGCCTCAGTATGTAGCCCCACCTCCACCTGCTCCTCTGTGTGAGGACAACCTGAATCTGCGTCTTGTTCTTTGATTGGTCCATTTCAAAACTACAACGGAAAATTTGATATTTAGTGTGTCTGATTTGTGAAACCAGGAAACAGCTCTGTGTCTTCAACAAGAAGGAACCTCCAGGTTTGAAAAGTGAAGCCTCAAACCTGCATTCCCTCTAACAGCCAGCAGGGGGCAACTCAACTGGATCATACAGAAGTCTATGAGAAAATGTGGCTACTTCTCAGCTGATTTATTACTTCAGTAAACACTTTCTTAATGAGTTTATGGTCTCAGTTGCTAGTTTCAAGTGTTCTTCAACACAGCATGATGTTCATTTAGTAAATTACGGTCCCATTTAGAGGAAAATAGATCAGAAAGCAGGGGAGGCTTTACCTTGTGATTGACAAGTCGCTATGTGTGACCCAAATATGGTATCCCATGGATGTTCAGTCTGTGTTTGGGACAGAGCTGAACACCTATTTTCTCTCAGCTGGACAGGAAGGTTGGAATAAAATACAGCTGCTTGTTACTTTCTATAAATTGAACTAAAAGACGTTCTGTTAGATTCCTGCTACCTTCCAGTCTGAAGGGGAGATGTGTGCTAACCTGCTTCACTTCTCCAGCTGTTTGGGAACAGACTTTTGTTGGTCTGGAGAAGCTGAAGCATTTATTATCCGATACACCGACACTGTACTTTTACTGCCAGAATATTTTGCTCCTCACTTTCTATCACTGGGACTTCTTATTTCAAACCATCTTTATTAGTTATCTTTATTTGCTTATGATTCCATTTACACATTTAAAGCTCCCTGTGTTAAGTAAAAGTGCCGCTTATGGAATAAAATTATGCATAGTCGCTTTTTCCACAAAACACAGTAAAATAAGTAGTCAGCTTTATGCAAGATGTTGCTGGATTTTGTCTGTTAAATGACAGAAGATGTTTAACGTTTTGATACTAATAAAGGGAACTTGAATTGTAATGGAGTTGTATTTGTATTTTTGAGGACTACTATCTGAGAGTGGGCATTTTGTAAATTTAAGTTGACTAGTAGTAAATTTGTTGAGTTAGTTTCCATTAGTATTTGAGACTAGCACATTTTTTTTGAGTAGATTTCCCTCAGAAATACTCCCTACTCACAAAAGTTGTGCACAGTTACATTTATTGAGTAAAGGATAAGTGGAATTTAATTTTAATAAGCATGAGTGAATCAATGCAATTTAGTATGAAGAAATTAAAGTTTTTTTTTAAAATGTATTATATTTAAGTTGAGGTTTACTTAAAAAGTTTGAGGTAATCAGTTTCCACAAATATTTTGAGTATTCTGAACTTATTCGGGTTTACAGTATAGCTTAACAAACACACAACCTTTGCACAGTCATGTGGTCTGCAGAGTTATTGCATCAGGTCATTCACTTGTTACCCACCGATTTAACCCGAAGATCTGCAGAAACCAGTAGGAAGTCTGGCCACCACAGTTATTACTGACACAACAGATAAAACAACTAAAATTTTAATGCTTTACTAAATGTTCCTCACTGGACTGTTTGATGTGAGCAACTTTCCATTCTCCTAATGTTAAATTTACCTTCTGAATACCCAGAGCACAGCGGATGGATCACATATAGCATATAGTAGCTTGGGGAACACCGAGATCTTGGTAGTGGTGGCCCAAAGGTTAGAGAAGCAAGTTTGACTGGGAGATCGCTGGTTCAATCCCTGGACCGGCAAGATACAATCTGGGTGTGGAAAGTAAACCAAGCAGTGCTTTCCCTCCCTCATTTACCACCACTGAGGTGCCCTTGAGCAAGACGCATAACTTGAGCTGCTTAGTGGCCAGCAGACCAGGCTGTGGTTGTACTGGGCAGCTTCCAGGTGTGAATGTGATCAGGGCCTTCATGCAAAAGAGAGGCTTTGTCTCCCCTGAATAAATAAAGGTAAAAAAAAAAGATTTTTATTTATAAAACATTTTCCAACATGTCTCTGGTCCTGTAGCCTTTCAACTTATCCCACAGAGCTTAAGGACGAGTAAACCCGTGTTTTAAATTGAACTTTAGTCTTGTAGCATGAATTATTGCTGAAAACCCTTAAAAGTAGTAGTATAGCTCTCACTACCTACTACTCTTTAAAAAAGTTAATATCCCCAAACTTTATCACCAGTTTATGCCTAAGTTAATCTAACTAACACTTGTTGAATTACAGCAAGAATTGCCCTTGAGTAGCCAAAATGAGGATCTGAGCTTCAGTCAGAGAAAGATGGATGTCATCATCTTGTTTTGGAATTACATTAATAATCTATTTTATATACATATATGCACATGTAAACATACACAAAGGTTTTCATGTTCAAAATCAACTTCAATGTAAAATCCATTACCCACTGTTGTCCACTTGAGGGAGCCATTAACTATCTGTTGTCATATCTTTTCTCCCCCAGCAAAAAGGGTAGGCAAGGTAAATGTTGTCCATAGAACAAGGGTGAATAGACACAAAATAAAGTAAGTATGCCTCTTTAAAAGATAGGAAGGACAGTCTGTTTTAGGAGGTTCAATCTGCACTATGGACAGCAAATGCAATCCACCAGAACAGCCCCATAGTAAAACTTCAGTACCTTTTTTGTGTTTAATGTCTATCAACCAAAACAGGAGACATAAAAGGAAGACTGATATTGTAATTTAATATTGCAGCAGTTTTTGTTACTGATAAATGCAAATCATTAAAATACTCATGGCATGACAAATTGGCCAGAGTAGCCTTCGTCATTAGTTCCATGTAAATCAATTATATATCAAAGCATGTAATTTGAATACATTAGTAAGCAGTAAGTACACATATTACTAACAACAAAATACATTGCTTGTCCACACCCTCTAGATCAGCACATAGAAGCATTTTCTGATCTGACTCCCCTATTGGACACCATCATTCGTCTGTTCATTACATAACCATTTCTAAATCACTGTTTAATAATATGTCTGTTCTTTGATTTATTTTTCAAGTCTATGGCACAAAAACAACTTACCTCTGAGAAATATTATGATTTAGGTTAAAATGTCTATTTCGTTAAGGTTAGGGGACCTTTGTTGTCATGGTTAAAGTTATGGCTGAAGAACTGATCAAAATGTTATAGTAATCACAATATGGCCTACTACTATTTACAAATTGTTTGAGGTGCAGTATATTTGTGATATGTGTGTCAAAATTTATAAATTAATGACCATGACCATAGATGGAAAACTGGCCTTCAGAACAGGAGGACATCTGAGGTTTTTGCTTTCAGGGATTTCATTATTTGAAGCTTTGGCCACGTTTAACATGAACATCCAACACTGTAACAATGTAGATATGTCATAAAATATGGAAAAGCATAGCAGGTCTCCTGAAAAATATCATACCATGATACATTTTTTAATGCTTTAAATGAAAATTGCAGTATCAGTCAAAAAAATCACAATTATTTATTTTAATCACAATTACATATTTTTTCAAAATTGTTCAGCACTAGTCACAGTAATAAATCTTGGTCATTCATTAAAAAAATTCAGTTGACTGTTTTTTTTTTATTACACTGAAATGTGAAACAAACAGCAGGCTCTCTTTTTAAAGTCCGATCTTTTGTTGACACATCTATCCACCTCAAGCTCCTCCTTTATGTGGACTTTGCTGCTCTACAACGTTGTCACCAGACCTCCTCAGGCTCCTATCATAATTACTCCGGCTGCTAGAGGGCTTTGCCATTTCAAAGTTAACAAGCTGTTTTGGGGCACTTGCTGAATTGTGTGACTTACTCTCGTTCTTTGTGGGAGGACATCTCAGTGAATTACACAATTATGCAGTAAGAATTATCTACTTAATGGATGCACAGTTCATTAAAAGCTTACCCTAAGCAGATATAATGTAGATATGATGCTTGATTGGCATAATTTACTATGTGTATTGTACGCTGTCATAGTAAATAAGGAAAGGGCTGCTTGGTTGAGACAGGAGAGAAGATTGCAGTAGTCAAGACATGGAAAATGGGTATGAATAAATCATTCTACAAAATTAATAAGTAGTTCTAGCTCTGTGGTTGATAGCATTAAGATTGCAATGTTTGGGAGCAGGTTTGCACAAGCTTGTTTATGTGAGGGTCTAAGTTCAGATTTTGGTCAAAGATTACATCCAGGTTTCTCGAGGAGGGTTTAATATTGGTGGCAAAAGGACCAGTACAGGGTTTTACATCAGAGACAAACTTGTTAGGACCAATAAGGAAACCTCACTTCTGTCTGGATGTAGCTGAAAGAAGTTGAGTGACATCCATTCCTTAATATCAGCCATGCTGTTATGGAGGGCACCAATGTTACCAAGATCGTATGGCTTAACTGAAATATATGTCATCAACATAGCAGTGGTGGGAGATGCAAGTGAACTAACTAACCAGGTTGCCTGGAGGTAACATTTAGAGTGAGAAACGGATAGGATCAGGGATTGAACCCTGCAGAACTCTACAGAGTATACGGGCCGTTGAGGACACAAAGTTGTCTATGATAACAAGTGGCTATTGATAAGGCTAGTGGAACCAGATACGGTGATGGTGGCTGGACTACTGAGTGGGCCATGGCATTCATATTTTAGAACCTAAGTAGATACAATATATATACATAATTTAAGGCCAGTCAAGCTGCCAAGTATCTGCTCTTAGCTTTAGATTTAACAGCAGTTCTAAGGTACATCAGGCTCAGTAGTTTAATGATGGCAAAGCCTGATACCCACTGCAGGATCTACTGGTAGGTCAAAACATCATATAATATTCATTCTGGGGTGCCATAAGTATGCTCACCCACCTTTTGGCACATTTCACTTTGTGTATTGTTAACTGTCATTAAGCGTAGCACAGAAAGCCCTGTATTGTATTCAGCATATTTGTTCTCAGGAATTAATGGCTGCTTGTGTTAATCTGGGTCAGTCTCAGTGTCTGCCATGTGTCTGCAGACCGCCTTACTGTGTTGCCCTAAGCTGGACCTTCATTTGATAAGGTTTGGGACTTAAAGTGACCTCATAGACCGGAGAGTAGTCTGGCACCCCTGCATCCTCAGGCCAGATGAACTTGAACTTCCTCAGCAGCGTCACCATGATGAGAAAGAGTTCCATACGAGCCAGACCCTCTCCAAGACACATCCTAGGACCTGAGACATAAGGCAAGGCAAGGCAAGGCAAGTTTATTTGTATAGCACATTTCAACAACAAGGTAATTCAAAGTGCTTTACATAAAACATAAAAGCAACAGGGAAATATAAAAAAAGTTTAAAAGCAACATAGGGAAATTGAAATAATAATAAAAGTTACAGTGCAGTGTACAATCAGGGTTAAAAGAGTTAAATGGAAAATAAAAACAGGCTGAGGGGTTGAGCAAATAAGTGAGTTACAATTATTTTGAAAAGAGAATAAACAGAGAAGGACAGAGCTAGTCTGTACTCGTGTCCATAGCAATCTTTGGGTCCACTGAAACTCCAAAAACCCTCGGACACTACAGAGAAACCAGGACATGTCTGTCTGCAGGCCACTTTGATCCAGTTATACTCTGGACCCACCTGCGCGTTTACAGGTGGACAGAGGTTCCTGCAAATCACTCAGGCGCAAGATTTAAGACCACTTCCTTCACTCTGTTCAATATCACTCTCAATATCTTTTCACTCAATTACCTACTCATTTCTCACCGTGTAATTATTTAACTAAAAGCAGTGGTAAAAAGCTAAAAACAAAGAAAAAGAAAACAATACAGTAAATGTTACAGTGCAGTGTAAGTTATCAATCTACTAGTTAAAGGCAGAGGTAAAAAGAAAAATCTTAAATATTTAATTAAAAGCAATGATAAAAAGAAAAGTCTTCCGTCTTAATTTAAAAGAACTGACAGTTTCAGCAGACCTGCAGTTATCTGTGATTTTGTTCCAGATATACGGAGCATAATAACTGAACGCTGCTTCTCCTTGTTTAGATTTGACTCTGGGGACAGAAAGCAAACCTGCCCCAGATGACCTGAGAGGTCTGGATGGTTCGTAACGAAGCAGAAGATCAGAAATGTATTTTGGCCCTAAACCATTTAGTGCTTTATAAACTAACAGCAGGATTTTGAAATCAATGTAAAGACCTCAGAACTGGAGTGATGTGATCCACCTTTTTGGTCTTAGTGAGGACTCAAGCAGAAGCGTTCTGAATCAGCTGCAGCTGTCTGATGGATTTCTTAGGGAGCCCTGTAAGGACACTGTTACAGTTGTCGAGTAGACTGAAGATAAATGCATGGATAAGTTTTTCCAGGTCTTGCTGAGACATAAGTCCTTTAATTCGTGATATATTCTTCAGGTGATAGTATGCTGACTTTGTAATTGTCTTAATGTGGCTCCTCAAATTCAGGTCTGAGTCCATGACTACACCAAGATTTCTGGCTTGTTTTGTGGTTCTTAACATTACAGATTGAAGTCAAGCACTGACGTTCAATTGTTCCTCCCTGGCTCCAAAAACAACTTCAGTTTTATCTTTGTTCAATTGAAGAAAATTCTGGCACATCCAGCCGTTGACCTGCTCAATACAGTTACTCAGCATGGGATCATCGTACCCTGGTGAAATGGTTATGTAAATCTGTGTGTCATCTGCATAATTATGGTAACATATTTTGTTGTTTTTCATAATCTGAGCCAGTGGAAGCATGTAAATGTTAAATAAAAGAGACCCCAGAATGGAGCCTTGGGAAACTCCAAATGTCATTTTTGTTGGCTCAGATGTGTGATTACCTATAGACACAAAGTAGTCCCTGTCCTTTAAGTAGGATTCAAACCAGTTTACTACTGTGCCAGAAAGTCCAACCCAGTTTTCAAGTGTGTCCAGTAATATGTTGTGGTCGACCATGTCGAATGCAGCACTGAGGTCCAATAATACTAAGACTGAAATTCTGCCACTGTCAGTGTTTAAATGGATGTCATTGAAGACCTTATTAAGAGCCGTCTCAGTGCTGTGGTGTGGTCGAAAACCTGACTGGAAGACATCAAAACAGTTATTTAGTGTCAAGAAAGCACTAAGCTGTTGAAAAACAGCCTTTTCAATAATTTTACTAGTTTAAGCAAAATAATGCAAGCAGAGGTAAGAGCAAGCAGCAAAGCGTCTGCACTGTAAGAAAGCAGGAAGCAAGAAATACCTCTATAACAGTTTGATTAAACTCTATATGTGCATGTCACTGCAGGTGTGATACCATAACAAGTCCCATACTGCTGGTTTGTTGTTCTCTCTCATACCTGCGGAGAAAGGCATGAAGGCCTCTGGTTTAACAAACTCTCCCTTGTTATTGAGGAAGTTTTCAGGGTTGAATTCATGGGGGAATTTCCATTGTCCCTCCTCACTCAGCACTGAGATCATGTTAGGGATGATCAGCATTCCCTGAGGAGAAAATGAAGCGTAACAAAAAAGGGCATATAGGAAGGCACAAAACATTTGTAAGCGGTTATGATTCACTTAAGCTACCTAAGTAAAGTACCTAATGTTTGTGCTATTACTTAAGTATGGTAGAGACAGCTGCTATACAATACTGCAAGGTTTGTTTCCACAGCACTATTGCCAAAAACGACTTGACACCAATTGCTTCTTACCTTGGGAATGGAATATCCCATGAGCTCTGTGTCTTTAGAAAACACTAAGTGGAACAGTGTTGGCTATCCTCTGCACTTCATGGATCACAGCCTGGATGCAGAGGGATTTAAACAACATGTTTTTATGCTTTATCTGACTTAGGGAAGAAGCCACAAAAAAGCTGATCAATAAACTTGCAATATTGGAACCACCATCAATATGTCTACACAAATAGGTAAACCAAATCATAATTGATATTCTTTAAAAGCAGTGACTGAAACTGATCTCCAAAGCTACTGGGCAGTTTCTGTTCTGCTTATTTTACAGGGCCTCTAGAGTGACAGTTAGACTGGTAACCTTTGCTAATACGCAAAGCACTCTTACTTTGTGTCATGCTTAAGCAATTATTATGCCACTCAGACTCATGTGAACACATGAAATAAAAGTGAAATAATTACAAAAAACCAAAGTGATGATGTACCTGCATGTAAGGCATGTCGTGTCTGTCATCAAAACTGGCCCGATCCTTCCCTTCCAGCACCCGGTCTATTTCTTGCTGACAATACTCTGAGAGATACAGTGAATTATAGTGATAAATGCTGTATCGCTGAATCATTTAGGTAATAATCACTGGACAGAACTATCTGTCACAGTAATCTGTCACGGTGGCTCGGTAGATAGCACTGTGGCCTCACAGCCTGGTCCTTGGTTCGCACCCTGTCCCAGGCATTTCTGTGTGGAGTTTGTATCTTCTCCCCATGTCTGCGTGGGTTTCCTCTTGGGGCTCCGGTTTCCCCAGTAAAGTGCCTTTACCTTACCTATCTATATGTGCTTCAATCTTGTAAATTAACTGACCACATTTGATTTGGATACACACAGGTGCAGCATTAGAGAGCAAATAATTGGTCTGGCTCTTGCCTGTATTATTTATGAACAACCAAAGATGGTTTCTTAAGAGAAAGAAACCTTTCTAGCCTCATGCCCCAATATAAAACACTAAGACAAAAACACTTTGCAAACATTTCCCAAATATACCCCGAATTCGAATTCATATCAGACACACAGAAACTCCCCTATTTACTGGGAGAAATGCCCAAATGTGAAATAATTGCTGCAAAATATGTCTCCTCATGCCATGAAGTGAGGACAACCAGTGGAACCTCAGGCTTTTAAAGTAATTGTACAAATTTTAAAATTATTATTTTGATCGTTTGAAATTTTAGTAATTGTTTTGTTTTTACATTTGATACTGATTTCTTTTTTTAAATTTATTATTATTATTATTATTATTATTTAATCAATTAATAATTTAAAAAAAACCTTTTGCCTATTAATACACACACACATTACTGTTTCATTTATTTATTTTATTTTAGTTTTTTTATATATTTTTATTTTTGTTAACACACACGCGCTTACTGTTTTATTTATTTATTTTATTTTTAATATTTTTTTTTAACATACACACACACACACTTACCGTTTTATTTATTTATTTAATTAAAAATTTTAATTTATTTTTATTTTTTTAACATACCAGCTTACTGTTTTATTTATTTTATTTTTAATATATTTTTATTTTTTCACACAAACACACATACGCTCTGATTACTTTACACTTTAATTACTTGTTTAATGAAATGTATGGGGTTGATTGTTCTTATGTAGTTTGTATGATGCAATATTGTTGTTACACATTCATGCCAATAAAGCTAATTTGAATTGAACTGAATTGAAACATGACTCAAAAAGACCATGGCTGCGTTCTGATCCACAGTGTGCATGACAGCTCACGGAATGTCGGTTGAGGGAACTTCCCTTGACAAAATTCTTCCATTCATACACCCTGAAACGTCACCAAGACAGACGTCACTTACTCATTGCGTTGCGAATTTTCATTAAATGATGACGTTAGTCTCTTAAGTTAGTTTTAAAGCTTTTTCTCAACATTTCAGAGGACACAGATATGTGGGAGACATTTTGAATGTGCAGAAAGTTTTGTACATGAGCAGAAAACCTGCTGAAACACAGGAGCTATTAAAGTCCAGGTGTTTATTAACTGAATTAAAATGAATTAATTTATCATTGAGGGGTAATCACAAAGAGGTTACTTCCCCAGACAAAACACTCATAAGAGGAGGGAAGACTGAATCATGCAAGCACATGCGTTGACTCAGTAAGGATGAATGAAGAATGAATGAAATGAATGAGAGCCTCACTGCATTATATTCTGTTATATTTTTATATTTTCATTTGTCTCCTGCCACATGAATTGTGTGTTTCCCTTTACATAAATAACGAAATTGGTGCAGAAAAATTCATCCAAATGCAGGAAATTAAGTATAATGCTCAAAATCTTCTAAAATAATTGTGTTAAAATTTTATCTCAATATTGAGTCCCGTCTTGTGAGCTGAGTGTCTTGTCACACCCTTACCTGGTAACATAAACACCTCGGATACCTGCTGCTACTGTGGACATTTACTGAAACAAATTATTGAATTTATATTGAAACAGAAACTGATACCATTACAAAACCTCCATTTGATTTGGTTTTGAATCTCACTTAAAATGGCTGAGTACCCTGTGCATTCCACTTAGCATGGAACTACTAGCTCATGCCATTTTCACACAGGTAGGTAGCAGCTAGCAAGGAAGAAGATTGATGCATGATACAGATGCACATTTTAGATAGACAGTGGTAGAACAGGCATACCTTGTATGTGTGGGTAGGTCATAAGATAAAGGAACCAGTAAGCAGGGTGTTGAAAGTTGTGTCAGTGCCAGCAAAGTAAAGATGTATAGTGTACATGGTCAGTTCATCTTCTGAAAATGAAGCACCATGGCCTCTCTAAAAAGAGGAGAATGATTGTTTTAAGATATGCAGACATTAAATTCAATTATATCTTTAGATAATAATACTGATATTTTTTGGACCAAAGAGTTCTGAGAGGAAATGCCTACTGCAGAGCTGCCCCATGAACTATTACCTTCAAGGGCTTTTTTTCTGTTTGCATTCGCAATACCAATTGGAACACTGCCAGCGGCGGTTGGAATAGCAACGTCACATCCATGCGATATACAACAACAATTAGAATCACAATCAGAAAAAGCTTAACTACCAAGTAGTATTTTACATGTACAAGGAATTTGCTTTGGTGATATGGTGCTACAGGAAAAATATACAGTTGATAAATTTAATTAAAAATATACAGATATGGAATAAACAGATGCAAGTTATGAAAGAATATTAGAACTTAGTGTAGAGAAAGAGAAATTGTTAACAATTTGGGTCCGAGTATATGTTTGTTGTGTGTCGTAGGCAGTGTCGGACAAGTTACTCAGAACTTGTAATATATTACTAGTCAACACAGGTCGTAGGTCTAATGATGTAATGGAGTTGAAGGAAGATTTTATGTTGAAAGAGCAAGACCAAGGAGAGCTAAGAGAGAGCTAAGAGACAGAAATGTCAAAGCCCCTGAAGTGGCACTGTGTCTTTTTTTATTGTTTCTCCCATGTTCCCCTCCCTTTTTGTCTGTGAGTGTGTGTGTGTATGTGTGTGTGCGTGAGTGCGTGTCTGAGTGAGTGTGTTTTGGGTGTGATGGAAATCCTGACACCTGGCAGAGTCACAAACTGGGCCTCAATATTCCAATCAAGTCATGGCTTAAATACTCTGACCTTTACGTAACTCATCGTCAGATTATTCCTTACCATTTCATGGTTGGATACGTCATTTCTAGTCTAGTGTATAGTATCCACATTTTCTAGTCTTTTGTGGAACCTCTGTTGTTTACAGTGCCTTGCGAAAGTATTCGGCCCCCTTGAACTTTTCGACCTTTTGCCACATTTCAGGCTTCAAACATAAAGATATAAAACTGTAATTTTTTGTGAAGAATCAACAACAAGTGGGACACAATCATGAAGTGGAACGAAATTTATTGGATATTTCAAACTTTTTTAACAAATAAAAAACTGAAAAATTGGGCGTGCAAAATTATTCAGCCCCTTTACTTTCAGTGCAGCAAACTCTCTCCAGAAGTTCAGTGAGGATCTCTGAATGATCCAATGTTGACCTAAATGACTAATGATGATAAATAGAATCCACCTGTGTGATTCCGTATAAATGCACCTGCTCTGTGATAGTCTCAGAGGTCCGTTTAAAGCACAGAGAGCATCATGAAGAACAAGGAACACACCAGGCAGGTCCGAGATACTGTTGTGGAGAAGTTTAAAGCCGGATTTGGATACAAAAAGATTTCCCAAGCTTTAAACATCCCAAGGAGCACTGTGCAAGCGATAATATTGAAATGGAAGGAGTATCAGACCACTGCAAATCTACAAGGAGAAGACTGATCAGAGATGCACAAGATCCATGTTTTTCACTTCCCAGATCTTTAGCTAAACTGTCTGGAACTCAGACCTCACCAGCTTTGGTCCCTTGCTCACGCAAATCTGTACCTTCCTTCACCATCTCCGCACATTTTTGTAAGTCTGTTAAGTTTTATTCACTCTCCTGTGCTCTATGTCTGCACCTGGGGCCACCAAATACAAGCTTTAACAGAAAACGCTTGCAACAACAGTCCTTCATATTATCAAGGATGATACACAGCACTGCAGCTAATTTTAACGTCATCTTATTTTAGTTTTAGTTTTATGTCATGAGGACACATGCGTTAGGGCTGTTAAGATAAACCCGTGCCTCGTCCTATCAGCGTATACTTAAATCATTTAAAGTTTTGTGAGAATCACCTCACATTACACACACACACACACACACACACACACACACGTGTGCACACACATTTATGCGTTTTTACACCCATGCACACACAAACACACCTTTTCCATTTCATCTAGATAGCAGTCAACAAAGTCCCTTGGCTCTCCAGGCACTCTGGTGTTCTTGTGCTCAGTCACCAAGCGCTTCACAAGATTCTGACAAGTCTGAAAAACATATGTCAACATTCATAATTAACATTTATTTATTTATTTTTTCAAAAATACAAACAAAACAAAATACCTATGTGTTGTTTTTATCACATATGTGTGTGAGGTGGGAAGAAAATCCATTGTACTATTGATGCTCATATAATTTTTTCTTATATATTTAATGCTAATTCTCAAATATTTTCAATTTAGGCTTTTTAAAGAATTAATTATACATATTTACAATAAATATCTAGGTCCAATTAACATACCTCAACATTCCTAAAGGCCTTGGTGAAGGGCAGCGGCAGGTTATGAATAATGGGAAGACTGTCATACAGCTGTAAAAATAAATAAAGATAAATCATTTGTTTTTTTAATACAAGCATGCAGATTCTGCTGTCTGACAAGTCTTAAATGTCTGTGAAGATGGAAAGTGTGTCTCTGGAATGTGTGGCATGCTGAGAAATACCAAGAGACCAACAGCTACTGCAGAAGTGTTGTAGAACCATCGCCTAAAAGAGGAGCTGGAGAAAGATATGGCCAAACCCTCTAATCCATTTTTTTTTTAACTGAGACTGTGGGCCTTCCCTCAGACAAAGCTCCTTTTGATAACTAATGTAACAACTAATGTAATATTTATATAACTTCCATTCACCGAGTCTCCCCTGAAAAAGTTTGGAGCCCCCTTGGAGAGGCACACATCCCACTTTGAAATCCTCTGCTCTAATCCACACCCAATAGGTCAATGTGCCCTGGTGCACTTTGCAGGTGAGTATGACACAAGTATCAGCACCACCGGGTCTGAGAATAACATTCTTTCTCAGAAAAAAAGGTTAGAGTGCTCAATCCCCAAGCAGATGCCCCACATTTACTGTGACTCCTGTAACAACATATGTTGGTCAGACGGTCGATCAGTCAGTCCACCACTTTGGTCCAGACTTTTTATCTAGTGCCACCAAGAGATCAAATGTTAATTTGTTACTTATTACCAAATGACCACACAACTAATTCGCATCAGCCTTAGCTGTACTTTTTCATTAGTGCAAATTAACAAATTTTACTCAAAGCACAGGGTTACCTTAGAAACATGCTTTGACTCACCATAGCCCATGGTCCATTAGCTATCTTGGCATTCTCAGTGAAACATTGAACAATCACTTTGATGAACTCATCATCATACTCGTAGCGTGTACCAAACAGAACCTGGCAGATGATGTTGGAAGCCGCATTATGAAACATAAGTCGAGGACTGAAGCTTTTGCCTGTAAAAGACAAAATGTAGATTGAAGTATGACACAGCACTGAACAACAATACAAAAGAACATTACACTAACAATACACAATGCAAAATCAACCAGTCAACACAAGCTTACACAGTGAGCAGAAAGTGACGGAGAGATAAAGGGCAATGGAAACACTGGAGAACTCTTTAAAAGGAACCATAAAAATCTACTGACATGAACGTAAATGGAAATTGATATTATAATATTTGTGGTGTCACCGATTAAAGTTATACCAATGCTCTTTTCCAGTGTATCAATGGTGTATCGCAGCTCTCCGTGAATCCTCTCCTCCATGGAATCCTTCCCCAGACCAAAGTTCCTCAAAGTCATCAGAGCAAAGCGACGATGATCCCTCCAAAAAGAGCCAGAATCTGCCAGAATCACTCCTTCAACAGGTGTAGTGGCACAAAGAGTGTACAGTGTGAGTTTACAGGTCATCTACTGTAACATTTTCTCTAAATATTACTATCCAATGAGATCAGTGCTGTTTTATTCCAGAGCTAGATTTGGAGCCTGTTTCAGTATTTAATCTCCACAGTACTTTAATGTGTTTTTTTTACTGACATTTCTGGATTAGGAAGGTAAATTATTAATTAAAACTATCGTCCTTTAAGCATGCTTTCCTGCGATTATAAGATTCTAGTTCTTTATCTCAGGCCATGTATTAGCAAATAATATACAGCAGCTGCTAAAAACAAAGTAACTGCTGGATAACTTGGGGCAGAAAAAGCTGTTGATTAGTCTTAAATTAATGTGATGAGGCCTTTACAAACTAAACATCCCATCTCTGAACCCATTTAAGTACAGCGAGGGGTCTGGCAGGGCTGCTCAGTTCCCTACTTTTCATTTTTGGATTTGAACCACTAACATGTGTGATTCATTCCTACAGTGATAGTTATTAAGATACCTCGGGATTGATATTTACCCTCCATTACAGTCGGTGGTTCCAAATGATTATAATGCTATTAATAAAAATTTTAAATAGACTTGTACAGATGGCTGTGTCTGTGTTTCCATAATCAAGATGGACATTCCCCCTGGAAAAAACATTGTTTGTGTGTATGCTGTGTCATAAAAGCAATACAAATATGCTCACAAAAAAAGAAAAGTTGTTGCACTCAGTCTGCTAATCATACTTCAGGTTTAAACCCTTCCACAATATCAAAAGAGTGAACTACACACTTTAGTGTACAATTTGTTTTTCTTAGAATGACAATAAATACCATAGAACTGCCTTTGACAAAGATATATAAGGCAAAAGGTTACCTTTACTTCTAGCCCAAGAGCTTGTGTCTCCCTTTTCACCATTCCCCAGCATGCTGCAACATGCTTTAACATTGTGTCCAGTGTATGTGTGGATAGGGCACATTTTCATTTACTGGCATAATGATGGCAATAAAAACCTATTCACTGCACTACGTTTTTATTTACTATTTAGTAAAACTGGTAACCGCTCCATCCCTACATACAGTATATGCATGGAAAGAGCTACATTACATGTGTAAAATGTAATTCATGCTCTACCCTGTGACATATTATGTGTTCTACCTTTCCTGTCGATGACGTCATTGATAAACAAGTCTTTTGGTCGTCCAGCAAAATCAGTGGCATTGGTCACTAAAGCCTCCTTCATGGCCTTCACCCCATTAATGATTACAGCTGGTTTGGAACCGATGAACAGACTGTAAACATCTCCATAAGACTTCCTCAACTGGGAGAGAACAAGATGACATGTCAGTGTTTGAAATACATACATATCACATATCTTAAGAGGGATGTGACATATTTGTCCACTTAGTTCAGTTCAGTAACTACAATAGTGAATAATGAATAATAAACAGCAATGTCTATTTCCACAAGCTTTGTAGTGATAACAGTGGTGTCTGTAGATAGTCCTCCACGACATTGTTTCCATATAGAGAGTTTGCTGTTTTTTTGATGTTGAGCACTACAAAGCTGACACCTTCCACTTACATTGTATTGAAAATATTTGATTAACAAGACCTTGGACTCATATTGGGTGCCAGTTATACAATGTCCAATCTGCCAAAATGGCACTGGATACAGTCCAAGTTCACAGGCAGCCAACTCTGTGCAGACAATGACAATATGTTATGCAATCACATGAAAACAGTAGCAGTGCTGTTGTAAGTAACTCTTGCCCTTATACATCATATATTGCACAGATGCTAGTTGCTTTCACACGTATTTGTTTTACACTGTAGTAGCACAGCAACTCTTCAAACTATTACTGTCGAAAAGCAGCACAGTAGCCACATGTGTGTGATAGAAATTACATCAGTGCCATAAAAATTTAAGGCACTGGAAAAACAACATCAGTCATTTCAGAATTTTTCTTACTCTCTCAAAGTCCTTCAAAGGGTTCTCTTGGTTCAGGTGCAAAATGTTCCCCAGTATCGGCAAGGCAGTGGGTCTCGGTGGAAAGTTCTTGGGCCTCCGGGATTTCAGCTGAAGGATGATGAAGACAACACAGAGGCATAGCAGGGTGACTGAAGAAAACATGGTGGAAACTGAACAGGCAAGCTGAATGACTTGCTTTAAAGGTGTAGCTCAGCTCTTAGCCCTGCCTCTACAGGCTGTGTACTTTGCTTCCCAGTACTTAAAGGTGAATGGGAACATCAAACAGAAACACTTTGAGCAGCATGAGATCTGACAGGCTTTGGCATTAACTATCCACCATCAACTAGCAGTGTAGCTGTTGTTGAGTTCCCCATCTTTTAGTGACTGCTGTTCAATCTCTTAGTTGTCAAAAAATGTTGGTAGCTAACACAACAGTACTTTAGCTTAGCAGCTAGCGACAGCTTCTCCTTCTCCCTCTCCCACTCCTACTTTCTCCTGCTCGGTGTGTCAGATGTTCAGTTACTCCTCTGCCTCCTTTAACGGTAATGGTACGTGTAATAAGTGTAGTTTATTTGTAGACATGGAGGCGAGGCTCAGTAATTTAGAAGCCCAGCTCAGCACCTTGGTAGATCAGTCTTTAGCTACTGTAGCTTGCCAGTCCCCGGTAGTCGGTGCGGAACGGCCTGAGTTAGCCTGTGGTAGCCCTCGCCTGGGATTTCCTGAGCAGCCAGGAAGGGGTGGCTGGGTGACTGTCTGAAGGAGGAATAGTCGTAAGCATTCAAAGCCCACGGGGCACCATCAACCTGTTCACCTTTTTTAACAGATTATCCCCACTCAGCGACACACCCGCTGAGAAACCAACTCTGATCATTGGCAGCTCCATTTTGAGAAATGTGAAGTTAGCAAAGCCAGCAGCCATAGTTAAGTGCATCCCTGGGGCCAGAGCGGGAGACACTGAGTCTTATTTGAAACTGCTGGCTAAGGATAAACGTAAATACAGTAAGATTGTTATTCACGTTGGCAGTAATGACTCCCGGTTACGCCAATTGGAGGTCACTAAGATTAATGTTGAGTCGGTGTGTACATATGCAAAAACAATGTCGCCGTAGTTTTCTCTGGACCCCTGCCAAATCTGACCAATGATGACATGTATAGCCGCATGTCGTCATTCCGCCGCTTGTTGTCGAGGTGCTGTCCAGCAAAAAATGTGGGTTTTGTAGATCATTGGCAGACTTTCTGGGGAAGACCTGGTGGAGGAGGCAGAGTTGCAGTCTCTTCTTCTCTGCCCTTCTATTTCAGCAGTTACCCACCCAAAACCCTATGCAGAGTCGCAGTCTAACACATTTCTCTGCTCCTCGATTTCAGGAGTTACTTAATGAAAATCCTATAGTGACGGTGTCTGTCCCCCGACCATTGAAGTTATTTAAATCAAGGTAAACAGAAGAGGAGCTGTGCATAAAAACCTCAGAAAAATTTAAACCACAAGAGCAATAGTGCAAACGAATAGGAAAATTAAATGTGGACTCAAAAAAAGCAACGAAACCTGCAATAGAACAGAGAGGGGGGCTTGGGGAGGAGAAAAACAACAACAAACAAATAAAAACAAAAACAAACAAAAATAATAATAATAGTAAAAGACAACCAGCCGAACAGCAGCAATGAACAGCTGACATAGTAAGACAACTAAGAGAAAAATGAAAACAAGAAACAGTCCCACACTAAATAAGCACACAGCACAGCCACGAGAGCTGGAATAATAACAATTAATTTAAATAAGTAACTGAAAGAAAAGCATCAGGAATAATTCTACCAGGGACAACCTAAATTTGTTTTTGTCTATGTGTGAGACTGATTGTGTCTGTGTGCGTGTGGGTGAATGTGTCTGTATGTGTGTGTGCACATGTGTGTGCGCATAAGCCTGTTAAAGAATGTAGTTGTTAGTGAGAGTGGGAGGCCACGACTGATGCCACACAAACAGGCAGACAAGAACCCCAGTAGCCAATAGGGGTGGGAGAAAGAAAAAGAATAAATCAATCAAAAAAAAACAAAGACTCCCAGATGCACCGCGATGCAAACGCGGAAGACCCCGACCCAAATGCCAGTTGACAACGTAATGCCGACGGACGGCAAAAAGCGCAACCCGCGGAAGAGCAGTGCCCGGACCGACCGCGGCGCGCACACAACATAGACCAGCGCAATGCACAAACTATACGCCCAGCAGCCATTCAGAGACCCTGCCCAGGGAAAAAGCACAATGCATCAAGATGCATCGACAGTCGCCCCACAATCCCACCGCAGCCCTCCAAACCACAATCGGATCAAGAGAGAGCAGAGACCCCCACCCCCCAGAAGCCAGGGCACCCTGCGATCCCCCAAAGCGCAAAGGACCCCAGACCGCATGTCCTAGGGGAAGCTGTACCCCGCCCCAAGGAAGAACAGCAGAAAGCTCCCTGCCGCCAGGGAGCGATAACGCGGGAGAACCAGGCCAACGGTCCCCCAGCCCAGCCAGAGGCATCCCTCCCCAGAGTGGAGGCAGTGCCAGCAGCCCCCGAGGCCAATCTCATCCCTGGACGGGCCCCAGCCCCCCCCCAGTTAAGCACCCCATAGGAGCACCAAAACCTACCCCGACAACGCCGGCCACGCGCCCCAGAGACTCCCGAATGCCCCCACTGTGAGAGAGCTGGCAGGGGGAAGTAGCGGGAGCCCCACCCCTGCCGAAGAGGGCCCAGGCGAGGAGAGGAGACAACTGGCCCCCAGGCCCAGGGACACACCACCCGCCCAGAAATGAGCAAAGGCCACAAGCCCGAGTCCCCAGATCCCTAGGTCAAGAGCGGGCCCCCATGCCAGGGGAGCCCCGACCCCCCCAGCCCACCCCAGATCAGGCAAGGCCGTCACCAACCCCACAGCACCCCCGACGCCTGGGGCTCCAGGGGCAGGACAAGAGGCCAATGAGAATCTCCCCACTCCTTCAACCCCTCTGCCTGCCTCTGTAAATGTATTGTTTTGTGTTGGATGCATGTCATGGATTGTGAAGTGTTGTATGATGGAGTAAAGATAAGGTGTGTGGTAACTAAGGTGCAGTTAAAATTGGAGGGTAGTTGTGACACAGGCACCCCACAACTGTCAGGTAGTGGAGCCTCCCATCGTGCCCCTCCCACCCCCCAAGCCCTCTGTGTCTAATGTGTAATTAAAATTGAGGGGCAGCCAGTGGGGGAGGAAGAAGGGCGAGGCCGCAATAAAGCAGCCCCACCCACCAAACGCACTGCAGCCCCCCCAGGGTCCTAAGTATGTTGTGAGACATGACCAAAGGGGGAAAGGTGAAGGAGGTCATAGGGAGGCTAGAATGGTCCTCCTCACTGGGACCAGATTCCTGACTGGCTCCATAATTCATTCAGTCCCGTCCCCCACCCCCCTAAGCAGAAGGATGCCAGGTCCCTCCAGCCCAGGGCTTATAGCAAGAGCCCCTCTAGCACCGGCAGCACCCCAGAGTCAGCGACAACCCCGCCCATCCCCAGGACGGGTCCAGGGGGGGCCCAGCCCCCCCAGCGTGCAGACGCTAAATGTTAATGTTAAGCTTAAATGTGGACTCTTAAACATCAGATCTCTCTCTTCTAAAGGTGTACTAGTAAATGAACTAATATCAGATTATGATATTGATTTATTTTGTCTTACTGAAACCTGGCTGGGTGATGGAGAATATGTTAGCCTAAATGAATCCACCCCTCCCAGTCAGATTAATACTCACATTCCTCGAGGCACAGGCCGAGGAGGTGGAGTTGCAGCTATCTTCAACTCTAGCCTACTAATCAGCGCTAAACCTAAACTAAACTATAACTCATTTGAAATCCTTGTTCTTAGTCTTTCGCACCCAAGTTGGAAATCACTGCAACCAATTCTTTTTGTTATAGTGTACCGAGCACCTGGTCTGTACTCTGAATTCTTATCTGAATTTGCAGAGTTTTTGTCAACTTAATGTAATGTAATAATAATAATGTAATATTTACTCATTACCATTGACGACAACATTGCCCAGCACCATTGCTCTAAAAGTTGCTCCGTGTATCATCATCTTTAGAGGTGAAGGTAGAGGAACAGTAGGAGTTCGAGCAGAAGATGGGATAGGAGGAAGATGAGGAGGTGGAGAACAAGAATGTCTGGCTTGTTCCAGACCAAAGACAGGACACTGGGGTAGAATAATTTGTTGATTGGTGTGGTGTACTGTACAGTACACTAAGGAATGAAAAATGTGTGCAAATTTCTTTTGTGTTCATCATGTGAGAGGTTTTTGAGGGGCACAAGCAGCATTACTTATAACCAGTTTTTGTAGTATTGTTTTATCTCACCAGTGTATAAGATTGTGTTGTGGTGTGTGTGTTCCTGAGGGCAAAATGTGTTTTTTCAGCAAAATTTAATGGTTTCAAGTGGAGAGCTTCATTTTGAACTGAAAATAGGAGGTATTTGTTGTGGATTTATGTTTAAAGTTTCAAGAAAAAGAGGCATAATTTCAAGAAATGTGTTCAAGCAATCGAGATAAACTTAAGGAAAGACAGGAAAAAGCATAACCTAACGCAGACCATGATGAATTTCTTACATTATGTAATTGTTAAATTAATGTCTCTTGTTATGCAGTACTTAATAATTCCTGTAGTGGTAGGCCTACCCTACACCCCCCTTGGTTAGAGTACAAATGTTTGTTTGTTAGGCGCCTGGTTGTTAAGTGTTATGTTATACATTGGTCAATCTTAAGCAGCATCAGAACATTTTCATAACATACACTGAGTTATTATTTAACATTACTCCGTATATTAACACTATTAACTCAGTTTGAGAGCGATGATTCTAATTTTAAGTTTCTAGTCTTTCCTGCCTTTATTTGCATATACTGTGTATGGATTATAAGTATGTACGGATTATAGACTTTTATTATGATATTTCTGTCGAAACAGAGCGGGCAAGCAGCTGGGAAACAAGTTAACCTTATTTCTGCAAAGAAAACTTGATTCCAATAAATTCTTATTTATTTGTCAGTAATATAGTAACCCTTGTTCAGTGTGGAGGCCAGAGTAACAATATTATTCTAAAGCCACCGTTTCACACAGTTCATTAATGATAACTCTAATAACCACAACAGATGCATGTGTTCACTTGCTGGTACAGGCACAATAGATGTATTAAAAAAGGAAGGGGGCCCACTGCATGTAATAAATGGTTGTGTATGGACCCATGTGACATCAGAGCAACAACTCAACAGTGACATTACAGTTTTTCTCAATTGCTTTTCTTTAAATTATCCCTCCTTTTCTCAAACACAAATCCATAACTTCTCACCTAAAAGCGTCCATTTTCCACTGTATAGTACAATACACCAAGCAACAAAAAATAATTATTCTGCCCCAGCATCCTGTCTTTGGTCTGGGACAGGCTAGAGAATCTTGTCCTCCTCCTCCTCCTCCCCCTACTCCTACTGTGGCCTTTTTATCAATCTATTTAAGGTTCTGGTTGGTGTGTTATCATTTATGACTCTGTGTTTCCACCTGGGTAGCTGTGTGCTAATTGAGCTCAAGCTGTGCTGACTTGAGTGAACAATATTGAATGTTTCCAGTGCTTTCCAAACGACCACATGGTGTAGACAATGACAAATTAAGAGATTTGTGTGTAGTTTTGCAGTGACAGTTCAACAAATCTGAATCATGTGTCAAAACAGGGAATAGTGTTTATAGGTTAGGGAAACGGGTGTCTTGTGATAAATGGCGTTATGGTTTTGAAACTTTAAACTTCAAAAGCCTGGTTTTAGTGTTTAAGCAATCGAGAAAAACTGTAATGCTAAACAGCACAGGTTAACTTATCACAATACAATGAATGATGGCATACACTGGAATTAAAAAATCACTCAGCACAGACAAAAAAAAACAGAACTTGTCCTGTACCCTTTACTTGTACATTAGGATTAACCATTAGGTCTGGTGGTCTGCCAGAGAAGTTGGCAGCTTTGTTGACCAGGGCTTTCATCAAAGCTTGCAGTCCACCGATGACATCCCCAGGCCTAGAACCAATAAAAACACCAAATGGGGACAGAGACACAGTAGATAATAACTGGGACTTAGGTGATATGACCTTCTATGCAGTGCACTCATCATCCACTATAATCAGTCAATAAGTTATTAGGAGGGGTAGCAGTAGAATGTGTGAACTTACTTTTAAGCAGATATTACTGATATATCCACTTTGACAAATATTTCTCACCTAACAGAATGAACTGTGTCACTCTGAAGAACTTCTTTCCCCCTGGATTTCAATGCTGATAAATAATTAAGGATATGATGACAGAATAAGTCACCCATGAGGAATGTTTTTGACCTATTTGCTAAGAGCTAAGCTCATTGGGAAAGGCTGGCAGTTAGAACAACAGCAGCACAGCATTTTGTGCTTATTTCCAGTAAGCAGCTTGCGCTGCTTACATTATTAATGAACTACAGTGAACAAAATCCATGTTTTTTAAATCATATTAATTAAGTACAGTATTATCCAAAAATAAGACTGTCTCTTTGTAGAATATTTTGCATATAGGTGGTCCGTCCATCCATCCATCCATCGTCACCCGCTTATCTTGTGTACAGGGTCACGGGGGCTGGAGCCAATCCCAGCTGACATCGGGCGAAAGGCGAGGTAGACCCTGGACAGGTCGCCAGTCCATCGCAGGGCCACATATAGACAAATAACCACTCACATCCACACCTAAGGACAATTTTGAAGACACCAATTAGCCTGCATGTTTTTGGATGTTGGGAGGAAGCCGGATCACTCGGAGAGAACCCACACGGACAGAACATGCAAACTCCACACAGAAACCGGGGTTTGAATCCACCACCTTCTTGCTGTGAGGCGACCACTGCACAACAGCCAACACAATTTAGGTTATTCTAACAGTTTTTGAATTACATTAAGAATTACCCATTGAGTGGCCAAAATGATGATCTGAGCTTGAGTCAGATAAAGATGGATGCGGTTCTAGCATCTGGAAATAATCTGAAATATGTATATAATATTTGCATAATCTATCTATCTACATCGAGGTATATACATAAGGGCTTCAAGTTCAAAATAAACTTGAATGTTATATCCATTACAGAATGATGTCCACTTGAGGAAGCCATTAACTATCTGTTGTCATTTCTTCTCTCCCCCAGATTCAAAGCCGAACTCTGTTAACATTTACATAATCTATAATCAAACTATACTGTCACTGGCAAACCCATTCTAAATGTTGTCCATACCATGAGGGTGAAAAGACACAAAGTAAAGTTATAACTCTTTAAAAGATAGCAAGGAAAATCTGTTTTAGGATATTAAATCTGCACCACAGACAGTGACACCCAAAACTGCTTCAGTTCACACTCACATGCCTTCCTTCATCCTAGAAATACAGTGAACACTGAAAAGGGCAGTTTCAGTATGCAGTGGAAGTCGATGGATGTGATTGCTACAATCATATTTGTCAGGCCTGCCGCAGCCCGGTGAGCAAGTCTCTCTCTCTCCCTCCCCCTGTGCGTATGTGGTTTAATTACAGGTGCATGGGAGTCAAGTCCCGGCCGCGCTTCATCTTTACAATCATCATCAATCAATCCTGTCCATATATAACTGATCGTCCCTGCAATTCATCGCCAGATTTTAGTCTAAAACTGCTCAGTCAGTCTATCTTCTAGCCTTTGCATTTTGTGATCTTGTCATATTGAACACCCCCTAACCCTGTTGTTTTGTGTGCAGACTCCCTGCCGGAAACCTGACTCCTGTCTTCGCTCCATTCCTGCTCTGCTTGGATTCTGGATTCCCCAGCCCGCCTGGATTCCCCCCACTGGACCTGCTCTGGACCTGCTCTGGGCTCTCTCAATTATGTTTATTAGGTACACTTGAATAGCCCAAAACAGCCCCACAATGAATCTGTAATACCTTTTATGAAGTTTGTTTTTATACCATCTTTCTGTTCCTTTAGTTGTGCAAAACAGTGTTTGTATAGTTTACACTGTGTCAGATAATTCTACTCTATCATCATTTTTGAGAAAAATAAACCCTTTTAGGCTGCAATTGAGAACACTGTCACCGCACCACCGTATGTATTCATTTATTTCTGCCATATAGTGTTTAATGTACAGTCTATCAACCAAAAAAGAAACATAATGGGAAGACAAGATATTGTAGCAGTTTATTTTTTTAAACTGATAAATGCATATCATTAAACTACTAATGCAAGGAATGTTAAACACCTGACTAAAAACATAATCCATTATCAATCAATGATACATCAAAGCATGTCATGGAAAACAGTAAATATACATTTTAAATAATGTCATTTCTATAGATGAGTAATTAGTAAGTTTACAAGCATTTTCTGATCTGACACCCCTATTGGCACGACAACATCATTTGTCTGTTCATTTCAAAACTGTTTGCAATTCACTGTTAAAAAATAAATCTGTTTTATGATCTCTTTTTCAACTCCATGGTTAAAGGTTTGGCCAGGTTTAAGCATAAAAACAGTTTCGTTTAGAGAAACATCATGGTTTGGGTTAAAATAACTATTTCATTAAGGTTAGGGGCCTTGTTGACATGGTTACAGTAATAAATCTTTGTGAAACTTTAAAAATAATACAGTTGACTCTTGGTTTAAAATGAGAAACATACAGCAGTCTCTCTTGTTGAAGTCTGATGTTTGCTGACACATCCATTCACCTCAAGCTGCTCCCTTATGTGGACTTTGTTGTTCTATAACATCGTCACTTGACCTCCTCATGCTCACATAAGAACCACGGCCGCTATGGCGGCTTTGTCACTTCAATGTAAACACATGTTGTTTTGGGGCACTTGCTCAAATGTCTGACGCTTTCATTCTTTGTGGGAGGACATCTCAATGAATTACACGAGTTTGCAGTAAGAATTATCTACGTGATAGATGCACTGTGCACTAAAAGCTTAACCTAAACAAATATAATATGATGTCTTGACTTGATTGGAAGATTGGTAGATATGATGCTTGATTGGCATAATTCACTATGTGTATTGTAAGCTGTCACAGTAAATAAGATACGATGTAGGATCTAAGGTCTGCAGATAGGACAGCGCCGGCTCAAGTCATGACGTTGAGAAATGGGTATGGATTCTGTGTCTACATTATTAATTAGTAATTCTAGCTCTCTGGTTGTTAGCGTTGGTTTTTGCAATGTTCAGGAGTCCGAAGAAGCATGTTTACAGAAGCATATTTATTTGAAGGTAAAAGTTCAGGTTTTTCTCAAAGATTACATCCAGGTTTTTCGAGGAGGGTTTAACATTGATGCCAAGAGGGCCAATACAGGGTTTCACGTCAGAGACAAACTCGTTAGGACCAAGAAGGAAAACCTCACTTCTGTCTGGAATTAGCAGAAAGAAGTTGAGTGATATCCATTCCTTTATAGCAGCCAGACTGTCATGGAGGGCACCAATGTTACCAAGATCGCATGGCTTAACTGAAAAATACAGCTGCATGTCATCAACATAGCAGTCGTGGGAGATGCAAGTGAACTAGCTAACCAGGTTGCCTGGAGGTAACAGTAGAGTGAGAGAAGAATTGGACCAAGGATTGAACCCTACAGAGTATACGCGCTGTTGAGGACACAATGTTGTCTATGATTATCTGAAATTTCTTGTTTGTCGATTAGGATGAAAGCCAGTTGAGTGCAGTGATCAACTGTATTGAAAGCAGCAGTTAGGTAAGGTAGGACCAGGATAGTCACTCTTACTAAGACTGTTTCCATACTATGTAGGTGACGAATGTAGGTGGAATTTGGTGAAAAGAGTAGTTTTCTTCAATGAGTAACGATTGTTTAAATAGCACGAGCTTGTGACTGCAGTGAATAGGGCACCTGACAACTAGGGAAAGACCAAGTGATGGCCTGGAAAGACAGCTGAAATAGACTCCAGTGGGGCCAACATGGTCTGGCAATTCATGGTGGCAGCAGTTTGATAGGCTGCACCATTTACAGCAAATAAGAAAAAGAGCTTACCTCGAGAGTCGGCAAGAGCATAAGTGGAAGATGACAGGATCCCCAACTATTGACCTTGGAATGGAATTAACAACGAGCAGGTAGAGGACTTCAATAGAATCCACAGTAACAGAGACAACTACAGATATGTCTTTAATACAAAATTCCCTCTTGGTGTTACTATCCTCCAATGCAGCTCAACAGGAAAGACTGTCCAGGGAAATGCAAAGAGGGAATTATATGCTAAAAACAGTGGAACTTTGGAAGATATCCACAAGCTTTGTCTAACTCAGACTGTTGAAACCTCATATTAACCCCTTAACTCCTGAATCAAAATATTAAAAAAATTATTTTTTGTCATTTGCTTTAAAGCTGATGTTAAATTAAGTTACGATTGTTAATTTGTCTATAGAACATAGAAAAGATATAAATTCAGGTATGTGTAGGTATGATGCAAATTAGCGACAAAAGGTATAAACGAGAACTCAGGGCTTGCAAAAGGTTCCTAGGTACGTATTGAATATGCACCTACAGGCATTGGGGGAATCCATGTGCTATCTTGGCTTGCAGTCTGCAAGGAAGAGGTATGATGCAAATTCGCAACAATTGGCGTCAAGTGGTTAACTTCAAATAACCTTTGGAATACAGTTTTGCACAATATGAGGGCTGTAGACTTCGTTCCCCATCACTTACATTGAAAATGCATTAAAAAGGGATCTGTTAATGGCCCATGATGAGAGCAAGTAAAACCTGTTTCAACTGTCATATGGGCTGAGTTGATGCCATATTACGCAGAAACATGACGGACCAAAGTAAATGCTGAATTCACGTAGTGCATATGTTATCTGGTATGGGTTATATGTTATTAGGTTCTAGGTTTATTAGGCTATTGACGTAAAGAGACCTAGATTAGCTATTTATTAGCATTAACCCTGATAACAATTCAGGTAAAGCAATGTTTTAGTGGTTTTAAGCAATGCAGTGGAGCAACAAATCTGAGAGAAAATCACTAATATAAAGCTTCAAATTGTTTCAGCATTCTTAAATAGCAGTATCACATAAATAACACAATATCACCTAGATGCTATACAAAAACGTCCATATTGTTTCCACATCATGACTTGGATTAGTTGTAAACTGAGAATAGCCTGAGAGATGCCTAGGTAGAGGGCGTTACAGTAGTCTAGCCTGGATGATATTAATGCATGAATGACTCTTTCATTCTTTCATTTCATAGATCAGAAGATTGCTTCCTAATTTTGGAGATGGTCCTGATTTGGAAGAAGCTGGACCTGATGATGAAATTTACCTGCCTGTTTAAACCTCGCCATTAGATGTAACACCCAGGTTCTTGGTATGTGTGGACAGAAAGATGATGAACTGGGCAGTGACAGTTGTATGATGTAGGAGGCCAATGAGAAAGATCTCTGTCTGGTCCTCATTTAACTCATTCATACACAGTTATAGTGAAACTATTTTCCAGTGGGTTGCTAACAAATGGCTATTGATAAGGCTAGTGGAACCAGATACAGTGAGGTGGCTGTACTACTGAGCGGGCCATGGCATTAATATTTTAGAACCTAAGTAAGGCCTGTCAAGCTGCCAAGTATCTGTTCTTAACTTTAGATTTAACAGCAGCTTTAAGGTACGTCAAGGCAGGGCTGTGTTAGACCTGTGGTTTCACCTGTAAAGGAGGCTCAGTAGATAAATGATAGCAAAGCCTGATACCCACTGCAGGATCTAGTGGTAGGTCAAAACATCAAATAATATTTATTCTGGGGTGCCATAAGTATGCTCACCCACCTTTTGGCACATTTCACTATGTGTACTGTTAACTCGTCATTAAGCGTAGAACAAAAAGCCCTGTATTGTATTCAGCATATTTGTTCTCAGGAGTTTAATGGCTGCTTCTCAACCGCTTTTACAAGAGTTTGTAGCGTGGTCAATCTGGATTTACAGTAACGACTGTATCTAAGGAAGGGTAAGAGTCCCTAAGTGTTAAAGTGTTAGGGTCCCCTTAGGGTTAGAGTCCCTAAGTAACTAAAGGGGGGATAGAGTGGGAGATGGGGAATCAAAGGAGTAAAATAAGCAAAGGTGGGAGACCAGCCTGTTTTTATTTTCTATTTAACTTTTAAAACTTTTTTATAATTCCCTGTTGCTTTTATGTTTTATATAAAGCACTTTGAATTACTTTGTTGTTGAAATGTACTATAAAAATAAACTTGCCTTGCCTTGTGTTAATCTGGGTCTCCACTGGTGCCATGTACCATGTGTCTGCAGACCGCCTTACTGCATTGCCTTGTGTTGGACCTTCATTTGATAAGGTTTGTGAGTTAAAGTGACCCCATAGACCGGAGAGTAGTCTGGCACCCCTGCATCCTCAGGCCAGATGAACTTGAACTTCCTCAGCAGCGTCACCATGACGAGAAAGAGTTCCATACGAGCCAGACCCTCTCCAAGACACATCCTAGGACCTGAGACAAAAAAAAATACCTCTATAATGGTTTGATTAAAATCTGTGCATGTCACTGCAGGTGTGATACATAACAAGTCCCATACTGCTGTTTGTTGTTCTCTCTCATACCTGCGGAGAAAGGCATGAAGGCCTCTGGTTTAACAAACTCTCCCTTGTCATTGAGGAAGTTTTCAGGGTTGAATTCATGAGAGAATTTCCATTGTCCCTCCTCACTCAACACTGAGGTCAGGTCAGGGATGATCATTGTACCCTGAGGAGAAAATACAGGAAGGTACAAAACATTTGTAAGAAGTTAAGATTTACTTAAGTTACCTAAGTAAAAGTAATGTTTGTGCCATTACTTTATCTACTTTGGTAGCTTAAGTGAATCTAGGAATAAGTCAAGTAAAGTATGGTACCAACAATTGCTTTACAGTACTGTGAGGTTTGTTTCCACAGCACTATTGCCAAAACTTATCTTGGGAATAGAATATCCCATGAGCCTGTGCCTTTAGTCGTACAGTGAAAGACACTAAGTGGAGCAGTGTTAGCTATCCTCTGCACTTCATGGATCACAGCCTGGATGCAGAGGGATTTAAACAACATGTTTTTATGCTTTATCTGACTTAGGGAAGAAGAAAAACAATGCAGAATCTTAAAAGCTCAGCCACAAAAAAGCCGACCAATAAACTTGAAATACGGGAACCCACCAGCAATATGTCTACAACCAGGCAAACAAGACCATAATTGATTGGATTGAAGCAGTGACTGAAATTGATCTCCAAAGCTACTGAGCAGTTTCTGTTCACCTTATATTACCTTATATTTAGAGTGGCAGTTAGACTGGTAACCTTTGTGAATTGTTCCCATATTACGCAATTCACTCTTATTTTTTTAGCAATTAATATGCCATTCAGAAATATGTGAATACATGAAATAAAAGTGAAATTATTGTCGTCAACACTGGCCCGATCCTTCCCTTCCAACACCCGCTGACAACACTCTAAGAAATCCAATGAATTATAGTGATAAATGCTGTATCGCTGAAACATTTTGGTAATAGTTACTGGACACACAACTATCTATCTGTGCTTCATTCCTGTACATTTCCTGCCCACAAAGATGTGAATACATGGAGGTGCAGCATTAGACAGCAATTTATTGGTTATTTGTACCAGAATGCCCTAGCTTATGCCATTTTCACACAGGTACAGTAGTTAGCAGCTAGCTAGGCAGAAAATTGATTCATGCATAGATACTCATTTTAGATAGAAAAACAATAGTAAAACTCTGCCGATGTCGGTTAGAATAGCAACATCACTTCTGTGCAACAACAACAACTTAACAAGTTGGAGGATGCCGTGGTCTGTGTGTGTGTGTTGTTGTGTGCCGTGGGTCTCATGATATTACAGAGTTGAAAAAGAGATGTGGAATTTAGACTATGCGGTTGAAAGAGCAAGAAGAAGGAGAGCTAAGAGATGAAAATGTCACAGCCAGTGAAGTGGCTCTGGGGCTTTTCTGTTGTTTCTCCCATGTTCCCCTCCCTTTTTGTCTGTCTGCGGGGTGTGTGTATGTGAGTGGGTGTGTTTTGACTGTGACGGCAATCTGGACACCTGTCAGAGCTACATACCGGCCTCAATCTTCCACTCAAGTCAAGACTTAAATACTCTGGGCTTCCTGTAACTTGTTGCCAGATAATGCCATACCATTTTACGGTTGAGTACATCTCTTATCTCTGGTTTCCAGTGGATCTAGTATCCACAATTTATAGTCTCTTGTGTAACCTTAGCTGTCTTTGCTACAGGATTCCCAGATCTTCAGCCAAAGTCTTTGGAAAGCAGACCTCGCCAGCTTCTGTCCTGTGCTCACGCCAAGCCTTACCTGCCTTCAACATCACTGCAAATTTTTTGTAATAGTCTGTCAACTTTTATTCACTCTCCTGTGCTCTGTGTCTGTACCTGGGGCCGCCAAGTGCAAGCTTTAACAGAAAAATGACAATTGGCAGTACTTCACATGTTCAAGGATGATCCACAGCACTGCAACTAACTTAAACGTTATCTTATTTTAGTTTTATGCCATGAGAACAAAATGGGTTAGGGATGGGTTACAAACCCAATGATAAAAGGGGGGAAATTACTAAAGACTGCTGGAATGATAAGCTCTTATGTGCTAGCTTGGCTAATGGCGAATTTTTACAAACAAGCTTAAATGAAAAATGTCATTCTGTATAGGCCTATTGTCTAATAGTTTAGAGTAGTTTGTCATGTACCTTAAAATTTGTCTATAAATCCTTGTCAACTTCGCTGCTGGCTGAGACAAACCAGACCCTCAGCTATTCAACGTTCACATGTGTCAATGAAAATTCCTCTTGTGAAAAGAGTCAAATTACGAACACACACATCTTCATTCATTTGGTAGTGAGGTGACTCTTTCAACACCCCCATACACACGAACACACCTTTTCCATTTCATCCAGATAGCAGTCAAGAAAGTCTCGTGGCTCTCCAGGCACTCTGGTCTTCTTGTGCTCTGTCTTCACAAGATTCTGACAAGTCTGAAAACATATGTCAGCATTAATTTGTATTCATTCAGTTTTTTTCCACTGACAAAGTGTTATTGTTGTCACCGTATATATGTGTGATGTTAGAGAAAATAAATCCATTGTACCATTGATGCTAATATCTTTGTTTAGTCTTACATATTCCTAAATTTAGGGCCTAATATTTTTCATTTCAGGGGCCTGCACCACGAAGCGAGTAGGCCTACAATATACCCAGGATATATTTTAGTTATCTGGCTTAACTAACCCTAACAATCGTGGTCGGGATAAGCGTTACCACGATGCTGGTTATCAACTCAATAACTCACAGATGGGTTTCCCAATCCAGCCGTGACCGTGTTCACATTAAAGAGCTTAGCAGCAGATGACCATCACAGACATGAACAAGTCCACTGGCATCAGAGCCGCATATTTTACAAACGAAGAGCAAACTCTAACACTACAGAAATACGAATACTACATAGTCTAAGTAACACAGCTGCAGCTGACACATGCAGGGAGACAGTGTGAATGCCTACACGAACAGACTTAGTCTATGATAATGCGTTGTTCTGATGTGTTCTTATGAGCTGTATGAAAATATCAGCCCTTTACAGCTTGGCTGTGTGTTGGGGGTTTCCACTTTACAAGACTTAATAAGTGGTTGTTCCACTTCACTGTAAAAGACTTCTTGTCACTTCAAAAAATAGATTAATTTATTTAACACACTCAAAAGTGTTCCAAACATTATTCTAAAAAACTTCATAAAGCAATGAAATGAAAAATCCATTCATGCCATAAAATGTGCTCAGATAGTGGTTGAAACACTGAATCTCAACATTTAGGCTACTGAAAACTCACCTCATTACCTGAGCTTACATCGCAAAAGTGGGGCTGAACATGACCAGTCTCATTGATAGCCTATAAGAAAGTTACTAATCTAAAATAAATAACCTGCGTTCATATTAGGCCTAAAATTAATTCCAATATCCAAATTGCTCATGATATTCTCATCAGAAAAATTAAACTCACTTATTTTAACAGCTGCGACAGACTGTGCGAAACGGGGTGGGAGCAAATAAAAAATATTAAACACATTTCAAAGCAGTTAGTAGGCTTACTGTAAAAACCTGTAAGCCTACAATAGCCTAAGGCTTTTAATCAGTCTCTGTAAGATATCGCTATAGCCTACAAGAGTTTCTCCACATCACCGCAGCAAACATAAAAGCAGCCTAGAAAACAGTCTGAGGGATTTCCTATGGTGATGTCATTTTCCACGAGGGCTGATTGCTCTTGTCTGGAACATAACCTAGAACAGCCCAGTTCACACCACAGCCGTTAGCCGTTCAGCATAAGTTACCATGGTGATCTACCCCAGTAAGAAGTGAACCACCGTCGTGGTACTGAAAATACCTTAGCATTCTTCAAGGCCTTTATGAAGGGCAGTGACAGGTTGTGAATCATGGGAAGAGTGTCATACAGCTGTATAAAATAAAAATAAAGATAAATCATTAGTTTATCTGAATCCAAAAATTCTGATTCTGTCTCTTGGCAACTGTTAGCCAGATATTCAGATATTCATCCAAAGAAGGTTCATTCTCAAAGACGTGAAGAATTGATGACTGAGAACTTTCACAGACAGATATTCTTGTTGCCCAGAGAATAAATGCTCATGACTCTGGGGATCCTTTGATTTTTCATCTACTTCCACTTGGAGGTCAAAATGTTAATTTGTCATTTATGACCAAATACCCACATAACTAATGACATTCCCATCAGCCTTAGCAGTACTGTTTGTTTAGAGCAAATTAACAAATTTTGCTTAAAGCACATGGCCAGAGTTGTTACATTGGCAACATGCTTTGACTCACCATAGCCCATGGTTCATTAGCTATCTTGGCATTCTCAGTGAAGCATTGAACGATCACTTTGATGAACTCATCATCATACTCGTAACGTGTCCCAAACAGAACCTGGCAGATGATGTTGGAAGCCGCATTATGAAACATAAGTCGAGGACTGAAGCTTTTGCCTGTAAAAGACAAAATGTAGATTGAAGTATGACACAGCACTGAACAACAATACAAAAGAACATTACACTAACAATACACAATGCAAAATCAACCAGTCAACACAAGCTTACACAGTGAGCAGAAAGTGACGGAGAGATAAAGGGCAATGGAACACAATGGAGACCTCTTTAAAAGGAACCATAAAAATCTACTGACATGAACATAAATGGAAATTGATATTATAATATTTGTGGTGTCACCGATTAAAGTTATACCAATGCTCTTTTCCAGTGTATCAATGGTGTATCGCAGCTCTCCGTGAATCCTCTCCTCCATGGAATCCTTCCCCAGACCAAAGTTCCTCAAAGTCATCAGAGCAAAGCGACGATGATCCCTCCAAAAAGAGCCATAATCTGCCAGAATCACTCCTTCAACAGGTGTAGTGACACAAAGAGCACACAGTGTGAGCTTACAGGTCAGCTAATGTAACATTTTCTCTAAATATAACTAATGTCATCGGTACTGTTCTATTCCATCAAACTTTCTAACCTGTTTTGTATTTAATCTCCACAGTAAGGTGATTTCTTTTTTTTACTTTCAAACCTGAGACATTTCTGTATTAGGGAGTTGTATCAGTGAGATTCATTAATAGATTTGTCAACGTAATTTACTCTTAAGACCCGGCCTCAGTGAAAAACTGCTTTCCTGCGATTATAAGATTCTGGCTAAAGTTCTTCATTTCAGGCCGGGTATTAACAAATAATATGCAACAGTTATTTCACATTATGTTACAACCAAACAGTTGGAAATCTCGAAATCACTGCTATGTCACTTGGGGCAGGAAAAGCTTTTGATCAACACATCCACATGCCAATATTTACTCAAAGTCAAAGCCATGTTGTAAAACAAGTTGCAGTTCACATTGTGTCGGTGGCATGGTGGCAAAGTTGAACTCTTCGCCATGACACAGGAAGTTGTTGTAACTTGACTGTACATGCTCACATCTGTACCAGAGTTCACACGTTCGAAAAGAGTCCTGCCATAAACATATGTACAAGACAACATTCACCCATAGTCATGGCGCCACCTACTGGCAACAGGAAGTGATCTTCAATGAAGCAGCTCCCACGGCACGTTTTACCTACATGTATGAAATTTTCGTAGCACATATACCATGTCCAGATGTACAAAAAAGCCTCTTGGATCGATGTCCTAAACACAACAGGAAGTCAGCCATTTTGAATTTTATGGGGGGTTTTTGATTTTTTTACACACTCCATACTTAGAAACTCCTCCTAGAGAATTAGTCCGACCGACATCAAGTTTTACCTGTCTACTCTAAAGCCTTTGACGATTAAAAGTTGTACAAACGGTGAGTTTTTGTGAAACGGCGTGCCCGTGGTGTGGCGTCGAAAATCAATGATTTGCCATGAAAGAGGAAGTTATTTCAACTTCAGTGTACATGCTCACATGTGCACCAAACTTTACGTGCTTGGTAACAGTCCTGCCCCGAACACATCTACATATTCATTTGTAGTCGTAGTGTGAAGTGCTATGTAGCGCCATAAAGGGGATACAGGATGTGAAGATTAACACATTTGTTCAGCGTCTGAAGCGTGTTGGAAATTCACAGCCACACTACCAGAGCTCCAGAATCTGCAATGTGGCCACCTCACACATCAACATGCTAAACGTGCGAGGGCCCGCCCAACGCTGCTTGCATCTTTAATTTTGTAATTGTGATGCTTTGCAGTGATGTATAATAGTCTCGTCTTCTTCTTTTCTTCATCACAATGAGATGCTCTGTCATGCAATGTCATAAAAACACTAACATCAGATGGAATTACAGAAACTACATTATTTTAAATGTGTCAGGCCTGCCCTTATACAGCTGAAAGTATATTGTATGGATTATAGATTATGCTTTGCAATGCAGTGTCTTTAGAATACATGGTAAATTATTAACACTTTGCGGCAGGAGGAGGCCTACAAAATCCTACCTGTTGGTTTCTCAAAAAGTCTGGACAATGGATGCCATTGTGTCCTGGCTGAGATTTGGCTGTACTTGTTCATCAGCCTCTCTGTATGATAGCCTATGTTTTCTGACATGCTCTAAGCAAGTAGCTCTTATTTCATCAGTTCCCCAAGCTCTGGCCCTTCTGTGGGCACCACCACACATTCTGACTCCTCTCCCTCCACCTTATCCTTGTGCCACTCCTCTCCCTTGTGCTGGTACTCGTCTTCCTCTCTCTTGTGCAGGCATTTTCCTTACTTTATTTGTGTTACTCTATATTGGTCCTTTTCCACACAAGATCAGCTCAAAGAGGTCCTCTTTTACTGTATACCACATGGTCATGCGATTGAAAGAACCTCAACGCGTGAGTGTGTTCCCTAAATGGGAATGTGATTGATCTATTTGTATTGTAATTTGTAACTCCAATTAGCTGTTTCTCTGTAGCATGGGATAAATATTGTGTTTCAAGTCACAATATGAAAAGCTGTTCACTTGACTTTGACTTTAGCCCATAAGTTAGGTTTAGAACATGATGTCATGTCGATGTCGTTTTAATAACTTTGAGTTTTGGACTGTTGGTTGGATAAAACAAAAATTATGAAGGTGTGCTGTGGGTAATTGTGACAGCATTTCTCACTATTTCATTTTTTTTATTTTTACAAAACAAAAAACAAAACAATCCATTAATCAAAAAAAATCAGCGGTTTAATCCATAATGTACATAATCATGCAGTTAATATCTGCAGTTAAAATGTATCTCCATTCATGCATCAGTAATGATAAACTTGACTACTGGAACTACATGTAAATTAATTATACACCTGGAGCAGCCACAACAGTAAAGCATCAATTTTAACATTATAACAATGTCTATATATACAATGTCTATATATATGTCTATACATATATATATACACATACATACACACACACACATATATATATATATATGGTTAAATGGTAAATACCCCGTTACTGATGGCTACGTTCGTTTCCGAGAGTCTGCTCTTTTGGCTCCCAAACAGCTATTCAATTAGTACCACTTCTGTTATTCACTGCCTAAGTTACATATTTGTTGCAAGAAATAAATATGTAACATTCTTCATCTGCAATACACTGAAATGTTCTGTCATATTGATGTTTAAAAAGTGTCAGATGTCAAGAATAACTTTCCTAGTTGTATAACAAAAATAACACCGTACTAATGAAACAGAATGGTTAATAATTAACCGAAATTGGCTCTCAGACTGGAGCTGGCTCCCATCGTTCTCTTAAAAGAGCTGGCTCGTTGTAGAGTGAGAAAATGATGGGATCAGGGATTGAACCCTGCAGAACTCTACAGAGCATACAGGTTGTTGAGGACACAAAGTTGTCTATGATAACAAGAGGCTATTGATAAGGCTAGTGGAACCAGATACAGTGATGGTGGCTGGACTACTGAGCAGGCCATGGCATTCATATTTCAGAACCTTAGTAAATACAATATAGCTACAGAATGTAAGTATCTGCTCGAGTATCTGCTAGAAAAATTATAGCAATTCCTGATACCCACTGCAGGATCTATTGATAGGTCAAAACATAATTTAATATTCATTCTGGGGTGCCATAACCACATATTGGCACATTTCACAATGTGTACTGTTAACTTCCATTAGGTGTAGCACAGAAAGCCCTGTATTGTATTCAGCATATTTGTTCTCAGGAGTTGCTTGTGTTAATCTGGGTCAGTCTCCACTGTGATGCCATGTGCCATGTGTCTGCAGACCGCCTTACTGCATTGCCCTGTGTTGGACCTTCATGTGATAAGGTTTGGGGGTTAAAGTGACCCCATAGACCGGAGAGTAGTCTGGCACCCCTGCATCCTCAGGCCAGATGAACTTAAACATCCTCAGCAGCGTCACCATGATGAGAAAGAGTTCCATACGAGCCAGACCCTCTCCAAGACACATCCGAGGACCTGAGACATAAGAAATACCTCTATAACAGTTTGATTAAACTCTATATGTGCATGTCACTGCAGGTGTGATACCATAACAAGTCTCATACTGCTGTTTGTTGTTCTCTCTCATACCTGCGGAGAAAGGCATGAAGGCCTCTGGTTTAACAAACTCTCCCTTGTCATTGAGAAAGTTTTCAGGGTTGAATTCATGAGGGAATTTCCATTGTCCCTCCTCACTCAGCAGTGAGGTCAGGTTAGGGATGATCATTGTACCCTGAGGAGGAGGTAGAGGAAGGTACAAAACATTTGTAAGAAGTTAAGATTCACTTAAGCTACCTAAGTAAAAGTAATGTTTGTGCCATTACATAAGTATGGTACAGACAGCTGCTATACAGCAGAGACATTTTAGAGGAGACACGCCACTCAATACAACTCTGAGGAAAGCTCGTAACGGCAAAGATGGTGGTTATCCTGCCCCTCCCGCTAGAAAGCCAATCGTCTGCTTTTAACAGCCAATGCGGGAAACATATTTCAGCCAACCGTGTTGTTCCACTGACTTAAAGGTCAGTTATTCTTCTACTGCGCATGCATGGAAGTGGTGACACATGCGTAGTTGAAGTATAACCAGCTGGGAAAACCGTTTTTAAACCTTATAGGGCAAAGTTGTTAAACTTTTTCAGTGATTTTTATCAGTTTTTACTGCTGATTCTATTCATATAGTTTTTATGTCTTGGTGACCTGCAGTTCCGGCTCTCTCCCCATTCACTCTGATGGTTATTCCGAAATAGCTGCCCAGAGGCGTTGCCAAGATGGCTGCCGAGTGGTGTGACTTGGCTATAAAGAATTTGTATAGAGTACTGTGAGGTTTGTTTCCACAACACTATTGCCAGAAAGGATTTAGCACCAATTGCTTCTTACCTTGGGAATAGAATATCCCATGAGCTCTGTGTCTTTGGTCGTACAGTGGAAAACACTAAGTGGAACAGTGTTGGCTATCCTCTGCACTTCATGGATCACAGCCTGGATGCAGAGGGATTTAAACAACATGTTTTTATGTTTTATCTGACTTGGGGAAGAAGAAAAACAATGCAGACTCTCAAAAGCTCAGCCACAAAAAAAACGACCAATAAACTTGAAATACAGGAACCCACCAGCAATATGTCTACAACCAGGCAAACTGAAAAACTGAAACTGATCTCCAAAGCTGCTGAGCAATTATTATGCCACTTAGACTCATGTGAACATATGAAATAAAAGTGAAATAATTACAAAAAACCAAAGTGATGATGTACCTGCATGTAAGGCATGTGGTGTCTGTCGTCAAAACTGGCCCGATCCTTCCCTTCCAACACCCGGTCTATTTCCTGCTGACAACGCTCTGAGAGATCCAATGACTTATAGTGATAAATGCTGTATCGCTTACATTTTGGTAATAATCACTGGACACACAACTATCTATCTGTGCTTCATTCCTGTACAATTACTGCAGCATTAGACAGGTCGGGCGCCAGTCTATACTATTTAGGATCAACCAAAGATCTTTTCTCAAGAGAAAGAAACTCAGTCATCTCAGTTATTTGTACCAAAATGCCCTAGCTAACGCCATTTTCACACAGGTAGGTAGCAGCTTGATAGGCAGAATGTTGATTCATGCATAGATACACACTTTAGATAGAAAGACAATAATAACTTTAGAGCCAATGGCAGAAAGATTACCAATTTTTTAAATGTGCAGGTATACCTTGGATATGTGGGTAGGTCATAAGATAAAGGAAACCAGTAAGCAGGGTGTTGGAGGTAGTGTCAGTCCCAGCGAAGTGAAGATCTAGAACATACGAAGTCAGTTCATCTTCTGAAAATGAAGAGCCATCATTGCCTCTCTAAAAAGAGGAGAAAGATTGTTTCAAGACAAGCAGACATTAAAGTTGTGGTATTATTAAGGTGGTATTATGCTTTTTGGCTTTTTCCCTCACCTTTGTGGAGTTATATATTGTGCATATAATAGGTTTGCAAAGTAAAAAAGCTCAAAGTCCACCTCAATGGGAGTTCCCATCTGCCACAGAAAACTCTGCTCTGAACTGCTTGAAAACAGCTCGTTTGTAGTCCAGCCGCTTCCCTTTCATCCTTGTGACAACACAGGGAAGAAAGCTAAATGCGCCTTATATAATGCTCGCCAAGCGGCTAGTCCGACACGCTCTCAAAAACACTGGTGGAAAAACACTGAGCATACACCTCTCCTCTCCCTTCCAAACACTAGATACCCTCCAGGCAGTCAATGGACATAAAGTTGTTATTGTGATATAGTCTCCTGTAGTTTTTGAGTGTCCGCAGGGCTCTCCACACTGACGCAGGGTCGTTGGCTGCAAAGCTGTTATTTAGCTTTTCGGCATAGCTTTTCTTTGCAGCTTTGATCTGTTTAGTCAGTGTGTTTCTGGCGTGGCTCATATTTTCTAGGATGATCCACAGCACTGCAACTAATTTTAACGTTGTATTATTTTAGTTTTATGCCATGAGAAGAAAATGGGTTAGGGATGGGTTAGAAACCTGGCGTTAAACAGGGCAACATTACCAAAGACCGCTGTGTTGATAAACTCTGATGGACTGGCAACCTGTCCAGGGTGTACCCCACCTTTCAACCGATGTCAGCTGGGATTGGCTCCAACCCCCCCGCAACCCTGTACGCAGGATAAACGGTTGACGATGGATGGATGGATGGATGGATGGAAGCTTAAATGAAAAATGTCATTCTGTATAGGCCTATTGTCTAATAGTTTAGAGAAGTTTGCCATGTACCTTAAAATTTGTCTGTAAATTCTTGTCAACTTCGCTGCTGGCTGAGACAAACCAGACCCTCAATTACTCAACGTTCACATGTGTCATTGAAAATTTCTCTTGTGAAAAGAGTCAAATTACGAACACACACATCTTCATGCATTTGGTAGTGAGGTGACTCTTTCAACACCCCCATACACACGAACACACCTTTTCCATTTCATCCAGATAGCAGTCAAGAAAGTCTCGTGGCTCTCCAGGCACTCTGGTCTTCTTGTGCTCTGTCAACAAGCACTTCACAAGATTCTGACAAGTCTGAAAACATATGTCAGCATTAATTTGTATTCATTCAGTTTTTTTCCACTGATAAAGTGTGTTGTTGTCACCGTATATATGTGTGATGTTAGAGAAAAAAAATCCATTGTACCATTGATTCTTATATCTTTGTTTACTCTTATATGTTTATTCCTAAATTTAATATTTTCCAATTAACATACCTTAACATTCTTAAAGGCCTTGCTGAAGGGCAGTGGCAGGTTACGAATCATGGGAAGAGTGTCATACAGCTGTAAAAAAATAAAAAAATAAAGATAAATCATTAGTTTATCAGCCTTAGCAGTACTGTTTGTTTAGAGCAAATTAGCAAATTTTGCTTAAAGCACAGGGCCAGAGTTGTTACACTGGTAACATGCTTTGACTCACCATAGCCCATGGTCCATTAGCTATCTTGGCATTCTCAGTGAAGCATTGAACGATCACTTTGATGAACTCATCATCATACTCGTAACGTGTCCCAAACAGAACCTGGCAGATGATGTTGGAAGCCGCATTATGAAACATAAGTCGAGGACTGAAGCTTTTGCCTGTAAAAGACAAAATGTAGATTGAAGTATGACACAGCACTGAACAACAATACAAAAGAACATTACACTAACAATACACAATGCAAAATCAACCAGTCAACACAAGCTTACACAGTGAGCAGAAAGTGACGGAGAGATAAAGGGCAATGGAACACAATGGAGACCTCTTTAAAAGGAACCATAAAAATCTACTGACATGAACGTAAATGGAAATTGATATTATAATATTTGTGGTGTCACCGATTAAAGTTATACCAATGCTCTTTTCCAGTGTATCAATGGTGTATCGCAGCTCTCCGTGAATCCTCTCCTCCATGGAATCCTTCCCCAGACCAAAGTTCCTCAAAGTCATCAGAGCAAAGCGACGATGATCCCTCCAAAAAGAGCCATAATCTGCCAGAATCACTCCTTCAACAGGTGTAGTGACACAAAGAATGTACAGTGTGAGCTTACAGGTCAGCTAATGTAACATTTTCTCTAAATGTTACTATCCAGTGTGATCACTACTGTTCTATTCCATCTAACTTTCTAACCTGTTTTACCCTCCACAGTACTTCAAGATGATTTTTTTTTTTTTTTACTTTCAAACCTGATACATTTCTGTATTAGGCAGTTGAACCTATCCTCAACCTCAAGGTGAAACTAGTAAATATTATAACATTAAAACAACTTTGGGCATCAAACATTTAATTTCCTGCATTGTCCAAATGTCTTTATTTATATGAAGGGAAACATAATTAAGGTGGCAGGTGACAATTGAAAATATAAAAATATAATGGAATATAACGCAGTAATCAGCTTTTGGACAATACATTTGTTTCTTCTATATTTCAATTGCATTGCATGTTTCTTATCGTGCATTGTTCCATTTGTTATTTAACATTTCTTGTTGCAAGCTGTTTTTCACAACATTTTAACAAAAGCTTTCAAAAAGTGATGGAGACATTCTGATTCTGACATGTCCCCAGCATCCCCAGTGATATATCTGACAATATTTTTACATGTCCCGCCCCATCAAGGCTGTGATTGGGCAGGAAACATAACTGCAGATCCATCTCACACAGGGCACAACCTCTTCCAACGTCTCCCCTCTGGTAGGCGCTACAGAGCACTGTACGCCAAAACCAACAGACTCAGGAATAGTTTCTTCCCACAAGCCATCACTCTGATGAACAGCTGATTCTGACTCACGGTGTCAGGAACAATTCCTGTGCAATAATTCCTGTTGTACTGGCTACCACTACCAGTGACTTTTTCATCATTCTCCATTTCAAAGTTGTTGATATTCAGTCATATTGTATACACCAAATCTACCTACATCACGTAGCCTACATAAAACCGCACACAATACTTCCAGCATTCTTTGCACTCATCACACTGTGTACATGTGTACAGGCATGCTTGTATGTGTGTGTGCACCTGTATATCACATCCACCTCCGACATGATACGACATAATAATAACAATAATGGTAATAACAATTTACTCCTGCATCCTTTGCACTCTGCTCATGGCACTATTGCACTAATTCCTCCTATGTGACACATACCTGGCAAATAAAGCTGATTCTGATTCTGATTGGCCGGTTCACGAAAAGTGACATGGAAGAGATACATTCAGCACACGGCTGCTTCAAAGGTACCCAAGCTTCTCTGCTCCCTCGTTTCTCTCCGTCGACAGAAATTAGCAGGCAGGCGAGAACGTGAACAAGTGAGCGTCCCATTGCGCCCAGAGTACCGGCAGCTTAGAAAAAGTCCCGGCACGCAAGAAAATGTCCCGGTACGCCAAACAGTAAAATGTCCAGGCACCAGTACTGTGTACCTGTGCGTATCAGCCCACTTCAAGCACTGGATTTGTCAATGTAATTTACTCTTAAGACCCGACTTCAGTGGGAAACTATCATCGATTCTAAGATTCTGGCTAAAGTTCTTAATCTCAGGCCACGTATTAAATAACATGCAACGGCTTTTTCACATTTTGCTACAAGCAAACCGTAGGAAATCTCCAAGTAACTGCTGCATTACTTGAGCAGGAAAAGTCCTTGATTAGTCCTGAATTTATTTGAACAATAATGCTGCCATGATGTGTTGAGAAGAAATCCGCTGACACTGTTCTTGATCATAAAAGTTTATTACATCAAGGAGTTCAGCATCAATTACAAGCTCTGCAGCAGCTTGGAGAGTGACCCAGCCCGATGTCTCTCTGTACATCAAACACAGCTTATATAGGACAAGGTTAGGTATCTGTTGGATACCATATAAGGGTCTGAGTCTGAAAACTAAGGCACCAATCCATATAAGAGCAAAGTTCTATAGGATAAGTGTAGACATCTGTTAGACACCATATAAGGGTCTGAGTCTCCACATAACCACTGACCTCTGCTCTCCCCTTAAAAGGTCACTAATCCTCTATCCAGCTTCTACAGTGCTATATTAAACTGTTATGCATCAAATGCACATATGTTATACACCACACAAATTAATAATCTTGTCTCTGAACCTTTTTAAGTTTAAGTTTTAAGGGGTCTGGAAGGGCAGCCCAGTCAGTGCCCTACTTTTCACCATTAACATGTGTGATTCAGGCCTGCAATGATAGTGATAGTGATTAAGACCCTGAGAGATCTTGGCATTTATATTTTGCCTCCATTACAGTCAGAGGTCTCAAATAATTCTAATGATATTTAAACATTTTGAAACAGACTTGTACAGATGAATGAATCTTCCAATATCCCTTCAATCCTATGTTCTCATAATCAGGATGGATATTCCCCCTGGAATAAACTTTGTTGGAGTGTATGCTTTGTTATAAATGCAATACAAATTTGATCACAAAAAAAGAAAATAATGAACACTGGATTACGTGTGGCACGCAGACTGTCTGCCACATTTTTATTTTTATGCAAGGAAAGTGACTCCCTGCCCAACGTGTTGAGTGGGATCACGTTGAGAGTTGCTGTCACCAGAACTGTGGAGCAGCCTGTTTTTCAAGAGACTCCTGATCAGAACAATATATAAACCTGCTGAACATGGAGTGGGCATAGACATAATTAAGGAATTTCCACTTGGCACATTCAGATCTGTTTGATAACTGATTAACTGCCTGCTTGGATGTTGTTTTAATAAAGGGAGCCCTACCTCCCTTTTTTCTGACAAACTGAATAGTACTGTGCTGTACAAACACACATATACTCAAAGTAAATCACACAATATCAAAATCAAAAGAGTGAACTACACACTTCAGTGTGTAATTAGTTTTTCTTAGAATGGCAAAGACAATAAATACCATAGAACTGCCTTTGACAAAGATATACAAGGCAAAAGGTTACCTTTACTTCTAGCCCAGGAGCTTGTGTCTCCCTTTTCACCATTCCACAGCATGCTGCAACATGCTTTAACATTGTGTCCAGTGTATGTGTGGATAGTGCACATTTTCATTTACTGGCACAATGATGGCAATAAAAACCTATTCACTGCACTACGTTTTTATTTATTATTTAGTAAAACTGGTAACTGCTCCATCCCTACATACAGTATATGCATGGAAAGAGCTACATTACATGTGTAAAATGTAATTCATGCTCTACCCTGTGAGATATTATGTGTTCTACCTTTACTGACGGTGGCGTCGTTGACAAACAAGTCTTGGGGTCGTCCAGCAAAATCAGTGGCCTTGGTCACTAAAGCCTCCTTCATGGCCTTCACCCCATTAATGATTACAGCTGGTTTGGAACCGATGAACAGACTGTAAACATCTCCATAAGACTTCCTCAACTGGGAGAGAACAAGATGACATGTCAGTGTTTGAAATACATACATATCACATAACTTAAGAGGGATGTCACTCTTATATGTGGCAAATTCACGGAAATCACAAAAACTTAATTCAGTTCAGTATTTATTGTCAGACGTGCCAAATTTGGATTTGCAGCACAGCCAAAACCGACATACAGAGCGGACACATCTCAACCGTCAGTCAAATAGAAAAATAAATATTATTTACAAAGAGCAACACAAGATAATAATAAAAGCACTAAGAACCACTGAGTAAAAACAAAGTAGTGAAAACAATTTACAACATGTAAAACCAGTAAATAGGTTCAAAATACAGAAGCCATAAGCAGGCCATCCATTCAATTTTTTTTTTTACTCTGTTTTCCCATGATAACGGGATAATTTTCTCATGATCTTGACATAACAAACCATAGCTGAATACAGGGGTCAGCAGGTGCGTTTCTTTAGGATATTTTCAGATAAATTTCCTGTGTTACTGGTTAGCTCAGTTAGAGCAGGACTTGATTTTTGTATTGCAAGTTCGACTCCCGTTCCTGATGATTTTTTTTCTTTTGTGTCTTTTTTATCATCCTCTTCAACAAAGTTGTTATGAAGAGATTCAGGGGAATCCAATCACAAATGAGAAGCGCAGGATAATAATGATACTGAAATTACCCTTAAGAAACGTTCCTGCCAACCCCTGTGTCAAACTACTGTTTTGTTATCTCGAGATCACGAGAAAATTATCCTGCTATCATGGTAAAAGGGAGTAAGAAAAATATTTAAAAGTAATAAGACACTAGGGCAATTATTGGTAACTACAATAGGAAATAATGAATAATCAACAGCAATATCTCTTTCCACAAGCCTTATAATGACTTAGAACTTGGGACAGTGGTGTCTGTAGATAATCCTCCAAGATATTGTTTCCATAAAGAGAGGTTGCTTTGATTTATTTGATGTAGAGCACCACAGAACTAACACCTTTCACTTACATTGTATTGAGATCTTACCAGTGGAGACAAATATTGGCTTAACAAGACATATTGGGTGCAAGTTATACAATGCCCTATCTGTCAAAATGTCCAAACCCACTGGATAAAGTCCAAGTTCACAGGTAGTCAACTCTGCACAGAAAATGACAATATGTTATGCAATCACAGCAGTAGCGCTGTTGTGAGTGATTCTTGCCCTTATACATCATACATTGCATAGATGTTAGTTTCTTTCACATGTATTTGTTTTACACTGTAGTGGCACAGCAACTCTTGAAACTACTACTGTCAGGAAATGCAGCACAGTATTTAAACACATTTTAGGTACTAATAATAGAAATCACATCAGTGCTATAAAAATTTCAGTCATTTCAGAATTTTTCTTACTCTCTCAAAGTCCTTCAAGGGGTTCTCTAGGTTCAGGTGCAAAATGTTCCCCAGTATCGGCAAGGCAGTGGGTCCCGGTGGAAAGTTCTTGGGCCTCCGGGATTTCAGCTGAAGGATGATGAAGACAACACAGAGGCATAGCAGGGTGACTGAAGCAAACATGGTGGAAACTGAACAGGCAAGCTGAATGACTTGCTTTAAAGGTGTAGCTCAGCTCTTAGCCCTGCCTCTACAGGCTGTGTACTTTGCTTCCCAGTACTTAAAGGTGAATGGGAACATCAAACAGAAACACTTTGAGCGGCACAAGTTCTGACAGGCTTTGGCATGAACTATCCACCATTAACTAGCAGTGTAGCTGTTGCTGAGTTCCCTAGATTTGATTAATTTAGCTGATCACATGGCCGATCAGTAGAGTGGAAGAAAGCTATAAGTTGTAAATTTGGCTACAGCCAGTGGTGGAATGTAAGTACATTTACTTAAGTCCAAATTTGAGGTACACATACTTTACTTGAACCTTTTATTTCACGCCACTTTTTCTCCCCTACATGTCAAACGGAAATGTTGCACTTTTTTACTGCACTACATTTTACAGTTACTAGTTACTTTACAAATTAATTAATTTTCTTACAAAACATATGAATAACTAATAAAATATGATGTTTTGTTATAAATTGAACTACCCAACAATGTATACAAGTACAGCTGAAACAATTAGTTGATTAATCAGCTGAGAGAAAATCAATGTTGGGAAAGTATTTTCATTATTGTAAGATCATAATTTAAGTAATTTGTAATGCAAAGATGCCAAACATGTCATGGGTCCAACTTCTTAAATATGAGAATTTGCTGTTTTCCTTTTAATTATTTGAATGTTGTTTTAAATAACTTTGAGTACAAATAATCAGCAGTTTTAATTCATCATCAAATCATTAGCTTCAGATAAAATGTACCTTCACCTCAACCAGCTACAAATACTGTTTTTACATTAATTCAGTAGTAATGATAAAATAATAATGGTTTAATATATATAATAGTATAACAGCTCAAAAAAGTCCCCAAAGTAGGTCGGAACTAAAGTCGCACGTCCAAAACCGTGACCGGAAATCTTTACAGTCACACAAAACGTCATTAATTTGGAGCAGTAATATTATATCGACTAGCCGAGCTTGGTAAGTTCAAGAGACAGAGAAATTATTCAACGTGATATGAAACGGTCATGAGCCGAAACTCGAGTATACTCGGCCGTGCATCAGGAAGCATCGCTTTTCCAACATGACACGATGTTCGGTTACTAGCAGCGGTGACAACTGCTTGCTTGAATGCTAACGAAGCTAACGCTAGCTGCGTGCGCACAGCTTTTACCAGAGACACCGCTCGAGCGTCTAAACTACAACAATAGAAAGCGAGTGAGTCTGAATCTTGTACTGCAGGTTGGTTGCTGCATTGGCTGCTTTTATCGTTAGCGGAATGTGTCCGCTGTTTGCTTTAAAGGCTAGCCTTTAGCGGCTAAAATTGTAACCGTCTCCTTAGGTAACGTTAATGGTTAGTGAATCAACAGGGCCCCGGTACAAACGAAGCGTTGGTCCGTTAAACAGACCTTGTCGGATTTAACTCCATCGACACCTCAGTCAGTTGAGATGTGCTTATGATTTTTAATGAACTGTCTTCTTTGAAGAAACGTCTGTTCAATCGCTGTCATTTCACTTAACTAACTTGTGTGGATTAAATGTGACCACAAGGGAGAGCCAAAACCTTGCAGGTAGAGTTCAGTTTAGTCCTCCTGTGAAATGTCAACAGCATTAAATAGCAATTTAATAAGGCTGCGGTTAAGTAGTTGTTGTGGTTTGGATGTGTTGTGTTTTTGGTGGTTTCACTGCAGCAGTGTGTTGCCACCTAACATAGAAAATAACAGCATACAACATGTGATTCTGCTGTACACACCACCTCACACTGTGACACAAAAATCGCTATGGATTTGAATGTATGGTTCAGGCTCAACAAATAGAGAACTTACACAAATTTGTTTGTGAATTTTTCTCCTGGTCTGTCTTTGTGACATTTGTGACTGCGCACTTCAGGGGTGTCACTTGTTAAATGTGACCTTGGTTCTTCTCCAGTCCAACACAAGGCATGCATCTATTCTGACTTTACAGCATCAACCTCGATGTCTTTTTAGCAGCTCTGTTACTACTTCTAATGCCCTAACGTCACTGTTATGTTTAGATCACCGAAACATTACAAATATAGATAGATGGATAGATAGATAGATAGTCTTTTTATCCCGAGGGAAATTCAAGTATCCAGTAGCATACGAAACATACATACATTAAACATACATTAAACCTATATTAAAATAGAATTAAAATAAAATAAATTATAACACTGTAGCCACAGTAAAACAGTAAACAATGCAGATGAAAGTAAAGAGAACAGATTTTAGATATATAAAATGATTTGTTCATTATTGGGGGCCTCTGTGGCAAAATGACAAATTAATATAGCATTGGTGAATGTAGTAGTATCATCTTATTGACCTGTACATAGGTGGTATACACATGCACTTATTCAAGAGATGCATCATTGAATTGTAGTCTCAGGTTATTTTGATTGGTCAGGGGGCACAAGCTGAGTATCATAGATTAGATTGATTCAGTCCTTTGCTTGGACCACAGAGAAAAATAATATATTAATTGAATGCATGAATTTTCCTGGGTCCCCAGAAAAAAAACACATCGAAAACCAATGCTACAGACTTATTCACCTGGTAGTTAATAACAGCCCATCAGAAATAGACTATGTCTAGTCTTGAATAAAAAAAAACCAAAACATATTTTGGGGAGTGACAGTTTGAGTTAGAAGTAAGGTGTGTTTGTGTGCAGGTCAGCTGTAATGGAAGGGGGAGGGGCAGCAGGCGTCAACCTCAGCAGGAAGTTTGTTTCAGAAGCTGAGCTTGAAGAGAAGAGGAAGAAGAGACAAGAAGAATGGGAGAAAGTTAGGAAACCTGACGACCCTGAGGGTAAGAACACATACACTTACACTCAGATCCAGAACGCACCAAACCTATGAAATGCATACCTGTGCAGACGACCACATATTCGTTTTTGTACTCCTCAGATGCCCCAGAGGAGGCGTATGACCCACGTTCGCTCTTTGAGCGGCTGCAGGAGCAGAAAGACAAGAAACAAGATGAATTTGAGGAGCAATTCAAATTCAGTGGGTCTTGTCTTTTTCTCTTTGTTATATCTGTCATTAGGTCTTTTACTTCCGTTTGAATTAACACTTTTCCAAGACAAAGAGCCAGTGGCTATGGGTTTTAAAGATCAACAGTCATGACAAGGCTTTGCTCAGTGCTTTTAGATGCTAAACAGATCACTCCTTTTGATAGAAAACCTTCAATACAAACGAGGGGCATGGATTTTTTAAAGATAAGCCATTTAACAGGCAGGGAGGGTCTAATGAAGGACACTCAAGTACTGTACGTTAGTACAGTGTATTTACATTTTATGGTACTGTAAACCTCTGCTCCGCTGCATTTCATTGTACTTTTTATTCCACTACATTAATTTGACAGCAATAATTACTAGACCAGTTTACATATAAATCATATGATAAGCATAAAGTACAACAACACATTACTGTACCAACCTTTTTGGCTTGTGACCCCTTACAAAAGAGCTGTGTCTGGTTGGGGCTCTCATTTTAGATGTGTAGGAGTTGTTAGTAGTTCCCCTCTAAGCTTTTGAGGTGTTTATTTATTATTAGTTTAGCCAAAACAGAGCTGTGGCAGAACTTTGTTTTCTTCTCTTTCCCACCCCATTAATTATGTCACGACCCACCCCCATATTAATCTTCATCTTTGGAGTGGCCCAGCCACTGGGTTGGGAACCACTGACTGAACTAAAGTGCCTTACTGTATATTAAAGTTACTCAGGAGAATTTCTGATCTCTGCATACTGTGGAGCGATTTCTTCACTTGCAGATGCCCATTTGTTTGTCCCATGCACGCACATGAGGGCGCACATGCGCACACGCGGGTCTTTCACAAGTTGCCCCAATGCCCCAGTGGCGTACTAAGTGCTGGAGTACCCTTTTAAATATGTCATTGGTAATAGGCAGCAGATATTATTTTACTTATTGGTGCATTTTAAGTCTAACATTGATATATTAAACGGTCTCTGCACTGTACAGCAATATTAGTTCCGGTGTTTTGTTATGTTTAAAAGTGTTTCATATGAAGCTGTTCTGCAATTACTAATTACTTTGCCACAGCATAATCGAAAAAATTTTGAAAAACACAACAGTATCTGTTTAGAGTTTTCTTGCCAGTACTGTTGTCTGCAGACGGCAGATTTGCAGCTATGCACAGCCAAATCTAGTCTATTCTGTATGTACATTATAATAGATTTTAGTAAAGAGATTAATTAGGAAAGAATTCAGCCCTAGCTATTTTGAGTATGTTCAAAATCATGTCAGATGTCCGCCCAACAGTACGCCAGATTTCAGGGTTTTCTTTCCAGATGAAGGTCACTTGTGTGTGGATTTAAAATAAACTGCGGTGGTTTGTTTTCTGAAAAATGCAATCACTCTCCTGCCATGTGTTGAGAGCATGTTTGTTTCCATGGTGACAGGGAACATGGTGAGAGGATTGAACGAGGATGAGTCCAGCTTCCTGGACGAGGTCTCCCGGCAACAGTGCCTGGTGGAGAAGCAACGCAGGGATGAGGAGAACAGGAACTGCTGGAATACAGAATATCCTTTTATCACGTGTTTGTTTTATATGCAAAAGACATTTTAATTAGCCAGTATCGCTCTGTGTTTATGTTCATCTGTTGTCTTCCATTTTGGTGAGCTACAACAGATTTGTGGGTTTATAATAAGCATTTAGATGTATTTAAAGTGTCAGCAGTTGCACTTCAGTTGTCTTGTTTATTTTGTTGATTAGGAAATGAGGACTGGTGGAGACTAGTTGTGGAGTTTTAAATGGAAACCTCACGTGCTCCACAGGCAAAAAAAGAGAAAGGAATTTGGGATTGAAGCTGCTGCCATACAGTTTTAATATTCTGAAGGCCGTTCCAACTTCCAGTGTCCATATGTAACACATTTCAATACACTAAATGAAAATAGAGTAGCAATTCATGTAAATGCTGAACAGATATTTACAAAAATACTCTGGCTGTCTGTGTGACCAGTATCAATACTGAATGCAAATTAGTCTGACTGCTTTGTCAGGTGCTGCAGTTTCTGGTTTACAAAACACGCCTTGCAGCCCGTACGCTGTTTTGAACCAGAAATACTCACTGCCCGCCGAGACATCAAGAGTCTTTAATACTCGAACTGAAAAAACAGTAGTATTATTAACGTCTGCATTGTGGCACTGTAGAATTTCCTCTTCCTCTGCTTTATTTGGCTAGCTGACTCATCTCTGTTATCAAAATGTAACTAACCCTATACACGTTTAGTGTTGCTGTAGTTTCTTCTTCTTACTGATAGAGGATATCAAAGGATAATTTGTGCATTATTTAAGACCCCTTTTATTTCTTATAAATTTTAAGATTGGGAATTATGGGAGATGTTGCAACTAAGACTGTGACTATCCATTGTTTTTATTTTTTAAAGATCTATTTCAGATTACTACTACTCATCAGGTTACCATACTCTAGCCGAAAAACTCATAGTATTCATTATATTGAATGAATGAAACGGGCAAAAGTGAGCAAATCTTGCAAAGTTACTGTCGCATTGATTGGTAGATTGTCTGTCAGCTAGATCATTCATAAACCAATGCATCATTTTAGCACAGTGTGAGCTGGATATTTGAACCTAGTGGGAATATTAAACAAACAGTATGTAATTTCTTGCGTTAAGGGTCTCTCACATCAAAACAACAACAAAAGATGTAGGTTGGTGACATCGTGAAGTAGCATGGGATCATGGGAGTTGTTGTCTGCATTATTGAAGTAACAGTCTCAAAGATTTTCAGTACTGCAAAATATCTAACATAGGTCTAGTTGGTTTTAGTTACATATTATTCCTTTTAAATGTGGGGATAGGAAAAGCTGCATGAAGAGAGCCAGGTATCCTACAAACTACTTTCTGTAGTGATGAGTTTTTGTAATATTCTAGCAGAGCAACATTTTTCCATATAGTACTGTATATATTGTGTAGGGTTTCTCAGTAAGTGTGTCAGTATCTCAAAGATAAGTAGTGAAGTTGTTATTTTCAGCACTTTATGCTGTTGAACATTTAAAGGACATGAATGCAGCTTTGTGTTTTGGCAGGCACAGCTCCACCATACTGAAGCTCCCGCTGGGACTGCATTATGCGCGCACACACACATACACACAAGTACGTGTCCATCCTTGTTCTCCTCCTCTAGTTTGCCGTGTCTGTACTGATATCCTTGTTACTTGTTGTCTGACATATACAGATAGCGATATATCTGCAATAACTTAATATCAACCTGGCGGATTTATCAGTGTTTCTCTACCTCTACTAGCTAGCTATGTAGGAATATGGCATTCCCTTTCCTAATCCCGCCTACTGAACTCTTACTGGCCGACGGTTTCTCCAAATGAAGGAAGCAGCTGTGAGTGGGCACAATCGCTGAACAAATCTGAGATGTGGGCAGTGATTCAGAGATCTGGAACCAGCCTATCCTGTTTATTTTCAGAATTAACCTCAAATTTAAATAAAATGTTACATCGGATTAATATTGATATGATAATCAGTTGGGGAAAAATGTATGTATTTAGGACAGTCCACCTAACTTATAAACCGAACTCATGTAATCAGTGGGTGCTGTGCCTTACATCACAGTGTAAATACTGCACCTTATGAAAGTCTTGCATGTCACCAGGGCATGTTGTTGCTCTCTGTGCTTTTCAGCTGTCCCTCTCTGTCACGCCGTCTTTGTCTTTGTCTTTGCGGACAGACTGGTTTGTGTGCAGATGAATAAGGGAATGGGTTGTCGTGGAAACTGTATCATAGGCTGGTAACTACGGTGATGATTTAAAGCAGTTGCTGGGAACACAAAGTACACACACAGGTGCAGACCTTAGATAATGCAGTGAAAACTCAGGACTACTCGTTTCTACCTCACTTATACCTGATGCCTCAGTTTGAGTCTGCTGAGTCCTGTCCACCTGTCCCTTTTGTCTTATACCTTTTGTGCTTTGTGTTTTTGTGTGTGTCTCTGTCTATTTTCCTCTTTCCCTGCATCTCGACCTGATTTCATGTCTCCTGAGCTCTGCACATGTCCTGGTCTTCTTTTAGGCTCTGTATCTGTGTCACCTCTCTCTGCCGGAGTGCTTTTCTTAGCCTTGAGAACTGTGTCACTTCTTCCAGCACACTGATGGAGAGATGTAATGGCTCCCCCTGAAGGGAGGACAGAATGCTGCTGAGCGGGACGAGTGTTTCTGTTTGCCCTGAGCCCACTCATTGCTCACTTTCAGTGGCTCCATTATGGTTTATTTACCTTAACTCTGCACTTTCACAGCGCTCTAGTGAAGAAAGCGTCCACAGAAAGTCGCAAAGAGCCTGAAAAGAAGGCGGCACCTAAACATTCAGGGGTAGAGCAAAGGACCAGCCACCTGTCTCAGGCCCATTTGTTGGCTGGAGCTGTCAAGAGGCGCAGGTACGCAGATACGTATCCTTAAAACACTGACATATCAGTGTTTATCACCTTATAAAGTTGACATGGCGCACTTGTTAGCAAGCACTTGCCTGTTTCCACATGCAGAGGACACTGAGCAACATTTGAATTTGTTTTTTGTGTCCATCTGACAAATTGAAGTCCAATGTTCACTCTCCTTTGGTTTAGTTTTTAGTCTTCACCGACTCCTGGGGGAAATATCTTTTGTCTTTAGCTGCCAAATGCTCCACTATCTTTACCAGCTAGTTGCTAACTTGTGGTGTTCAGGTAGGGTTGCTTTATCAGAGCTTTTTCACAGAAAACAGCTGCCCGTTGAAGCCAAAAATATTGGAAGACTAGTGAACTGAAAATTAAAAAATTCTACTCAAGATTCACTTAAGGTTTTCCTGAAGCCTTCGGCTGTACCCCACCTGCAGAAAGCTTAAGGAACAGCTAAGTAAGTTGAACCTTGAGTTTACAATTTTTAACACATTATACAATATGTCAAGACTGAACCTCCATGCTCAATGAAAGCTGTGGGACATAAAACCAAAACGATGAGCAGAAAGATGCTAAAATTGCTCTGTGGAGCTCAGGGGAACTACAGAGTCAGGTGGTAACTTTCTGTAGGTCTGTCACTGCCAATGACCCCAATTGCCCTCAGTCATTTGACCCATTGCTGATATGAACATCTTGATTATAGAGAAGCTTTACATCTTCAAAATCTCTTTGTTCCGTTACCCAGCTCCTCCCAGTCGTCAGACAGCAGTAAGAAACAGAAGGTGGAAATCACAACTACAGCAACGACGACAGGAAATGGAGACAGACACACAGGTGGGCTGCAGCCTGAGGCATGTAAGGAGGACTATCTGTCTGAAGTGGACAGAAATTGAGTTGTGCACCTCTTTGACCATTCCCGGAATTGCTAAATGATAGAACTATCAGACCAGAAAAACATCAACTCACATACAGCTCACTGCTTGTGACTGAATGATGCATAGATGTCTTGAAGAGTGCTTTATTTTTTTTTTTTTTGTTCCACATGCAGAGATGGAACTTCCCTTATAATTGGAAAATCTTTGCAAACTGGAAGTGTGACGTACATTCAGTGAAACCAGGTTTACTCAGATTTTAGGCTGGGTTCCCTCATAATAGAAACCTGAGAAAAGAAACTACAGAAAGCCCCAGCCTTGCTTGACCTTGTTTCACACTTGTATTACTCAGTGCTATGGTTTTCAGTAGATCCCACGGGGCAGTGGAGCTAAAGAATGGTAGTTGTCACCTGGTTAAGCATCTGTTTTTATTTTGTCCACAATTTTTTTTTATTCTGTGCAGATGACATGTTTCATATTTCAACAGCAACTGCTGTAACGCCTCAGTTCAGGATTCATTGTCACTTTGACAGCAGTAGGACAGTTATTACAGCAGTTTAAAAATGCATTCATTGATTTTTTTTATTTCCACTTGGGAGCAACAGAGCCATTATTATTATTATGTTATATTATTTACATTATAAAGTTGGTATTGCATATTAGCAAACATTTCTCCATTTACATATCCAGCAAACATGGCACAGCATTAGCATTCATTTGTGTTCACTCTCCTTTTAGTTAATTGTTTTAGCTAATAACTGGTTCCATAGAGCTGAGGGGAACTGCAGTTTTTGGTGAAGTCTACTAGTTGATGTATGTCTGTAGGCGTTTCAAGTCAGTGGGATTGCTCACTAACTTTAAAACTAGTTAAATCCATTCCTCATGTATACATGTATCCCATGTAAACGTTTTATTTATTTACAGTGACAGGCACTTCTCTGTGCTTATACAGTGCATGCAAATGTTTTTACAAAACTAATGACCCCATATGCCAAAGGTTTTTAACCGCCTTCCACTGAAATTCTACATTCTCTTCTAAATAATTGAAAATAGCCTATTTAGATAGTAAATAGTTTATTTTAAAATTTTCTTGGTTCTCGGTTACGTAATTAATTTGTTTCCTAAATTTCATCTGACTTGTTTTTAAAACGAACGCGATCCGGGGATGTCTGCATGTACAAGCTCTGAATCTGACTGTAGGTTGTGCTGTTCAGAACAGGAGAATGGTGCAGGAGGAGGAGCAGGGCGAGCTGAAGATCAACAAACAGCCCCCGGCCTGACGGCGAAGACCCCCTCTGCTTCCCTGAGCACCGGTCAAGGTGTGTTACACCTGCCGTCAGCGGCCGTGTGCGTCGGCGTTTTACCAGGACTCTGCGTTTATTCCGGCAGCAGCGACTCTGACAGCAGCTCGGACAGCGAAGGTAGCGTGGACGCAATCATGTTGCCGTACCCCCGGCACAGCAGGGCCTACAGATAGACACACATCAGCATCCACACACACACACACACACACACACACACACAACCGTAAGTATGTTAAACAGTCGTAAAAGGTAACCTCACACAAGGTATGCACACACACAGACGGATTAAAGGTCATACATACACACAGTGATATATGTTAGTCATACACTCAAACATTTTCAGTATTCCTGTCGTTTTCACAGCTGTGAGTTGAACTGTTGCTCTTTGTCATCAAAGTTCAGCCCAGTAATGTAACCCTAATAATACGTAACATGAGGACCAATTTAAACTCTATTCTGAACTAAATCTGTGTATCTATTTGTGATTTTTTTTTGCTATTATCAAACATGACACCTCCACCCTTCCTTCCCTCAATCAAATCTCACGCAGTTTAAGCCGAGCAACCAATCCCGCACTGCCTACCCCGACGACATCCTGCCCCCCCCTACACCCCCCCTCCCAACCCAAGCCACAGTGACTGCAAGCTGTGCTGTTGGCTGAGGGAACAGTGATTGACAGCTGTGGAGCAAGGAAGAGACTGCTTTAGACCGTGTCACATGACTCACACCTTTTAGCAGCAGAGGAGAGAGAGCCGGGGCAGGACACGCTTCTCTTTCTCTCTCTCTCTTGTGTTATATGCATAGCCTGAATGGTTTGAAAGTTGTTTTTATTTGTGTGATGTAATGTATTTTCTCATCAGTAGTTTGTCTCAAAAGTCACACCGTGCCCGACTGTTTGCTGCTGTCTCAGGCGCTGGAGTTTTGTTTAGTTGGTCAAAGTATGAGCAGAGAGAAATAAAGCGCTTTCCCTTGTACTGTGTGTTTACTCTGTATGTGTGTGTGCGTGTGACAGAGCTAGTATATTTGCAGGATTCTGAGATTTAAAAAAAAATTAATTTGGATATCAAACTCCAATTATGAATTAAAAATAATACTGCATTAACACACCACTTCCTTAGGTCAGTGGTTCTCAAGTGTTTTATCTTGTGTGATGTCTACATTTGACCACTCTCACAGGTGTGGCATATGGGCATGAATTATGAAGAATGGATAAGGTAAATACTTTAACAGCTTATACAGTAAAATAGCAGCTATAGTAGTAATGGGTAATGTAGCCTTGTGCCGCTAACCTTAAGCAGAGATGAGGAGGGGGTGACGGAGCTTATTTTTACATTTTCACATTTTAGTCTTCAGACACAATAAAGCAATCAGATTTCACACGTCATCCTCTGGAGCCACACAAGACTTTATCCAACTTGATATGTGAAATCGGCAGAGTCACTGATGCTGCAACACCTCTGATGACAAATTATTCTTGGTGCTTTCCCTCAGATAGCCTCTTTTCCAAAGACAGTCCAAAAGTTACAAAATGTTAGAGGCTGATGGGAATGTTATTGGTTTGGTAGGCATTGGGTTGTAAACCGCAGTGCTGAATACATTAGAATGATGGCCTGATGATGGCACTAAATGAAAAGGCAGAGGATCATCTCAGTTATTTCAGTTTATCCTAAAATACATTACTGGATTCTCAGAACTGAATAATCTAATTTGTCCTAAAGTAAGAAGTCAAAATAATGTAATATCCTACAGCTCAGACCAAAATATGAAACTGTTATAGCGCCACTGTCTTGGGGATCTGTGCCACTTTGCTTCCAGCGCATAGAAGGAGAAGGAAAAAATTAAGAAGCCCAGCGCAGTACTGAGGTACAAAATACATCAGACAAAACCTTTCTTTAAAAGTTTTTTGAACAGCTGTGAAAGATAAAGAAGATGAGTACTCGGTACTGAAAAAAAACAACAACTTGCTTTTGCTTTGACTTCGTGAAGACCTGGGTGGCCACAGTTTGTTTGGTGTGTAGAAAAGCTGACATGTAGCTTGGAACCAGACCTATAGGGGCCATACTTAAAAAAACAAACAAAACATTTTATTGGTGTATTTCACATACATTTTAACCTCAACATTGAATTGTCTTACAATTGTGCATGTAGCATTGGAGTCATTAGGGAGTTAAGGTAATAGACACAGATTTGATATCTAAATAAAATAATAAATAGAAGAAAGAACTGTCTTAATAACTAAAACATAAAAAGACATAAGAAACTAAATAAAAATCCTGAGTTGACCAAAGGACCCCGCTAGTATCCAATACTTATGCATTTGTCTCATAACAGTTCAAAATAGCACTGTAGCAGCAAGAGAGAGGGTCAGTGACCTTTGGGGAGGTGTTCTATGGGAGAGCGGTGATTGGTGGTTATGTAGGTTGAAGGGACTGAACCCTTCTATAGAATTTGACCTCTAACCCCTTGTTTTGTTACCTCAAGATAGTACCGTACCCTTATATGGGTTTGAGCTTTTACTTTGCAGACTCAAACCCTTCTATGGTACCTAACAGATACCTAAGCTGTGTTTGATGTACAGAGAGACAGAGGGGTCATCGGGCTGGGTCACTCTCCAAGCTGCTGCAGAGCTTGTAATTGATGCTGAACTGTTTGATTTAATAAACTTTTATGATCAAGAACAGTGTCAAGCGGGTTTCCTCTCAACACATCATCGCAGCATTATTGTTCAGACACCACACCCCCTCCCCTTAAAACCTCTTGTCTTTATCTTCCCCCATTACTCTGACACTTACCTCTTATTCTCCCACCCTGCTCAAACTCTTTTGTTCAATTGGAGTATCCACAACCCCAGACCTGAGGCTACAGATGTCAGTCCAGAAAGATTGGACCTTGGGGCATAGAACAAAACTACGAATGAGGTTTGCCACTGAAGTTTGACATTTATCACACATAGGTGACACCTCTGGGTACATGTCATGCATCTTCTCCTCAGAGTAATGGACCCTATGTCTTAATTTTAAATTGGATGAGAAAATGTCTTGCATTATTCGAACAGGTATGTATATTTTTAAGCCTCTCTTCCTCTAGGTCATCTGGAATTGAATCCCCTAATTCATCTTCCTACTTGAACCTGCAAGTTTCCAAGGAACAGGAACTTGATTGAAATTGAATTGAAAATAGAGTATTGTAGATGTGGGATATGAACTTATTTTCCTGTGGTGACACTTTCAGACAGAATGTGCTTCTGTCTTAAACTCTTAAATGTCTCCTTATGTAATCCTTAATTTGAACATAGCAGAAGAAGTTGTTATTCTCCAGTCTATATTTCCCCTGTAGGTGTGTGAAGGAAGCTCTATATACACACAGTGGGTACGGAAAGTATTCAGACCCCTTTAAAGTTTTCACTCTTTGTTTCATTGCAGCCATTTTCCAAAAATCAAAAAAGTTCATTTTATTTCTCAGTAATGTACACTCAGCACCCCATCTTGACAGAAAAAAACAGAAATGTAGAAATTTTTGCAAATTTATTAAAAAAGAAAAACTGAAATATCACATGGTCATAAGTATTCAGACCCTTTGCTCAGTATTTAGTAGAAGCACCCTTTTGATCTAATACAGCCATGAGTCGTTTTGGGAAAGATGCAACAAGTTTTTCACATCTGGATTTGGGTATCCTCTGCCATTCCTCCTTGCAGATCCTCTCCAGTTCTGTCAGGTTGGATGGTAAACGTTGGTGGACAGCCATTTTCAGGTCTCTCCAGAGATGCTCAATTGGGTTTAAGTCAGGGCTCTGGCTGGGCCATTCAAGAACAGCCACGGAGTTGTTGTAAAGCCACTCCTTCGTTATTTTAGCGGTGTGCTTAGGGTCATTGTCTTGTTGGAAGGTAAACCTTCGGCCCAGTCTGAGGTCCAGAGCACTCTGGAAAAGGTTTTCGTCCAGGATATCCCTGTACTTGGCCGCATTCATCTTTCCCTCGATTGCAACCAGTCGTCCTGTCCCTGCAGCTGAAAAACACCCCCACAGCATGATGCTGCCACCACCATGCTTCACTGTTGAGACTGTATTGGACAGGTGATGAGCAGTGCCTGGTTTTCTCCACACATACCGCTTAGAATTAAGGCCAAAAAGTTCTATCTTGGTCTCATCAGACCAGAGGATCTTATTTATCACCATCTTGGAGTCCTTCAGGTGTTTTTTAGCAAACTCCATGCGGGCTTTCGTGTGTCTTGCACTGAGGAGAGGCTTCCGTCGGGCCACTCTGCCATAAAGCCCCGACTGGTGGATTGCTGCAGTGATGGTTGACTTACTACAACTTTCTCCCATCTCCCGACTGCATCTCTGGAGCTCAGCCACAGTGACCTTTGGGTTCTTCTTTACCTCTCTCACCAAGGCTCTTCTCCCCCGATAGCTCAGTTTGGCCGGACGGCCAGCTCTAGGAAGGGTTCTGGTCGTCCCAAACGTCTTCCATTTGAGGATTATGGAGGCCACTGTGCTCTTAGGAACCTTAAGTGCAGCAGAATTTTTTTGTAACCTTGGCCAGATCTGTGCCTTGCCACAATTCTGTCTCTGAGCTCTTCAGGCAGTTCCTTTGACCTCATGATTCTCATTTGCTCTGACATGCACTGTGAGCTGTAAGGTCTTATATAGACAGGTGTGTGGCTTTCCTAATCAAGTCCAATCAGTATAATCAAACACAGCTGGACTCAAATGAAGGTGTAGAACCATCTCAAGGATGATCAGAAGAAATAGACAGCACCTGAGTTAAATATGAGTGTCACGGCAAAGGGTCTGAATACTTATGACCATGTGATATTTCAGTTTTTCTTTTTTAATAAATTTGCAAAAATTTCTACATTTCTGTTTTTTTCTGTCAAGATGGGGTGCTGAGTGTACATTACTGAGAAATAAAATGAACTTTTTTGATTTTTGGAAAATGGCTGCAATGAAACAAAGAGTGAAAAATTTAAAGGGGTCTGAATACTTTCCGTACCCACTGTAAGTCTTCAATTCAATGCATGCTGCTCCACATAGACAAGACTCCATCCATGTAAGTGGGGGTAACGGTGTGTTTCTTGGTAATGGGTAGTACAAGGAATATGGGTTTAGGTTTAAAATGAGACTTGATTTGTTTCCCAGATTGAATCAGGCCACAGAAGAAGGTTGTTATTTTATAACAGCTGATTAGTCTTAGTAGGGGCTAGTAGGGTTGCACCTGTGGAGTATGGGTAACCGTTCTCCTGCTCCATCTTTAGCCAGTTAGGTGATGGTGCTGAGGTCACAGGCCATAAAATGAGTGTGTGAAATTGGACTAGATCACAACTAATTTGGGTAATTGGATTCTGGGATGTGTATTCAGTTCTCATTAAAACCTTGGCAGGAAAGTTACAAGCAGTGCAGTGTTTGTAATTCTCTTTAGTGGATAACTTGTCTGTGTAAGAGTGCTCAAGGTACGGCAGTGACTCAAAGCCTTTGTAAACAGAGTCATGATGAGAATGAAGGATAATTTTATCTTGTCTTCATGGCCGGTAACAAGCATTTCGGTTAGTCTGGGGCCAGTTCGCTGACATCCTCAAGGCAGCCATGGGTTTCTCTGTGTAACCGACAGATAAGGCTCAGTGATGTGGCTGTGAAGAGTTACCATGACAACAAATAATATAAACCAACATACTGCCCAAAAAGGTTGAAGGATGGAAGTGTGATGTGAAATCTGAACAGATTTTTAATGAACCATTTCTTTTTCTTCGCCACCTTTAAGAGTTTTGGGATGCCACATATTGTGTAAGCTCAATTGACGCCATTGCAGCAGGCTGTAATTCGTTATCTCTTCAGTCCGAGCAAAAACAACAAAAAAATCTAAGCTGTCATGTGGAGTAAAACCTAAATCTGGTTACGTTTCTCTTTTGCATCTCCTTATAGTCATTTTGTAGTTGTTTTGCGTCTCTTTGTAGTCAGTTTACGTCTCTTAATAGTTGTTTTACGTCTCTATGTTGTCGTTTTGCATTACTTTGTGCTGCTCTTATATTCACAGAGAAAGAAGACATGATATTTCCTTCAGTTTATTAACCTGAGTGTGGACATAGACACAATTTTATAAAATCAATAACACATTTAGTACAAAGATGCACAGCAATACACATAGTAGTAGTTTAAGTACACAATTCAGCACTGCATAAAAAGTACATTAAAAACATGTCAGAAACATGGGCTCATCAGAACATAAACAGTTTCATATAAATATACATTCGATATATATGCATATCAGAAACTCTTCTGCTTCCACTTGTTAACACTTAACCGCCTTCTCTGACACTTTCTGTGCCACGCAGCTTCCTTATATTTCCTCAGAATCTCTTTAAAATATTTACAAAATCTGATAAAGACATAATTTAAGAAAAAAAAAATCATGCATTTGTGATCACGGGCATCAGTTTGTAAACAGTGAGTAGATATAGGCAACATGCAGGATGAACCGATGTCATAAGAAATCAAAGCATTTTGCGAAAGCCAGCAAAATGGCCCCAGATATAACCCAATGAGTTCACACAGTATCCCACATCTATCCTGTGTTAGTGCTACAGCTGCCACTTTGGCCTCATCCTACTCAGATTCTGTCCTCTAGAATCAAATAAGCATAGCGGAACATTAAAACCTGCCTTGCAGATGACTGGCGATCAAACCTTCGAAATTAAATCCGCCCCCCGACGTCAGAGTTGATGCAATTGTGCTCTGTCCTGTCCACTACATGTGAGCACGCATTCAAAAACAGTCTTCATCTGATCTGCTACCTGAAAAGGATCCATACAACAACCGGAGGGGATTCAACCACTGATATACTTCAGCATAGAAAGGACTTTACACCAAGGAGTTGTACGTATCACACGGTATCAATCACAAGACACACACATGCAAAAAGCAAAAATACCTATATCCTAATGAATCAAGATATTTTTCATTTCTCTAAAAAAGAGGGGGGCAGTGTTTTACCTGCATATTCATATCATTTGGAGACACCCGCCATCACTGTAGACATGGAAGGTCCTTTACACATTATCAACACAGTTCTGTGAGCTGGAAAGCTTAGAGAATACCACTTCTGTTGGATTCATCCTGGATATTGACCAAACATTCATTAACCAGTAAAAGCATTGCAGATATAATGGCAGGAATGTCTTCAATGTTAAGATTTTTTTTGTCCACAAGTAGGTTTTTTTCACAGCTGATAGACACTTTCATTCTGTATTGTTTGCCGTTAACAAGAGAGAGGTTCTGTTGAGCTATTGTACAGCATGTTGGCTCTTCGGGGGTGTCTCACTCCGGTGCCTGGTTGCTGGGCGGTAGATTCCGCTGTTTAAAGTACTGGGTGACCTGCTGAGGCAGCTCGGCCAGGACTGACTTGGCGAGGGTCTCCTTGGGTGCCTGAGAGAAAAAGGAGCAAGAGAGCACATTAACAAAAGAAAAACACTGAAGAAAATGAAAGCTAAAAACGTTAGTACTGTAATACCAGTGAAAGTGGTCTCTTTGTTGTTTGTGTACTGTTGGTCTTTTTTTCTGGCCCCTAATATCCATTGAAGGGAACACATAAAGATGTACCATGATGATGTCTTGTACCAAAACAAAGATGCACCGCAAATATTAGTCAAAATAGTTCATTTTGATGCAATTAAGATTTGGGCATTTTATTTGGTATTATTTTAAAATACAGTTTTGATGAATTTTTGCCCATCCCTGCCTCGGGTGATAGGAACACATGTAGTGACATCATTGGTTGTTGATTCCAGTCGCAAATAATTAGAAAATATAAAATCAAATACAAATAAATAAAATCTAAAGACTTAACATTAGAACTGTTACATATCACACACTACATGACCGTGTCTGCTGACTGTAAGTGTCAATCGACCTAGCCCGGTTCAGCTTGGTCTGATCAGTCGCGCCCTATAGTGTACTTCCAACCCTGTGGCAGCAGTTTGTGTTTCCTTTTTCAACATGACAATGCTCCCGTGCACAAAGGCAAAGCCAGGTCCATTAAGATTTAGGTTTTCCCAATTTGGTGCGGAAGAATTTGACTGAGCTACACAGAGCCCTGACCCCAACCTCATCCAACTATTTTGGGATGAATTGTAATATAAACTGTGGCCAGCTCACTGGTCGACCTCAGCCTGCAGCCAGGACTCAGCCAGAAATCGGGTGTGAAGTTTGAAACCTGAGGAGCAGCATATTAATGCCCATGGCTTTGGAATGAGATGTTCAACAGTCACATAGGGGTGTAACGTTCAAGTGTCTACCTACTTTTGGCCATTCAGTGGCTTTCCCACATGCCAAGGCTAACACTGAACAAATCAAAACCAGGCAGAGTCTAGTTCATGAAAGAAAATATATCCTCATTTTCCACACTGCTACATCCTCTAAAGTGTCGACAGCATTGAATATTGACAACCTAGTAAATTGTTTCTGTGCAGCAGTGGTCTGGTTCTATTGTTTGACATGGATTTTATGGCCAGTCTGACAGTTTCCATTTTTTCACTAAAAAAAGTTGCAAACTCAATAGACTTTTTGAGAGATCGGAGGTCCAGGGCTAATTATGTTGGAGGACTTGTTAGCTTCTCACGAGTGGTAAATAAGGCATGAGAATTGTTGATATTCCTGTTGATGATGTTGGCTTTTCTGCCCTTACTTCTCTCAAAACTGTAAATACAAAACGTCTCGGGTTACGTATGTAACCCTGGTTCCCCGAGAAGGGGAACGAGAGACTGCGTCGGCCCGCCGCACCTCTCTCCCCGCCTGAAGCGCCTGCTTCATAGTTTAAGCTAATGATGAGTGTGTACAGGTGTGCTTTATACTCCTCCGGTTATTCCGTCACACCTTACCGTTCTAGCAACAAGCCAATAGGATTGGAGTGATTTCATTCACGTTCAGACCTGCTTCGCCTAGAGGCGTTCCCATAGTGTCGTAACCGACGCAGTCTCTCGTTCCCCTTCTCGGGGAACCAGGGTTACATACGTAACCCGAGACGTTCCCCTTCGAGGGAACTCGAACTGCGTCGGTTACGACACTATGGGAACGAGATACCCAGTAAACCGTGCCGAAAACCCCGCCTGCCCCTGTGTGCAATAAAGTGGCAAGACTAAGAGGAGAGCGCACGAGTGCCCGGTGCCGAAGGAAGGTCAAGACTGTAAAACCGAATGAATGTGTGCGGAGTGGCCCAGCCAGCCGCTAAACAACATCCTGCAAGAGGCCCCGGAAAGGAGGGCTCGAGAGGCCGCCTTGCCTCTGGTAGAATGAGCCCTCACAGCCACAGGTGAAGGCAAACCGCGCACCTGATAGGCCAGGGAAATAGTCTGAACAATCCAGTTGCTAATAGTATGTTTGGATGCAGGGAGCCCGGCCCTGGGAGACCCAAAACACACTAGCAGCTGGTCAGCCTTCCTCCAACGGGAGGACCTCAGAGTGTAAATACTCAGTGCTCTGACAGGGCAGAGCAGATGAAGTCTCCCGTCCTCCGCCGTCACATGAGGTGGAGGATGAAATGCCTGCAGCACTGTGGACCCTGCCGCACAAGAAGGCACTTTAGGGATGTATCCTGAACGAGGGTGCAGGATAGCCCTAATATTCCCCGGGGCAAACTCCAGGCTTTGCAGGGAACAGAAAGCGCTTGGAGATCCCCCACCCTCCTCAGAGAGGTGATATCAAGGAGAAAGGCCATCTTGAGGGTCAAGTGCTTAGCCTCAGCTGACTCCAGGGGTTTGAAGGGGGCCTCAGCCAACGCCCCAAGAACCACTGCCAGATCCCAAGTGGGAACCTTGGACCGAGTCGCAGGTCTCATCCTCCGGGCACCACGGAGGAAACGTACAACCAAGGGAAGTTTCCCCAAGGACCCCTCCCTCAGAGGGGTGTGGAAAATAGCTGCCACGTACACCTTGAGGGTGGAAGGGGAAAGACCAGCAGAGAACCGGTCCTGGAGGAACTCAAGTACCTGAACCACCGGGCAGGTAACAGGGTCCACCGACCGCTCCCTACACCAAGTGGAGAAAACACTCCACTTCAGGCCGTACATCCTCCGTGTGGATGGGGCCCTGGAGCTCAGGAGGGTCTCGACTGCTCCGGCTGTTAGACCCGCCTCTAGGTACTGTGCCCCCTCAGGGGCCAGACCCACAGTCGCCATATGGCGGGGCAAGGGTGAAGAACCCGGCCCTGCGCCTGGGACAGCAGGTCTCTCCTCAGAGGGGCCCGCCACGGCGGGCCGTCCAGGAGCGACATGATGTCCGAGAACCACACCCGGGTTGGCCAGAACGGGGCTACGAGCAGTAGGCCGACATTGTCCTGGCGGACCGCTCCAGAACCCCGGGAGCAGAGCGACTGGGGGAAAAGCGTACAGACGTAGTCTATGGGGCCGAACTCTTCGCACAAGAGCTCCACCACTTCGGGGTGAAGTCTCCATTCCCCGGGCCTCAGCCCCTGCCTCAACAGCAGGTCTGCTCCCTGATTCTGCGTCCCGGGGAGATACATCGTCCTGAGCGATAGTAACCTCTGCTGGGACCACAGGAGGATCTGACGCGCCAGTCTGTCCAGAGGGCGCGAGCGCAGACCGCCCTGGTGAATCAGATAGGCCACCACCGCTGTGTTGTTCTCCTCAGAACGAACCAGGACGTGGTGGCCTTGGAGATCGGGCAGGAAACTCCTTAGAGCCTGGAACACCGCCAACATCTCGAGACAGTTGATATGCCACTCGGATCGATGCACCTGCCAGGATCCCCTTGCAAAGCGGCCGTCCATGACCGCGCCCCAGCCCGTGAGGGAGGCGTCTGTCGAAATAACCAGCCGGCGACAAGACCCTCCCAGCACGGGCCCCTGGGACAGGAACCAAGTTTCCTTCCAAACTGATAGGGAACGAAGACACTTGCGCGTAACCCAAATCAGACGGAGAGGATTTCCCCTCGGGGAAAAACCCTTGTTCCTTAGCCACCACTGCAGGGGTCTCATGTGCAGCAGTCCAGATGGTATTACGCTGGACGCAGCCGCCAGGAGACCCAACACTCGTTGAAAGTGTTTCATAGTGATGGCGTGGCCTAACTTCACCCCTTTCACGGCAGCCAATATGGTGTCGACACGTGCCGGAGACAATTGTGCCCGCATCGTTGTCGAATCCCATGCAACCCCTAGGAACGTAGCCCGTTGGGTGGGCGCCAGCACGCTCTTCTTTGCGTTGAGCCTCAGCCCTAAACGCCGCAGACGAGCCAGAACGACATCTCAGTGCTGCATCCATACACTTGGTGAATGTGCAAGGGGAAAGTGCCAGGCCGAATGGAAGAACCCGATACTGGTAAGCCACACCCCCGAAGGCAAACCTCAGGAACTTCCTGTGAGAAGGACGGATGGAGACCTGGAAATAGGCGTCCTTTAGATCTATCGTGACGAACCAATCCTCAGATTGGATGTGCGTCACGATGGCGGGGATGATGAGCATCTTGAACCTGAATCTCCTCAGAGACCGGTTAGAACCCGCAGATCCAAAATAGGGCACGCAGCCCTCCGTCCTTCTTGGAGACTATGAAGTACCGGCTGTAGAACCGGTGTCTCTGTCTGGGGGGGAGACACGTTCCACGGCCCCTTTCCTCAGCAGAGTACGAACTTCCTGTCCCAACACCGGACCTTGCTCCGGGCGGACCACAGTCCAAACAACCCCCTCTCTTCTGTTGAATTTGGAGGGCGGGTTTTGAACTGTAGTCGATACCCATCTATGGCAGTGCGCAGGACCCACGGAGAAATGTTCGTCAGGCTCCGCCAAGCCTCTGCAAAGTCTGCCAACGGAACCAGCCCCTCGGGGCTGGTGGTCGGTGTCTCGTGTGATCTTCTGGTGGACCCCTGAAGCCCCAGAACGGCAGGGGAGAGCCGCCGAAGATCCACGGTGAGTGAGTCGGGATGCCGTCCGCCTGCAGACCCTCGGGGCAGGCAGTACGGCGCGGACTCGATGGTGGCAGGTGCGTCCTGAACGTGTAAACGGCGGGATAACATCACCTGTTGCCACGGCGGAGGGGACCTCGGTCGGCCTCCGGGGGGGGTGGGGGGGGTGCGGGAGGGGAGAAAGACTCCCCTACCCCGGTCTTCCCTGAGCTCCGTCGGGACTGGATGACGGTCCTCAGATCGCGTCTCTCAGACGGCTGAGGGTGAGAGCGCCGTCTCGCTGCCCCAGCTCCTCGGGGGGCCCCCGAGAAGCGACACTCTGCTTCCTCTCCTTTCCGTAGGAGCTCGTAGAGGGAAGGGACCTACGCCTGGCAGCCTCAGCTGCCTTGGGTCCAGACCGGCGAGGGAGGTACTGGTGGAACGCTTCGCACTGTGTCTAACGCTTCGTGGTTCTGCGAAGCTCCGCCAGATCTTCCTCGGAGGGACCCCCCCTCTGAACCATCTCCTGTAGCAGGTTGGCTTGGTAGGCTTGAAGCACCGTGGTGTGCATGCTCGCACCTGCCTGGCTCGCTGCCATGTACCCCTTCCCCACAAGCGTGGATGTGGTGCGACATGGTTTGGATGGTAACGCCGGCTTCTCCAGGGAGGACGCAAGTCGAGGGGAGAGATAGCTCGCAAGCTCATCCTCCACCCGAGGCATCCTCCCATAACCACGGTCCCTAACCCCCATCACATTACTGTAGTTCAGTGATCGGGGTGTGGAAAGCCATGTAGAGAAGGGTCTGCCCCATGATTTACTCAGTTCATCATGTAAATCAGGAAAGAATGGCAGAGACCGGCGTGGAGGTGGCGTGTGGTGCTTAAGAAACCTTTCATCAAGCTACCACTAGCCTTTGGTGTCTGCTCCTCCTGTGGCCAGTTGATGTTGAGCTTAGCCACGGCTCTAGTCACCACCTCCAGCAGCACGTCATAGTCGGGCGTTGCTAGATGACGCCGCCCCGACACCCGGAAGTCATGGTCCACTGCGCTGAGCACGTCCGCCTCCTCGGAGTCGGATTGCTGCAGCGTCTCCGGATCCAAACCGCGAGCGGGAGAAGCCGAGAACGGGCTCCCGAACGAGGAAAGGAAGCGTCGGAGCCAGCGGATGAAGGTCGGGAAAAAGCCTCAGCCGTCCCGAAATCCTCCGACAGATCACGCTGTGAACCCCATGAGTGAAGCCGCCGGGCCGCCTCAGCGGCCGCAGGGCCCGCACCACAGGGAGAACACATCCGGCCATCCTCGGAAAAGAGAGCCATGCTGTACCTCAGTACCCGCACGGAAAGGGCTTCCCAACGGGCGCAGGCAGCCCCCTCGAGAGCTGCCCGGGCGTGCTCCATCCCCAAACATGAGACACACATCTCATGAGAATCTCCATCCGTGATGTACCGAGGGCAAGAAAAAACACACCTTCTGTACATCTGGTTGCCGGACATGCTGGTAGACTTCTTCTTCAGGTAAGACACGCTGCTTGTAGGACTGGAGCTTTCTTCAAACAACATACAGAGCGCCTGCTGAATAAAAAAAAGCTAATGATGAGTGTGTACAGGTGTGCTTTATACTCCTCCGGTTATTCAGTCACACCTTACCGTTCTAGCAACAAGCCAATAGGATTGGAGTGATTTCATTCACGTTCAGACCTGCTTCGCCTAGAGGCGTTCCCATAGTGTCGTAACCGACGCAGTTCGAGTTCCCTCGAAGGGGAACCTCTCTTTAAAGATGTCGTAGTGAAACTGATTAGTTTTCCTCCATTTGCTCTCAGCTGAGATGTTCTCCATTCTGTTTTCTGCTTGCCAGAGATGCTTTTCTATCTTCTCGGGTGCAATAGCATCAATACCTTTCAGAGGTTCACAGTCGAAATGATCAAAAAGCAATTAAACATCTGACATCTGATGTTAAGCTTATTTACATAGACCTAGCTTCCTGGAAAAGACAGCTAGTATGCTCATTTAGATACTTTTTCTGACAGAAACTGATCTAGTTACGGTCTCAGGAGAAACTGACATCAAAAGAAAAACAGACATGGTCAGAAAGGCCTAAGTTTCTGTTGTGCAAATAAAAAATACAAATTAAACTTTGCCCAAAGTGCTTTTACACTGAAAAGACACAGCAGTGTCTCACTAATTTAATAATAAACCTGAGAGGAAGATAGTCTTCTTCATATTTTGTTTTTGACTGACATGTTTGCTCGACCCTCACAGTTCTTCTCTTCTTCCCTGTCAACAATCTGTCCATCGTGTACATTACATGGCATTTTGCTTTCTGATTAAAACATGGATCTAGATAGCCTTGCATTACAGCACTTTTGCTTTTTGTTTCATCGTGAATCAGATTAATTCAATTTTAGATGCATTCCATCACCTTGCAGTGTACATAATAATTAATTATGTACACTGCATGTTTTCAGTGTACATAATAATTAATTATTTACACTGCAGGGTTGTAACTTTTTTATTTATTTATTTTTCTACACGTGAGAAATGTTGTCAGTGCTGTCACTATATTGGCAGTATTTACATGTTCATATGTTGAAAACCCAAAATGTTATTGATGATTGAAATGGATTGTAATGGACTTTTAAGACGGTCCCTAACTCTGCCTATATAGTGGCAGGCGAGTTGGACAGACCTTCTGTTCTTTGCGCTCTCAACTGCATTATCATCTTTAGTGATTTTGAGTTGATCAAAACTGTGAAACGTCTGCCTAAAAAATCTTTGACATGGAGCTATTGAAGGTATCAGCCGCGAAAAAACGATGAATGTTAAATATTAACTGCACTAAGCTGCACTTCTCACTATCTTCCACATGTTCGATCCCCTGTACTTATGGTACTGTAGAAAAACGAGTACAGTCATGTTTTCAGAATTTTGGCATCACCACCGAAGTATCAGTTCTCGTGACATCCCTACTGTATACACAGATACTGATACTGTATATCTGGCATAAACTAATATCTGCTAATGTATTAGCCCAGCCAATTAATCAGTCGAGCTCTATTCTCTACTAAATATCTATTACCTTGGGGAAGACTCAACTCGCTGACCTGTGGAGTTCCTCACGGCTAAATCCTGGGACCTTTTTAATTCTTTACATTTGTGGAACCAGGTAAACCTTCAAATCTGGCAATTTTATTTAACTGTCTTAATTACATTAATGCCTTGATGTCTTTTGTAGGTGGATTCGACTAGGCACAGCTGTGTCGTGTTGCAGCTGCGATGCAGATATGTTCTGCCCTATGAGTAGCTTTATTTCCCACTGGAAGCGTTTCAGGAGTGGAGCGTTTAGCCTGCCTGACGTTGCTGACTTGCTGGGATTTAGCTGATTTGGTCATTTGTCCCTGATTGTTGTGCCTTTACTAAGGGTATGTATAGTTCAATTGTTTCTTTTTTTATCTGTTTACTACTGATTTACGATCAAGTGTTTTATATTGAAAATTGATAGATTCTCTATACTCCTGTGTCTTACTTCCTGCCCTGTTCTGCTCTGTGCAGCCTGACGCGGCTTCCGACAAAAATAGACTTGCTGCATTTTGGAATTGTGGAATCCAGCCTTTAGTTTCTTGCAGTTAAAAAGTCACAAAAGTTCTGGTCTTAGTACTAAATCAGATCTTCCAACAGTATTTCCCTGGTGCCTAACCCAAAGTTGTTCCAGAAAACTAGGGGTAATTTTTGATTCCCAGTATAACTTTGAGAAACATTTTAACATTTTACGTCAACTTTGCCAAATTTACCTTTCCAGCAGCTTGAAGCAAAGCTTCCATTGTTTTGTTTCCTCACATCTCGATTATTGTAAGGCATTATATTCGTGTTTAAGTAAATGCACTTTAGCACAATTACAATATGTTCAAAATTCTGAAGGCACTATTACTAAGAATTCACCTATATCAACCCAGTGCTCGCTTCATTATACTGCCTTCTTTAACAATTTTTTAAAAAGCTAATATATTCTATTACAACAATAGCTACCAACTTTCTAAGAGTATCTAATCTCCACCAACTATACCAACCTCAAGACAATAATTTGTAGTGAGCGTTAGCCTGCCAAACCTATCATTTGAAGTCACACTCATTGTTACTTTTCCTCTCTATCTCAGCTTCATTTCTCCCTCTTCCTCTTTATTATGTCTGTTGCTGTCTCTCACCCTCCCACTTAAAACTGTAATGAAACCAGCAAACATTGTGTTCCTCCCACTACAGAGGAAGTCAGTTCGCCCACCACCAGCCCACACACACACACAAAATATACAAAAAATACCAAAAATGCCTCCTGTGCACGGCATTCAAATGTGCACACACAAATTAGTCCATGTGGTCACTTACTTACAGCACACTTACATGCACAGTGACACTTATACAGTAGCCTACTGTGCAAATGTTGCATACATTTACAAAATGCTCAGTAAATGAACAAAAGAAAACTCAATCAACTCATTTGGTGAGACCCCTCTTTGCCTACAAAACAGCATCAATTCTTCTGGGTTCAGTTCCACAAAGTCAGGGGTTTTGTAGGCATATTGTCAGGATGGAAGACTTGCAGCCAAGAAGCCATACCTCCGAATTGGAAACAAGGCCAAGCAACTCAACTACGCCTGCATAGAGAAAGGAAACTGGGCTGCAGAAAAATGGCAGCAAGTGCACTGGACTAAGTCAAAATTTGAAATATTTGGCCACAGCAGAAGCCAGGTTGTTCGCCAAAGGGCTGGAGAGCAATGCAAGAATACGTGTCTGCAGGCAACAGTGAAGGTGGAGGTTCCTTGCAAGTTTGGGGCTGCATTTCTGCAAACAGAGTTGGGGATTAGGTCAGATTAATGGTCTCCCCAAAGCTGAAAAGTTCAGGGAGAACCTTATCCATCATGCAATACCAACGGGGATGCATCTGATTGGCAAGAACTACTGTATCTTCAGCGTGAAGAATAACAAGGAATCCTGGAAGTGATGGTGTGGCCCCCGACAGAGCCCTGACATCAACATCACAGAGTGTATCTGGGATTACATGAAGACAGAGAAGCAACTGGCTGCCTAGTGTACCTAGAATAATTGATGCTGTTTTGAAGGCAAAAGGTGGTCTCACCAAAAAATTATTTGATTTAGATTTTTCTTTTGTTCATTCACTTTGCATTTTGTTAATTGATATAATATAAAATATAATCTATTAACATGTCTATGTTTGAAGGCATTCTTACTTTACAGCATTTTTACACACCTGCCTAAAACTTTTGCACAGTACTGTATGCTGATCAACACAGCACATCACACACATCACATAGTGTCTGAAATAGTGTCTCACAGTGTGTCAGATGTCTGAGTAACCAGGCAGCGCTGCTCATTAGGCAGACCCTGTGTGTGTGAGCAGCTACAATCTGAGTAGCAACAGGCTGCCATTTGGTAACACACTCACACTCATACAGCATGACATCATGTCATTAGGTAAAGCCTCTACTGCTGAACTAAGATGGAGTCAAAGTGGCTGCAAATCACATCAGCAGGTCGAAACATTATCTTAAGCTGAAGGCATTTAGGCAAGCGGTGACTAAAAGACCTCAAACTTCACAGAGACCTGTTTAGTCAGTAAACTCTGTGGATGATTCACCTCTCTTCTATTTAAAGAGACGATTGTGTATTGTATTGTGAATATTTGTGTTTCTACACAGTTCCACTGAGTACATTTCACAACTATAAAGTAACAAAGTCCATTTACTCAAGAATTTTACAGAAGTCAGAGTTTTAAAGGGGCTATATGTCGTTCTTTCAATGAAATGAATCACTTTTTTGCCTGTGTGAAGGGGTTGTAACCTTACATAAAAACAATCCACTCTTTGTGTTTTTCTATTACCTCTGATGGCCAGTGTGCCTAATCCTACGTGAAGACTCCGGGTTGGATTTTCTGGGAAATCTATTGGCTGTGACTGCATGCAGCGCTCCAGAGCCTCTAGCCTTCTGAATCTGTACCATACACACAGCAACAACACCACAGTCTGCTAAAACCATAAAACAACCAGCTCCCAACACAACACAAACTCTAGTATGGATAAAAACCAATAACAAAGTTTTATCTGCTGGAGCCCGTCAGGACAAACAAGAATCAGATTGATGTCAGGTGAAAACACAATCAACAAGGCTTGAGTTACGGCGAGACGTCCATTTGTTTTGGGGCCGACAAAACTGACACAGAGTTGGCTTTCATCCTATTGGACAGGTAAACTAACATTACTGGAAAGCATGAGAAACATATTGTGATTTTATGCTTTAGTTGGCGTTAGTTATATGATTAGATAACGTTAGTGACGCTAATGTCGACCAGTTGCTAACGGTATCCGGTGCAAAATACTATATGTTAGTTGTATGGCTTTCCACATCATTTGTTTATACTAGCCTATGGTTATGTAAGGCAGGAGCAGCCAGCTAACTTTACCACTGATCTGCTTCTGTTTACTTTGTAGATTTCAATTTAGATTTATCGTCGTTTTACTGATACTCGGGTACATAGCTTCTCCACCTCTCAGTCGCTGTAACTAACATGACCCACATAATAAACAATTCTGCAACATAACGGTGCAGGACAACAACACAGAGGAAGACCCATCCACTACAGTAACATTACTTACTACAGTCTAACTGTTATAAAGTGTGGCAACAATCTCATAATAATAACAATATTCAGTCTAGCTCACTAACTGTTTTGTTATTATTCAATCCAGTTTTGCTGTGCTGACAGTGCTGTGCCTCTGGCGAAAGACAAATAGTTACTGGAAAGGTGCAGGGGAAAAATATTAGTTTAACTTTGCAGTGGGAGTTTCCAGCATGTTGTGTGAAGCTGTCTCCTGTATTTCGGTCTCTGTGTGTCCGATTTTGTTTGCTTGTGAGATCGAGCACGCATACGAGCACAGAACACGTTGTAATCTGAAAACCGCACTGCTAGTGACCACGAAGCAAAAAAGCTACAATGCTTTTATACACATCCAGCAGATATGGGCCATCATTATTTAGATATTAGATATTTAGAGTTGTGTATGTTCACTCTCTTTTATCTCTGTGTTGGTCTCCACCAACTCCTCAAAATCTGACTCTTTAGATGTTAAATGATACGTTCACCAGCTAGTCTCTATCTGTGTCTGTGGCTGAGTGCTGTGCAGGTAGCCTAAAGTGGGTTGTAGGGAGCGAACGGGAGTGCATGTACCAAGCAGTCAACCAAACAGAATCTGATAACATCTGTGTGGTTGTTTGCCAGGCTACTGTCAATTAAGTCTGATCAAATCACACAGGACTGGGTGGGTGTAGTAGCTTAAATATTAAACTTTCAGAGAAATGCAGTGCTGATCACCCATCGCACTGCAATATCTGAATGATGCAGACAGCTACAGCGACACCCATTTAAGATTTCAGGATAGCAACAAGGATACCTCTGACTAGAGTTTTTTATAATGTGTCTGTAGATGTATAGTACCGTATAGTATTTATGTTTTTGCTAAACTGGACTTTGCTATAGAGCACAGTGCAAGAAGTATTCAGAAGTCAAAGATCAACCAAATCTAAATTGTTTCTTGTCCTGTTATAGTAAACCACAACCATTTAGTACTGGAAGTAGTTCTATTTCTTTTTTTCTTTAGTTCAGGTTCCATGTCACCCTCCCGATCTTCACAGTCTGAGACCAATACTCACATTACGGAAATCCCTAAAAGGGACGAACTGCACAATGTCCCGAACAGCCTCCTCTCCTGTGTTGGACCTCAAAACGCTGGCGTCTCCATCTAAGAACTCCATGGCAGCAAAGTCTGCATTGCCCACGCCAATGATAATGATGGACATGGGTAACTTAGACGCCTGTACGATGGCGTGACGCGTCTCGTCCATATCGCTGATGACACCGTCTGTTATAATAAGGAGAGTGAAGTACTGCTGCAGTGGGGAAGAGGGATGGTGGAAGGGAAGAGATGGAGAGAGAAATTAGGCAAAGGAGAGCGAGGGGATACAAGGGGAAATTGGAAAATCCCATTTTCATGTAATGTCACTGCTAAATCTCAAATCTCTTCTAAAGTCAAAATGCATCAAGAGAAAAAGATAGGAAAAATCAGTTACAGTGAGTGAGAGTGACCTAGTGTTGCGGAGGCGAAGAAGGAAGGCTAGGACAAAGGCCAAGACATAGGAGAAATGAAAAAAGCAATTAAGGATATTTCAGAGAGCGTTAGGAGTGACAGTGCAGAGGAGACAGGAGCTGGACAACACTGCATGAGGGGGAGAAAAATAGAAAGCAGAATGAAAGCTTTTCTGCATTACAGCAAGTTAGGCTCCATTCATATGACAGAGCACACCATCTGTTCCTGGAAAAAAATTACGGACGAAAAAAAAAGTACACAAATGAATCCGGAGATGAAGAGGGCACGATGAAAAAAGAAAGGAACAATCTGAAGTGAACCAGGAGGAATAAGGACCAGGCTGCGGTATAAGACTCAAATATCCTGTAAACATGTTGTAATCATGATTTTTTTTTCTGTCTATATCTATATCTATCTATATTGTGATTATGAAAGTTTGTATAAACTGAAATAATATCACTATTTGATTGTATTCTGAAATAAATTAATTAAAAAATATATTTTCTTATCACAGAAAGGTAGCACCAAACTTGTTTAAAGGGGCAGCCAACCAACTAAACTAATACTGACTATGATCTTTTACAAGTGGGGAGTAGCAATGCTACTTCAGGTGAATCTTCATGGGTAGAATACCCCCCCCCCCCCACCACCACCACCAAAAATACTGTGTCTAATCCTTTTATAACACACCAGAGTGTTACTGGATTTTTTTTACATTCATGAACTTTTTTTGCAACGCAAGAAGCTATAAACACAACTTTGACATCACTTTAACACTTCTTAAGGTATCTAGAGCAGCATTATCATTAGTCCAGAGTCATGTTTCTGGCCACCTGAAAGTCCAGTATTCACTTTCCTGATTTGGCCTCCAACAGCCTGAGGTAAACATCAGACTCTTTAGCAGCTCCACTATGTTAACCAGCTAGTCGCTAACTGTGTCTATGTACAGACTGGTGTTGGACAGGTAGCATACAGTGAGTTTATCAGAGCAGTTTTGCTGGAAACAGGGTTGTTGACAGTGAACTAAATAGTAATGTTATGGGCTGTAAAATCAACAACAAACTGAAAGACACTAAAATCCTCTGTAGAGCTGAGGGAAGTTGCAGAGGCGGTTGATCACCTTTCACATTTCATGTAGTCTTTTGACATATTGTTAATAACAACATATTGATTAGTGCAGCTTTAAACCCCAGCACTGCACCTTTCGTGACAGAGTTTAGAACAGAAATTTCAAGCAGTATTCTCAAATGCAATGTTACAGTATGTTATAACTGTATTTAAGCAAAAATGCTGAAATGCAGTTACAAAGGGTATTAACATACCATTAGAGGTAAAGATGTAAACCACAACATCTCTGCCTTAGAAATATGTAAAAGACAATGTGTAGCCAGCTAGGCTGGATCACCCTAAAGGTGAAATTTGCAAATCATGGGCTAACTGTACATTCATGTTCATACAGAAGTGACACCCAAAATCAAACACCTACAGAACCGTCTCAAACAGCTGCTGTGAAGGACAATTTAGATCATTGGACATAAAAGATTTTAAATGAGGTTACATTTTGGTAAGCTAAAATAAATCAAATATTTTGTAATGTGTATAATAAACTTTTCTTTACCATCTTACTGCACACACCCATTAATTGATTAATTGTAAACACACACAGGTACAACAAGGATACAATGTGCGTCTAATGTGGAGTGGTACAGAGACTCCAGCAGAAACTACATCATTTCATGCCTGTCCTTTATTACTGGTATAATAAACCAAGATCAGAATCAGAATCAGAATCGGGTTTATTGCCAGGTACATTTTTACATACGAGGAATTTGCCTTGGTACAAATTGGTACTTACAGTACACATGAACATAAATAGAAATATAAATATATAGAAAAATTAAAAAGTAAGGAGATCCAAAAATGTACAAGGATACAAAAAATACAATAATACTATAGTATAATACTGACAAGTATGTGCAAAAGTTCACAACATGAGCATAAAGCACAGTTGAGCGTTGTAAAGTGTGGGGTCAGGAGTGTGTATGAGTGTGTGTGTGTGTTTGGGGAGGGGGGCATGAGAGTCAGTGACTGTGGGGACCTGGGCCATGTTGAGGTAGCCCACTGCCATCGGAAAAGAAACTGTTCTTGTGGCGAGAGGTTTTGGTCCTGATGGACCGCAGCCTCCTGCTAGAGGGGAGAGTCTGAAACAGTTTGTGTCCAGGGTGGGAGGGGTCAGCTGCAATCTTTCCTGCACGCCTCAGAGTCCTGGAGGCGTACAGGTCCTGAAGAGATGGAAGGAGACAACCAATCATCTTCTTTGAGCGCCTTGTGTTGTCCCACCTAAAATCCATCACTGACCCACTCCTGGACCCCTACAGTTTGCCTACAGAGCCAACAGATCTGTAGATGACACAGTAAACATGGCCTTTCATTACATCCTCCAGCACCTGGACTCCCCAGGATCCTGTTTGTGGATTTCAGCTCTGCTTTTAACACCATCATCCCGGCCCTGCTGCAGGACAAGCTCTCCCAGCTGAACGTGCCTGACTGCAGGTGGATCACAGACTTCCTGACGGACAGGAAGTGGCACGTGAAGCTGGGAAAACATCTCTCTGACTCCAGGACCCTCAGCACCAGTTCCCCTCAAGGCTGCGTTCTTTCCCCTCTGCTCTTCTCCTTTTATACCAACAGCTGCACCTCCAGTCACCAGTCCGTCAAGCTTGTGAAGTTTGCGGACGACACCACCCATCATTGGGCTCATCTCTGGTGGGGACGAGTCCGCCTACAGGTGGGAGATCGACCATCTGGTGACCTGGTGCGGCCAGAACAGTCTGGAGCTCAACGCTCTGAAGACAGTGGAGATGGTCGTGGACTAAAGAAAGAGCCCAGCCCCACCCTCTCCCATCATCCTACGTGACTCCCCAGTCGCCACTGTGGACTCCCTCCGCTTCCTGGGCACCATCATCTCCCAGGACCTCAAGTGGGAGCTAAAGCCCTGGATATACTTACTTTTTAACAAAGCGTAGGCATAGACAGACGTCGGCGACGCAAACAGCATTGTTCACATACTTGCCTACGTACTTTGCATGTACCTGGAGGATTAAACCTGAATACACTAGGGGGCAGGCCAGGACCGGATCTTCCCTCGCCGACACCGGATTATCTTCTTTGACAACCTCTGAATTTGCACATCGTAAACAAATCAAACATAGCAACACTCGAGGAGGTTGTGATTTTAATGACACATCATAACAATCTCGATAATTGCTATAGCTAATAGCTCCAGGAGTTTTATTGTAAACATCCCGCCATAAATGTAATTTTTGTAAAAGTCTTCTTCTTCTTTTGGGTTTAATGGTGGTTGGCAAACCAACTGCATACTGCCACCACCTGGGCTGGTGTGTGGAACAGTAGAGTGCTGCTGACCTGCCGGTCAGATCGACATGCTGCCCCCACATTCATGTGCTGAATTGCATCTCGCGGACACGTAGCGTTAATTCCTTGAGACGTGCACCACCTACGCTCCAAAGGAACACAGGATACGCGTGGCAGCCATCTTTCATACGCGAACGCATAGTTAAAAGCAAGTATATCCTTGGCTTAATCATCACCTCCCTCACCTAAAAGGCCCAGCAGAGGATGTACTTCCTGCCGCAGCTGAAGAAGTTCAACCTGCTAAAGACAATGATGGTGCACTTCTACTCCGTCATCATCGAGTCCATCCTCACCTCCTCCATCACCATCTGGTACGCTGCTGCCACTGCCAGGGACAAGGGCAGGCTGCAGCGCATCATTCGCTCTGTAGAGAAGGTGATTGGCAGCAATCTTCACTTAAGGAACTGTACGCCTCCAGGACTCTGAAGCAGGCAGGAAAGTTTGCCGCTGACTCCTCCCACCCTGGACACACTGTTTCAGACTCTACCCTCTGGCAAGAGGCAGCGGCCAATCAGGACCAAAACCTCTTGCCACAAAAACAGCTTCTTATCTGCAGCTAGCCTCATTAACAAGGCCCGGGTCCCTCGCTGACACTCCCCCCTTTCAAATAATACAAATGTCTCTGCACGTGTAAATATTATTTCATTTCATATCATGCACAAACCTGGCACATTGCACATATTTGCTGTCAATTGTTAATCATTGTTGTTTTATTTTAATTTTTTTATATTGTCAATTTATATATTTATGAACACAATATCCTCTTCCGTTGCAATACATCCGCACAACACAAACCGGAGTAATGCACATGAAAATATCTGCCACATTGTTCTTTCTCTGCAAATAGTTTTAAAAGTATTATTTTCTCTATTCTTTTATTATTCTTAGATAACTTACATCTGTTTATTCCATATTTTATATTTCTGCATTTATTTATGTCAACTGTATGTTTGTCTACGTGTAGCACCTTATCACCAAAGCAAATTCCTTGTATGTGTAAAACACTACTTGGCAATTCATAGTTTTCAGTCTTGTGACATGCGCAGTTACCTGGAGGACAAAATAACTGAGCAAAATAGCGGCTCACACTGGACTCCCCTGTAGAGACGCGGCAAAAGGCATTAAATTTTATTTGAATCACCTCTCAACTCAAGAAGACGACACAAACTGCAAGTGTTGGGCACTTGCGATCCATATACAGCATCCGCTGCCATATTTTCGCCGTTAAAAACCGCCAAGGTCCCTGCCAGCGCTTGACTGTGGTAATAATTACGTTTACCTTTTAGGGAATCCCTTACCTAACACAGCCCAGGCTTGTCTTTTCATCAATTTGTGCATCTGCAAGCACAACAACCATCCAGCATTTTGGCAATGCAAAAGTAACAAACAAAGTAACCGTGTATCACTTGCTTATTAGTTGGCGGGCAGCGGAAAATAACGTCTTTTTTCCCTCCAAGGGAGCATTTTCCTTGGAATGTGACGTCACATGAAACCTATGAATAAAGCTCCTTCTGATTCAGATTCTGGTATTAAACCTCAGTTACACACATGATACATCTATTTCTCTCAAGGTACACGATTTTTATTACCTGATGCCAGTACCAGAAAGTAAGATTAGGTATTTTGGGTTTAGCTCAGGTTTTCTGCTATCATGAAACAATGTGTTTTAACCAGGGTAAATCACCATGGTTACCCATGCTACACGGCATCAGAGGATCAGATCAGAACGTGTCAAAAGCCTGCAGTCATTTCTCAGGCAGGATTCTGACAGGAACAAAAGCATTGATTTTACAACAAAACCACAATTTAAAATGGCAGTAAAATTGCTTTTCAGTTAATTTACATAATATTTATAGAACACAAGTGTTGACTCTGGGTTTAAAATGTAACAGACAGAGATAGTTTACTACATTAGACAAGTTTGTATCCGAAATTAGTGCTTAGAGGTGATTAGGTAAACCAAATGGCAACCTCTGAAAAATTAAGCCCAAGTGGAAGTGCCTTAAACCTGCATTAAACCTTATTATTTCACCAGGGGACAACTCCACACAAAACAGAAGTCAGATTGCATTGCAGTCTAGCCTGAAATGATCCTTCTACTCACTTGATTTACTACCTCAGTATTGGGACCACGGGGCTTTGACAGATGAATTTGTGTCTCCTAAACCTTTGAGTAGGGATGAAACGATTACCATTAAAATTCTGGACAGTTATTATTACCGTACACATTTTAATCACCATGATACCCGGGTTCGTTTACCGTGCTATTATAAACTCATGGCAAATACTGTCCAGCATCAACCAAAGTTAGCGACAGTCTCCCAGAAGTATGCAACTTGGGTTTGTTTGGGTCAATGACAACACGGCGGAAGACAGTGCTGCGGAGATTTGTCAGTCACTCTGAAGTCTGGTTATATTCTAGTTTTTATGAGAGCGCTGAGGGAAACGTGATTGAAGAAAATTACCTTATATTGAACGCAGGGTGAGTTAACTTTTAGCTTTGGTTTGTCTGTCTGACTTGCTAACAGCTTGTAAACTGAAGCTCTCAGTGTTAGCTGCTCTTGTAAAAACGCTACATGTTTTTCTACTGCTATGTGCGTTGTGTGTCTGCAGACTCTAGTCATCCACTGCACATGATAACACGTTACGCAGTTTAGTCAACCAACCAGCATATCTTGTTCATTTTAAATCCAGCAGCTATCAAATTAGTTGTGTCAGAACAGGAGAAACTCTACAGTCTGCTCTGTATTTAAGTCAGTTGTTGGGCTCTCTGGAGTCGACCACTGAAGCTGGCGATAGCAGTAGCTGTTTTCTAGCATGCAGCAGAACTCTCTGATCTTACGGCAGTGATGCGAGTGCCTGCCTCAGCTCTTGCCTGCCTCAGCTCCTGCAACCAGGCTTAGTCCCTCAGTGGCTATGACACAACGTCTGCCAGCTAGCTTCACAAGCCAACAGAAACAACGAAGTAGCTTAGCGCCAAGCAGCTTAAATCTGAGGTGAACAGACAGAGTGGCCGTTTCCTCCATCTACACAATTGGAACATGACACAGCAAAAGCCTGCAACAGAAACACAATTCTTCCTCGTCTGGCCGATCCACAATGGACTTGCTAGCTAACAACTAGCCTACTAGCTATTGATGGCGATTCTGGTTATAGTTATTAATTTTATTATTATTATTAATCAGAGTTTCAATGTTCTCTTCTTTAAGAGTAGTGCCCCAAGGTGATTAGTAATTATTAAATAAAAGTAATAATAATAATTATTATATTATTAAATATAACTATTGATGCCATTTAAACCCTAAATCCCATCATAGAAATAAGCTCTGCTGTTTGAGGGAGCTCTCAATGAATGTAAATAGTGACGAAGAATCTGCTGAGAGAGCCAATCCATAAACACACAGGAACTTTAAATCTTAGTTAAATCAACAACATGAAATACTGATGAGCATAATCAGCAGTGTAAACAGTAATGCTGTCAGGTTATAATGCCTGCGTAATACACCTGCATGAATATGACTGGATGTTACTAGCTATGAGCCAGTCATTACAAAGCATTTATATAAAGCATTTATTAGATTATATATTATAAAACAAACAGCAGATGCCGATCAGCCAATCTAAGCACGACTTCAGAGTTCTGCCTGAACTAAGACTATGCTTAATTTCAGTAAGAGACCAAGAAATTGACCATTTATAGCAAATAGTTATACAGCATAAGGCACACACACACACAGAACATGCAAAATGTAGCGTATTAGAATGAAAATGTGTTATCCTATGATAAGTAGTATAATAACATGAAGACACACACTGACACAGAACAAAATCACACAGACACATACACACACAGGGTGGGCTCTGAAGCCTGTCTCTTTAATGTGCTAACAGCAGCGCTCATTAGAGAATCATTATCACACAGGCAGACAGGGTTGCTCACACACTGGGACACGCACAAACTGCACTGGCCTGCAGCCTTTGTGTGTGTGTGTTTGTGTGTCAGTGTCAGTGTGTTCATCTATAGTCACACGGTCTGCACTCGCAGGTTCTCTCATTATCTGAGAACCAGGAAGACTGAGGCAAAGCAGCAGCCGATTTGTGCAGCCTACAACTTTCCCGCCCACTTACCCCAACACACACACACACACACACACCAGTCTAACTACTACCCCAGTATGTGGTCCACACACACACTGTGGATGTCACATCTTATTGTCTGTTACTCCTTCCTATGTTCCACCCCTGTTTGAACTCACTGTAATATAACACAAGAAAAGGTTCTGCAATCATTCCTTACAGAAACAAAAGGATTCTGGCACACAACACACAGACGAGAACAATCCTTTGTGTATTTTGTATTTGTTCTACACAGGGTGACAGGGTACAATTAGGGACAAAAAGCACCGTGGGAGCATAATGATACCCAGCCACTGCACTCTTTTCAGATTTAGGCAGGAGACATGTCATTGGATACATACAAGAGGGGAAAATGTGCTATTTGTTGAAAGTTTGTAGCTAAAGCACACCTCAAGTCTTACACCAGCTTGATGTGATGTGTGTAGTGCAGGCACGGCCGAAATGAGGCTATGTTAAGACATGCAAAAGAGACCATTAATATAGAAAATACTGTCTCACAAATTGGAAAATTGAATGGTTCTTCAAGGAACCTTAAGGCTGAATTCAGAACAGCAATAACAGTGAATGAAAAAACACAGGCTCCTCGTTCATTTCAATGAGACCAGTGCGTTTGAACAGTTAAGGGTGCTGTGCAGAGGGCTATGGTAAAAAACAAAGTGGGGTTCTCCAGCAATTAATTTGATCCTGGGTTAACATTTGTCACAGCACAGTGCAATGTCACTTTGCCTAAAATACATAGTAGGAGAATGTAACATGTAGCATTGCATTAATTAATTCATTGAGTCAGATGAGCAAATAATTGCTTTCACATGTCAGTGTGAGTTCCAGCCTCAAAGAAGAATAAACTGATTTGGCATCTGATGAGCTTTCAAACTAGACTCATCGCTCTGTCTGGCAACACAACCACAACAGTTTTTGTTTATTGACATGGTGTCACTGTTAATCTAAACGCTGCCTAAAAGGAAGTTCCTATGAGCTCTACCTGAATGAGTCTCTACTGCAGCTCGATGAATAGATAACCTTCTTGGGTGTGAGAGAGAGCCTTAGGCTTGTTGTTAATTTTGATTTTATGTGCCTCAGATTCATATGTCGGAAATACTTTCTTGCTTATCATCATTGCCCTATAATATATAATAAGTTTAATAACCAGGTATATTGTTGGAAACCAGTTTGTTAGTCAAGCTGTGGACTTCATGGTGTCAATGGTATAGTCTAGACCAGTGGTTCCCAAACTTTTTCAGCTCAAGACCTAAAAGAGAAATCTGTAGAAAGCCACTAGGGCTTTGTGAGGTTGTAGTTAGGCAATGCTTTGAGCAAAATGCTAATGTCAACATGCTAACAGGCTCACAATTACAATGTTCACATGCTGATGTTAAGCAGATAATGTAGCCTAGCTGATCACCATCTTAGTTTAGCTGTTAGCTTGGTACAGTTGAGGCTAATGGGAATTTTCATTAGTTTTGCAGGTTTTTGGTCAGAACCCATGGTAGGCAGAAATAGCTTTATTGGCATTGATATATAATAATAATAATCTTTATTTATAGAGCACTTTTCAAAAACCTGTTACAAAGTGCTTTCACAAGTGTAAAAACAATAAAACACATAAAATTAATTACATGCTAAAAACAAGAAAACACTAGAATACACATTTAAAATAAATATAAAATATATTTAAAAATAAATAAAATAAATAAAATGGGGAAAGGCTCTCCTATAAAAGTATGTTTTAAGAAGGGACTTAAAAGAGTTCACTGACTCAGCCGACCTGATTTCCTCGGGCAGGCTGTTCCAGAGCCTCGGGGCCCTGACAGCAAACACTCTGTCCCCTTTAGTTTTCAGTCGAGACTCTGGAACAGACAACAGACCTCTGCCCGAGGACCTCAAGGTACGTGCTGGTGCGTATGGGACTAAAAGGTCAGAAATATAACAAGTTGAGAGGCCATGAGAGGCCATGAAGAGCTTTAAAAGTGATCAATAAAATTTTAAAGTCAATTCTAAAACATACTGTGAGCCAGTGTAATGAACTCAGACAAAACAGAAATCCTGGTCATCGGGTCCCAGCAGATGGCAAAAAAAATACTGCCATCTGCCATCTGCTGGTTCCCTAGTAAATCACATTAAGCCTGTTGCAAAGAACCTTGGTGTCTGGTTTGATAATAATTAAAATTTGCTGCCAGGCTTTTAACCAGAACAAAGAAATATGACCACATTACTTCTATTTTAGCTTCATTACACTGGCTCCCAGTATGTTTTAGAAATCAGGTCGGCTGAGTCAGTGAACTCTTTTAAGTCCCTTCTAAAAACATACTTTTATAGGAGAGCCTTTCCCGATCTTATTTGACTTTATTTTATCCTTTTTATTTTATTCTGTTTTACTTATTTATCTTAAACGTGTCTTTTCAATGTTTTCTTGCTTTTATCTTGTATTGTTTTTGTATTAGTGTCTTTACACTTTGTAACTTATTTTTGAAAAGTGCTCTACAAATATAGATTATAATTATTATTTGTGCATTACTCCCATGTTGTGCACACAAATTGCAACAGAAGAGGATATTGTGTACATGAATATATAAATTGACAAAATATAAAAATATAGAATACAGAACGATTAACAATTAACAAAAAATATGTGCAATATGCCAGGTTTGTGCATGATATGAAATGAAATAATATTTACACATGTAGACACAAAAGGCCAAAGATCATCAAAGTTATTAAAATTAATCCATGTGTCCCAAAAATTATGCCAATACAAAAGTTGTTGAGACATTTCTCTAAAAACCACAAGTGGTGACAGAGGTAAAGCCATCAAAAGTGGTGGCCTGATTGACTGATCTGTAGAGTTATGCTGCTAGCATGAAAGAGGGTGGAGAGGAGAGGAGGAAAACTACTGATAAAGTGACAGAAAAAGGAGAAAATTAGATGGAGGACGCTTCCCTATTATGCTGTTAAGCCCAAAAATGTGTGAAATGCCTGGCCAGTGTCTCTGAAAAGAGGTGTGAGATGGACAGAAGTTGTCACTCCAGTCTGTCACCCTCCTTCCTGACACTCTGGTCAACGTGCCAGGACACCGTGCCAACAGATGCACACACTTGTTTGTCCCGTCAGCTCTCAAGCTGTTAAACAGAGTAGAATTACAAACTGCCCTGACAGCCATTCACTACGGGCTACTCTTTTTTTTACTGGTGAGTAAATAATATTAGTTAGTGGTATGTTCCCTTTAGAAGGATAATGATAAGCAATTTGATCAAACATTTGTCCCAGTGGGAATGTGCACTAAACAGTGGCATATTACAGAGACAGTGAAAGGACATCTACAAAGGCAGGGAGGAAGAGGGGGTGGTGTCGAGTGGCTCAGAGGAAAAAGTATGAACATACAGTAGCTTTTACTTCATAACTGGTCATAACACAGAAACACAGGAGTCTGGACAGGATACTGCCATAGAGATAAGGAATGAAGAAACAAACCTTAAGGGAAAACCTAGAGCAGTTTGGAAGCACTGAGAGGGGTTAGGGAGTCTTGTGAAGAGATGAAATGAAAGAGGGTTGAGACACATTATAAGCTGTCATTGTTCACCAAGGAGAAGAGCAGTCGAACAGCAGGAAGTACAATATAACTTTGAAAAGAAACAGCAGCTAAGAGTTACTGTCATAAAATGTGAAAAGAATTTGGGGAATCATACAATTTTTATACTTATTTATAGTTAGCTAAACATCTTTCTTATACATCTGTGTGCACTTAAAAGTTGCATTAATTCATTTGGTTAGCGCCATTGCCCTGTGTCTCATCATTCTTATCTACATTATACAGGTTCAACTGGAGAATAATTATAAGACAGAAATAAAGATAAATAGGTAAGTTGTTGTCACTTACCGCTGCTTTCTCTTGTTGAAGTGCCTGGGCAGCAAAACGCGCTACGTGGTTGATGATTGGAGCAAAGTTTGTCGGGCCGTAGAAACGAATGTGAGGGAGACAGGCGGAGTAGGCCTGGGCAATACCCTCCACGCCTACACACAGAGAAAGACAGAGAGAAAGTATTCAAACACCAACACACCTTAAAGGTGGGTGATGGAGGAAGAGAGGTGTATGATATGGAGGCGGGGGGAGAGGGGGCGGTGGCAGAATATGAAAAAAAAGGACTTTTACTCAAATCTCCCAACTCAAATGAGACATTTTCAACTGAGAGCCAGAAGCTCATAAAACATATTATTTTTTTCCTAATGAGTATTGTTATTTTATACTCCAATCCAGCTTAAACAGGCAGACAATTGAACGTGTGCCCAAACTGGGTTCATTTGCCCAACACTAGCCTCCTATCTCAGCAACCTGCTTGTCTTTTTGTTTCTTTAAGGGAACTGGGAAGTCAACAATGCAACAAACATACATTGCTTACTTACTTACTTCATGTACAAATAAAGATTTAAAAATTCTACACAAATGTTATACATTATAAGATACAGTGGAAACCGTAGATGAGAAAAAACAACAATTTGGTAGATAGAATGCTAACCCCTTTTTAGGATGGTTACATTATTACACTTTATATAAAAAGGTTTTATATAGCAGTTACAGCAGCACTTTTTGACAGTCCTTCAAATGAGGTTTTTATTGTATGGCCTGAAACTTTTCATTTTAGAGTGCACTGGAGGCTGTATTGGCGGTTCCAAGAAAAGATGAGCTGCAATGCTCTCTTACGTAGTTTGTAGAGAAGCTACCTCTGCTAACCTTAAAAAGAAAGGGCATTTGTGGAGGCAGATGTTTTAATAACAGCAAGCTGTACTAATCTATTTTGAAGAAGCACACAAAACTCAATGTTTTGACACAGGTCTTCTTCAGCAGAGGGCTGCGTATAAATTCTCACCAGTTCAAAAGTTCTGATTTAGCATAATGTCCTGCTTCTGTCAAGCTAAAACATGTGTCACACAATTTCCTTCTAGGTCTCACAGTTGTGCTCTCAGCAGTTGGTGCTCAAGTCGTTTGCATTTGTCAATAAACACATTTGCATCCTACACATTTCAAATGCTAATGGTGCGTTGACAGAATGCACCATATTAAAAAGGAGTGCAGACTTTCTGGATCATTAAAACAAGGTGCAAGACACTGATGATTTACAAATATGTTTTTACTTTACTAAATATGAGATGAGGAAATGTGAGTTACAGCTTGTATATGCAAAAGTAACCTCTTCATCATGTTTAAACAAAAGTAAGAGTCTACAGCCATGCTAGTGACTCTGTGAGGCTGTACTTTGAGCTTAATGCAAACGCCAACATGCTTAACATCATCACAACAAGAAAGGAGGCATGCTGATGTTTAGCAGGTTTGATGTTTAGCATATTCACCATCTCAGTTTAGTGTGCCAACATTTGCTTATTAACTCTAAACACAAAACGCAGCTGAGCCTGATGGGAATGTCTTTACTTTTGCAGGTATTTGGTGATAAATCAAAGTATTGGACAAAGTACTGCACCTGATGACAGTGCTAGATGAAAAGTCAGGGGATCACCAAAATGTGTGAATGTGTGTGCCAAATTTCATAGCATTCAACAGTTGTTGAGTTATTTTAGTCCAAAGGCGGTGGATAGACCAACCAACTGACTGCTAGCATGGTTAAAAATACTTACTAAAAATAGCAATCTAATCAGTAGTGCATTGCTTGCATGCAGTATATTGAGCTAGCTTTATATTAGCCTGATACTACTTTAACTATTTAACTTTACAGTTTAAAATCTTGAACTCTTCATCTTCAACAGCCAAAATGTGCTAAATGCTCCGAGAGGGGGGCAATATCACCGTATCTTTGTAAAGATCAAGCTATCTGAAAAGGCTAAAACAAAGTAAATGATACTTGCTGTAGAATCTTAACGACATCGCCTAACATCCAAAAAGCATCTTCCCAATCAGTATATAAATGTGAATGCACTTATCTGGATCTTTGCCTGGTCTGAACTGTCAGGAGAAACTGCTTGGTGTCAGTGACATAGTGAGCACTGGCATTCATGCTGCCAGTTTAGACAAACGTCCTAAGTAGAAAGTGTAGGTGAAGTGTGAAGGTGTTATTTACTCAGACTCAGCAAGACGCTCAGAGAGGAGTGCAGCACCTGCTGCTGTCACGTGATTTGTAGATGGTATGTCTTTTTTTTTAGTGTATCCTGCATTCTTATTAAACTTAAGAATACTCCAGTTTCTATTGCAGTGATGTTGTGTTTTTTACCCTGTCACAGTGGCATTTCAGCCTCATGCCCGAATGCTTACAGAGAAAATGGGATTATATTCTACTGTCCTTTTAATTTAACTTTACTTCAGACTCTCAAGCAGTGGTGGAAACCCTTTGCTGTTGTAACACTATTTATTTTTAATACAGTAATAAGTGTAGACTTATATATAGTATAAGCGACAGTGTTTTCAGCGGATGCAATTATAAATAGAAGAGAGTTGTAAACAGAAAACAAGTCTGTATGGTTGTGAGGCAGGCAGAGCAAAGGTTCAGCGGGTTCTTGTTACTGGATATGTCATTTCTTTCAATATCACATAGAATTTCACAATGGGCTTTACAGGATCATGTTATCCAGAGTTTCCGCCCAAGCCCAAGTTGCTTTAAAGACAGATATACTGGACAGTAATAGCTTTTCTGTATCACATCGGCCAATGAATGAAAAGATATTCAGAAATGTTTGACGTAATTTATGATAAGAGACACCATTACATGTAAAATGTCCTGCTCACAACATTTTTTAGTCAAATGTGTGTTTGTTTATGTTATATGATTATATAAGAAAATTCTCTATTCTCATCAGATTTAGTTTTGTATTTGCCTCAAAAACCCACCATCGGTCAGGCCTCAAGAGGTCAGTCTGATAAAACAGAAACAAAATTGAAGAATGATGTAAAAAAAATCTGAGTTTGCAGCAGGGTCATGGATGGCGTCTGTAACTACTACACAGGAACTCACCTGAACAGAAGGGGTTGGTGGGGTTGAAGTTTATGGCAAATTCGTGCGACACCTGAGGAGACAAGAAACCCAGATAATAAACTTGAAATTCATCCTTCACTACACTGTAAAATATTGTTAAGAAATACTGTCCATTTCTCCCACACTCTCTCCCTCCCACCCTCTCTCTCTCTCTCTGTACCGCTCTCTCTCCTTTGTCCTTTTCATCAGCTCAGTGCCATGGCAACACAGATGGGTTGACAGTTGCGTAATCATGTGAATATGCATGTGTAATGCTTACAGTTTTATCTGTGTAAAATGCATGTATAAATTAGGCTTGCTTTAACTATAAATTGCATGTGACAACAACCCCCCTCTCTCTGTCACTCTCACACACACACACAACAATAACAACAACAACAATAACAAACACACACATACCTTCCAGTCTGGTGGGAGTTGGGCTCCAAATCCCAGAGCAGGAAACATTTTGTCGCTGAGGAGGAAACCATGACAACAGATTGGAACGTTAGTTAAACCTTTTTTTTTCATCCAAATTCAACAAGCTGGATTTAGACAGCAGTGGAAATCCTGTTACCTTTTTTACTAAGAAAAACATTCAAAGACATTTACAGAGAAACAAGGAGAGAGCTGCTAGAAAAATGAAGCAATATTGTAAGATGGCTTCCTACAAAGAGAAGAAACACCTCTTGTCTTCTTGACCTAGTGTTTAATTGTTGAGATTGAAGAATTATCATAAAATGCCACATAAATCTATGTATAATTGGCGGTCTTCAGTATGTTTCAGTATTACACAGGCCTTTACTCTAAAGAAGGAACACTATCAGCCCCCCAACCTCACTCAACTCTTAATATTATGTATAATCACCCCCTGTCCCCAAAAATGCAGATAATACTATTTGACATTTAAGAAGTCAACTATCTTTAAGATATCTTCAGTTCTAATTGATTAAAAACAATGCAACAACCAGGAAGGCTGCATTAGACACTCACGTATCATAGTCCTGTATGATTTGTCCCACAGCTAAAATGGCAGCGAGATACTCGTTGCTGCCCAGGGGGTTAATGTAGTGGAGGGAGGACGGCTCACGAGGGCTCCCGTTAGATGCTGTGAAGTCTATGCCGACCTGCGGACATACAGAGAAGTGACAGATTAGAGATCGTCTTAGAAATCTGCAGTGTTGATGATGATCTGTTTCCTTTATTTCATTCTATACTATTAAGTATTACAAAGCAGTATAACCTACAATAATGGAATGACAGGTGAAAACAGGCGACAGCAGCTTAAATATTCAGGAATGTTGGAATCTCTTTTGAAATAAAATTAAAATGTGGCAGGAGGAGACCAGTTGTGTTGTTTTCCTTCTGTGCAACAGTTTGCTTCGATAGGAATCCATAAGGCAAAATGATCAATCTGGCAACTTCACAAGCTGTGAGTTTTAATATGTTATTCAGTTCGAATCTATTGTGTATCATCTTAATTTAAGCACTCAATGTGACACATTCTGCTCTCATTAATGCCTCAGTCACTTAGCTGGAACCACTAATGATATAGGTTTGTTCCTCTGTTTAAATGTGCAGTAAAACTGTAGTAACCAGGATTATGTAAAACTACACAACTACATCTAACCGTCTCTTAGCATTAGGATTCACAAAGTGAGGCTGCAACAGAAGACCATACAGGTTTTCTGCATGTCAGGCAATTTGGTTGAAACAGTTGCTGCGTACTGGTTATATGGTCAATGTTCACAATTTCCATGGTAATTTAGAAAACATGGGGATCAGTATGAAACACAAACAAACCAACTGACTGAAAACTATTCATATTCCTATTCACTCCTGCAATTCAGTGGAGTTATACAATATGAAGTGAAGGTCTGAAGGAAAAAAAGATAAACTGCAGATGCTGGCAAGTTCTGAAAACATTGTCTGAGCATCTTTAAGTAAGAGAACATTGACAGTCCGATTTATTTTGAAAGAAAAGGCACCATTCACATACCTGATTTGAGAGCCAATTAATATGATTAAGTTCACAGAGCAAAGGAATTAATCTGTTTTTCTACATTCTCAGACACGTGAGGTTTTCATCTGAGGACAGACAAAATACAACACTGTAGCACAGCCGTGTCTAAAAAAGAAAGAACAGCCCTGAAACCACACAGAGGCATATTTTTAACACAGATGACCACAGGGCGACACTGCAGTGACATACAGTATACACAAATATGAACACACCGAAGCTTTGAATACATGTATCTAAAGTACAAAGGCAAAAATACACACACAGAGACACACAGTCTAACATATGAGATTAAGAGTGACAAGCTTTTCCTCAGGCGGTGAATAGCGGTTTGTGTGCTTACAAGAGCCAGACCCAGAAACTCCGCCTCCCTCCTATCAGCTTAAAGATAGTCTAAACCATTTCCTTCTTTGTCTCTTTGTTTGGAGTGTTATAAAACATCAATGTTCTGGTTCAATAGGGACTACGACCGAGGAAAGAGAAAACAGAGAAGCGGAAAGAGAAGCAAAGGTGGTAGATGTGTGAGTAAAAGAGAAAATTGGGAAAATGAGGTAAAGAAGGGGAGGAGAGAGAGAGAAAGGACAGAGCATAAAGAGCAGCAGGAGCAGCAGGAGTGACGGACACATAGATGCAGGGTGACAGAATTAGGATGCTGTTGTGTATTCTGTATCCGTGTGAGCATGTGTGTTGGCTGGAAAGACATATGTGTGAAAAAAGACCCATATAGTACACCACTCTTGGTTCAGGGTGAACAAATCATTTCACATGTAATGACATGTTAGTTTCTGGAAATGAAACAGATTAATAGCTGAAAGGGGTGATGAATATTTTGTGAGTTTATCAACTTCTATTGTAAACTCAAAAATTGCAATAACACACTGAAGTACAGCTTACAGAAATCTAGAAAGAAAGAAAATGAATCAGCATCTATTTTGATAATCAATAAATCATTTAACTCAGGTTCTCAAATGTGAGAATTTGCTGCTTTTCTAAGTCTTAAATTATCGTCAATTTCAGATTTTGGGGGTTTGGAATGCATTTAATGACGCCACCTTGTGCTCTATAATATTGTAATGTACTTCAGCTAAGGGAGACCATCCTTCTTTGAGCTCAGTGACACCAGAACAGAGACATTACAGACTGAAATCGTTTCAATTCAATGTAAACACTCCAAGTAAATTTGTGCAGTGCTCTTGCATTCAACTTGAGCAAATTTTGGCATGCAAATTCCAAAGCTGAGTAAAACCAGGCCGACACTGTGCACATTAAACTTGACTATAGCCCAAAATCGGTCACCCCCAACTACAATTAAGCAACAACTGCAGTCGGAGGGTCAGTCATGATGCCAGATTAATTGCCTGAACGAGCAACAATCTGGCTCTCGGATGATCGGTCAGACTTTTGGCAGGTCCCACATTTTTTTGCAGTCTGAGCAGTCCCTGTTCCCCTCATGGCTGCATTCAAAATATCCGTTATAAACTGCAGTGAGCTTGTATTAATATTACTGGACTAGCATTTCACATGTTGTGGCTAAAACTGTAGTCTTTAGGCTGCTGAGGTATAAATCTGCACAACAGACAGACCTGACTGCTTCTTCGAGACATCTTTCCGTTCATAGTAGAATGCACAAAGTAACACGGTCTTTCTCTCTCTCCTTCTGTCAACACTGTTGAGGACAAAGTTGTCTTAATTAAATAACCCATGTTGTGGCCAATCAAACTATCTTTACAGTGTGAGAAAAGTACGTCTCCAAACTTGATGGGTGAGCAGATGACCCTCGCTGTGCCAGTCTCTTGTGTGACCAGACAATTAACTCCAGGAGGACCCCAGAAGGGGTACAAGGGCCAAAGCCTGCTTCTGCATCCTATGCACCTTCTCCTAGAACGGTAGGGAGTACTCCAAACTGCCACAGTGTGTTCCTATCAAGATGCTTAGTACCATAGCTGTGACTATGTATCCTCTGAAGCTTCCTTTATGCAGAGACAGGTCATGTTGAATGAGACCCAGAATGCATTTTCAGATTTACTTTAATCACCCAGCCAACCGGCTCTCTGCTTTGAACAGCGCTCCCAGGCCTGAATTCAGAAGCAGGCTCTAGCACCCCTGTTCCACATATACATGTTTGTCATGGAGGTTACTGTATTAAACATTGCTGTTTACAATCCTGTCTTTACTATTTTGTCTGCTAAAGATGACACTGACGTTTTATAGTGTTTTATCAAAATTAAATGGGTTATTGCTTTTACCAAAGTAGTTAATGATTTTCTCATAAATGTCCACAGGTGACTCCTAAGCATGCTAAAAATCACTTGTCATACCTCTATGGAACGGAAGTAAATTTGTAGCTCTCTAAAGGCTTATATCTATATAAATATCCATCTATTTAAAAATGAATAGCTGCATAGCTCTGTATTTGGATTTAATTTGAATTTCCAAATGAACCACAAAACAAATTATACTAATGTTTTTATCCCTAAACCCTTGATCCATAACAGTGAACTGTGTGCATGCCTGCTAAAGGGGGGATAGAGTGGGAGATGGGGAAGTATGGCGTTAAATAAGCAAATTTTTATGTTTAAACTTTTATGTTTAATGTAAAGCACTTTGAATTACCTTGTTGTTGAAATGTGCAATAAAAATAAACTTGCATTGCTTATGTGCTAGCACACATGCATGGTTGTATACCCTGCTAAGGAGGAAAGGAGTGCAATTTTCATTTGTCGCTGTTGTGCATACGAGTGATATTCATTTTTCAGCCCAGGTATCTATTCATTTGGTCTACTATGAAAGTGAAAATACGTTTTCCTAAACTGACAGTCGATGGCACAAGATCATCGACAAAACTATTAGGCATTTTCCCTCCAGTGACATTTTTAGTTTGATGACAGTAGGAGATGACACCATTCTGTTTCCAACTTATTCCTCGCCCCAGGCTATTAGTAATTGCTAACACACAAGTAGACTAAACACAACATGACAAACACAGCTTCAACAAGCAAGTGCAGCATCTCATTACTGTATATTTCAGAGCAGCGATGTGGCAGAAAACGTCTGTGACAGCAATAAATTAGAGGGATTCCACTACTGCCAAATTACTGTCAAATAATTGACATACTGACATTCTCATTGGAGATTTCTCAGCTGTGCCTTGTTGAGTATCAGCCAGTTCTCACGCCAGGACCTCTCACACTCATTTGCAGTTAAACAAAGTTATTCAGTGTCTCACTCGGAGGTGTTCCCAGTGACAACCATGAGACTTTTATTGTGGGCACGTCTGTTTTTGGTCGATATTTGTTCCTGTGCATTAATATGTATTGTCTCCTTCATGACCACTTTCATGAAACACATAACAGCTGCTGTGTGTTTTTAAAACAAAACAATAAAATCCCATTTGTTAGTTCCGATCATTCATTGGTAGATGGCTCACAGTAGCTGTAGGGATGTGATATAAGGTATAACAATGAGAACATTGTTTATGCCGCCTTCAATGATATATCATAAATCCTCAAAAAGGGGTTTTTAATTACCTCAACTAGAGATGGAAAATTTATCTGAAACTGGGTTATACTGGAATCAAGCCTTTATTCCTAATTAAAGTAATTTTCAGAGCTGTGCCATTAGAAATCTTCAGCTTGTTCAGAACACAGCAGCTAGTAGTGTGACAAAAAGCAAAATATTTGACCATATAACACCCGTCCTGGCCTCTCTTCACTGGTTACCAGTGCAAGCTTGAGCTGATTTTAAGGTTTTCAACTTATACGGCCTTACCTATCTGAGATTTTTACACCATATCCATTCATTTAACAAAAAATCAGCTGGCTTCAGAGCATTTGCCTGCCGTGCTCCTTATCTCTGAAATGGCCTTCCATATGTCAAAGAAGCGCACTTAGTTGAAATCTTTAAATCTAGATTGAAAACCTACCTGTATTCACTTCATGCCGGCCTCTTCTAGAACTCTGTCGGGTCCAGCACCTTTTAATGGATGTTTTTAAATGTGATTGTATGATTTTATTTTTTTTTATCATTTCATCTGCTTGCTGTATGTATGTTTTGCCCTATATAGCCTACCCCAGGACTTAGTCAGGGCCATCGCATTTTTATTTTAACACTGAAATTTTAAGTATGACTGTTTCCTTCTAAATTGCATTAGTTTATTTGCTTACTGTATGTTTTGTCTTGTGTATTCTTTTTAATAGTTATATTGGCCCCAATAAAGTGTATTGGGGGCATGCTGCATGGTGATTATGCCCTTTAGATAAAACTGTTTGACTGATTGATCAAAATGTTACAGTATGTGCTTATATAAGAAAACCCATACTGGTTGATATATGTTTGTAAAATTTTCTTCTACTTTCCTGTTTTCCTTTATGTTTGTAATCTTCATGTTACAGATTTACATCTAAAGCCTAAACCAAGATAACTAGCCATCATGACCTCATAAGCCTTATTTTTTCAAACTTTGGAAAGCTTCCCCGGTGCTACAGAGGACACTATTCATCTGTTTTCACAGGCTGAGTAGCACTAACCATGACGAGTAAATTGAACTCCATGTGTAAAATTGGCGGTATAGCTTTTTATTTATTTTTGAATATACATTATTTGATCATTATTTGATTTAAGATTTATTCAGTATTCATAGACAATGATGCTATAATAAATAATATGCTGCGAAAACTTAATCAGAACCGACTTTAATCGAATAAAGGTGTCAGATGTACTCCCCAGAAATCCTTCAATGAAACATTACATTCATTTTAACACAAATTCAGTCAGGCTTTGGGAATTAAAAAACATATCATGTATGTAAAATAGTAAAGCCCGCAAATCTGTTGTGAGAATGACATATAATACAGTATGGAGCTGGCAGAAACAGAAATGTGTCTTGCCTGATTTTGTCTGTATCAACATCTTGTAGCTGTGAAGATGCTTGTCTGGGCTCTCATTCATTAAACGTTTGTTTTCTCCATGATTCCACAGGGACACCAGTACTATGCCCTACACAGCTCTGAATGATATCTAACACAAGATATAAATAATAGCGTAATTCAGTTGAACTGAGTGTTTTACAAACAGTCCATGAGCAGTAGCAGGCTGTCTCTTTGTGTCGGAGTGTGTAACAGAGAAACGTTGCTCTTGCCTCCAGCTCCCACAGCCCCGAGGAGAGACTTTCCCTTCCTGGAGATTAGGATTAGAGCCATACTAAGTCTGATTGAATACCGCAGAACAGCTCTTCCTGCATGTGTGTGTCTTTGTACACGACTGCTTCTCACTGTGTGTGTATGTAAAATCTGTGCATATAAGTGGCAGTGTGTATGTAAGAAGATGTCATCGGTGATTGAGCGTCTGCGTGAGGTCATGTGTGCTTGCGCATGTCGAAATCAGTCAGTGTGTGTAAGCAGGGGAGCGTATTGTTTGAACATATTGTATGTGTGTACGGCATACCGACAGTATAAGTCTTGTTCAGAGTGCAGAGGTATGTGAGATAAAATGTCTGTATAAAGATGCTGTGTTTGGATTTGTGTGTGCGGATGTCCCAAAGTCATGATTTGGGAGTTTGCATATAAATTGTTCGTAGTGTGTAAGCAGGAAAGAGTGTGACGAGGATATTGTATGTTTGTGCTCACGTGTGTGTATGTAAATGAGTTTGTAAGCAGGAGAGAGGAATCATCTGTGTTAAGACAGAATTAGTGTGTGTGTGTGTGTGTGTGTGTGTGTGTGTGTGTGTGTGTGTGTAAGAGAGAGCTGCAGGTCTGTGACAAAAGGCAAAAGATTAGGAGGGAGCAGCGAGGATTTAAAAGTTCCCATTCCGCCTTAAATTTGCTCATCTCACCACCACTAGAACAGGCAAATATTCCCATTGCACTGAAATTCTGCTCATTACAAACAAGCAATGCCCTCAGTGTGGAAATTATTAAAATGTTTACCTCACTCTGTTTGTCAATAACTATAAGCGCCCATTTTCAAATTGTGATGTTTCTATTTTAACACGATATGTTGGATGTTTGCCTTATTGGCAACATCCTGATTCACACTCAGCAGTTAGCAACCAGCAACCTTTTGCTGAGGCACTCCACTGCTGGCTTATAACTGAGTGGTGTGTTTCTCATTCACCTCAGTCAACCAAAAGAGAGCAGATTGGATGTCCTAACTGCCGTAAACTTCACAGTACGTGACTGGGTGCTCCCCACTTTTAACTAGTCATCCAAAGCTGACCAGAGCATAGACGAGAGGAATTACTACTACATCACACTTTCAGCAATTAACAGGGACCTACAGCATGTAGAGGGTAATGCTTATTGATTTTATATCACATCTAGATGCATCTTCAGTTGCTTTCCATTATAGTGTGGTTTAAAATGATAACAGGCCAGATTTACCACTTGCAATTCTTAGTAATGTTTAAAACAGTGGGTCAATGATGTTAAACTGAGCTAGACAAAAGCAGCTTCTCATTTCTTGCCAGCATAACGTCTGCCACTTGTTTTTACAATTTAATCAGTTGTAGAATTCTATCTAATTAAGCTAACATTAGCTCCAATACTTTGTTGGTAGAAGGTGACTTCATAATGTTTCCAGGTGACTCACTTTGAAACAAGTAACATGTTAAAGGGGACTTGACATTATCATTAACTCCAGGTCTTGTTCCTGGCCACCACATGTCCTGTGAATAAATGTATGTTCAATATTCACTCACTATTTTTTGGTCTCTATCAACTCTGGACTATGAGATGTGTCTGGCAAATGCAATGCTATCCCAGGTAACACTGGCTTGGGATACTGGGGTGTTAATGTTACTCTCCAGGAGCGGCTTCCATACAGTGAGGAAATGCTACACAGTGGATGTGTTAGTCATGAGTAGGTTTTATTTTTAACGTTGGCTGTAACCCCACGACCTAATGAAGCAAATTATTTTCCCCTGGCTTCATGTCATGATATCCAGCTTTCATTAGAAAAGATAAACACACAGTTTAAACTATCCCTTACACTTTTCCTCTTCTGTTTTTGGTTTTGAAATGGCTACAAAAAGGCACCAACCACAATGCTGTGTGTCGCTCTTACTACAGCACCATGTAGAATTTCAGTACTTCATGTGGTGAAATCTGTCCTGCCAGTTGCTATGCTATAATTTGACAATTACTGTTTGATTGGTCAGTTGTCACTAATTTGAACAATAATAACTGTAAATTTTGAAACAGTCAATTCACATAAAATGTTTTGTCAATGCAGAGATGTGTTTTGTCTTACTGAAAGTAAACCTACTTTAAATGGACATTACATAATGAGAACAGAATCCTCTTCAGTGAAAACAACAACACTGATGCACAGAAATACATTATATCATTCTGCCATAATGCTCCTTTTCACGCTCTTGAACGTATTTCTCTCCCTCATTCATCATGGTGCAGACACCATCATCAACTGCACAAAGCGTCACTATGGCAACACCACTATGCACTTTGCTTTATAGCCTAATTTCCAACAATAAGATAAGGTGAAAATAACAGGTTGGCAGAGAGAGAGAATTTAAAAGGCGATCAAGCAGCTATCTGCCCCCAGGAGACGCACATGACACATCCTCCTGACACTGACAGCACGTCTGCACAAGAACACGAGTGAAGTCACCTCTGCACAACAACTCTCTTGTACTTGACCGAGACCTTGAGCCAGAAATATACTACACACAATCCCAGCGTTACCTTCAACAAGAACAAGAGGTGAATTGTACAAGATGCTACAAAGGACACTTCTGTGGAGACATGTTGGTGCGGTTAAAATAGCTGGCCAAGGCTCCAGAAGGAAATACACTATTAATCTTTTCCATAAACAATGTTATGTGTTTAGCTTTTGAGAATTCCACCACTTGGATTGACTTAAAAATCATCAGTACAAACTGTGTAAAATGGTCATTGTTAGATGTTGGTCCGGCTGCCTCTGAATCCAGGGGCACTCTGTCCTGTGTCACAGCGAGAGGGACTGGGATCCTGGTGAGGCTCTCGCCGTGGAGAGCGAGCCCTATGCAGGTTAAGGATTTGGAAGGCAACGTATGGATTTGCATTGAATGTTGAATTGTTACCAACTGTTCAGTCCTTTTAAACAGTGCCTTGGAATATATTGTGATTGCTCCAGGATCAAAGGTACTCCTTCACCTGTACAGTCACATGACAGCACACTCAGCCAAGTATCAATGTAACACCTAAGAAGGGCATTTGGACTTATTTAAAAAAAAAACACCTTTACTTTACATTCGGAGGTGCACAGGTGTCTAATATCAGAACACACTTTAACGGAAATGCCACAAAATCAAGCATGTAACAAACTACTTTATCTGAACCCTGCTACATCTGGAGCCTGGTTCTAGCTCACAAAGCTGAAAAATTGTTGGAGAGGGGAAAAAATGACCCCTGTGTTTGTGCATATGTATTGCCATATGTGTTCTCTCATTGCATGTGTGTTATATGTGTGCATTTTCCTAGTGTGCATGTGGTTTTAGGATTTGTGTATATTTATGTGCATGCGTGTGTGATACAGTAACAGGGAGCCAGTCTGAATGTTGTATTTGTTGGACAAACATACCCTGGATAATAATAAAAACAACTCTATGAGTGTGTGTGTGAGTGTGTGAGATTAGCTATTATAAAACAGGACTTTCTCTCACTCAGTTACACACAAAAGTGTGACATCACCAGGGACACACAAGTGTTTCTCCTAACAAGAGACCAAAATAGACAATGACAATTCTCTGTCTCTCGTCCTCTGGTAATATCTCTCTATAGCTTTCATATAAACATCAACATATCTTAATTACACTTTCTATTTTAACCATTTCCAAATATCAGTTTATTGTAATCAAAAGAACCTACATTTCAGTGTTTCACAAAACCCCATTACTCTCCACTACTCCGCTCTCAGTACCTTCTCCCTGTCCCCTCACTCTTTTCCTTTCTGTATGTAAATGATTGTGATCCAAATATAAGCCCCAGAAGATGAAAAGAGAAAATCTAAATGCTTCCCATCTGTTCTTTGAGAGCAAAGTTGCAGAAACATGTATCTCATTACCACACCATTTGAGAGGCAGAAAAAACTACATACTAATATCTTACTCACTGTAAACATGAGCTGGCATCCTCCCAGTATGTAATCCAGAAATGTGTAGTCTCTCGTAATCTAGAGACACAAGAGTCACAGGACAAAGTAAGAAAACAATTAAGGAAAATAATTACAGCCAGCACAAGAAGAGGAGAGTATTGATCTGTTGAGAAATGGGGAGTCAGAATTTTAAACAAGGCATGTGATCAATTAAATTTGTCATTTAAAAACATTTTTTCTTGACTAATTGATTGTCAATGCTACTGAGTATATAGTAAACAACCTAACTAACGCAGCAGCAGTAAAAAATAAATAAATAAAGATTTACTCTTTTCACAAGCATAACCCTTTTCCCTAAGGTACCACCAATGGAGCAACAATTATTATCATGTTTGAACACAATTTCCACTCAAATTACAAAGAATATTTAGCATGGATTTTACCGTCATTAGTTTAATCCCTGCCGGCAGCCAACAAATATAATTACTGTATTAGCAGTTTTGTGCATGTGCTGGATGTGAATGTGTGCGCACATGTTTGTACAAAGGCTTGTTCATTATTGTGCGCATGAAAAGAGGAAGAAGGAAAAGAATCAATTATGAAAGCTTGTCATAATATGCACACAGCTTTAATGTCATTCCAATAGGCATCTAAAGACTCACTGTTCCAGCTTAATGTGTCCTCAGTGGGGCTCAAAGCTGCCGCACTAATTAGTTATTCAGAGGGAGTTATGAACGCCCTGTTAGAAGTGTGTCAGCTGATCAAAACCACAATGTTTCATTGAGCTGAAGGATATGTTTGAGTTATTTTTTAAAACCACAAGCAATTGGTATCTGGATTGCAAGCTCAGATATTAGCCAAGACAGTGCAACCGGCCCAGTACAAAATGGCAGAGAATTGAAGTAAATGAACAGCCAGAAAATCTAAGGATGGCAGAAACCCAATAAGGCCTACAATTAGTTATTGACTACCACATTCTTGTCAGAACTTTCCGGTTGTATATAAAAGATATTCTTAGTGATATATTTAGATATGCTGCAGAAAATGGATGAAAACGGATGGATTCGATTTTGCTCAAATTGACACTTTTTACACTTTGAGTCTATGAGCTTCCTGGTGACTAGCAGTAGCAAGCGTTCCTCCTTTTAAGGTAACTTAAATCCACGATGAAGATACCATGTGCCAGTAATCAAATGTTGTTTCTGAGAGTTTGTTTTGGAAATTTTCTGCTCTCTCGTGCTCAAAAATTACTTACCGCAGCTTTAAGATTGAAAGTTGAGGCTCATTTTCGTAAGATCGATGGAAGGCAATACAGCACGACAAAACCTCTAACTGTTTCTATATCACGGAAATTAGTTAGCATTTTAAGCCATAGGTTTCCAGCCAATTTTGCTGAGTTTTGTCATAAAGTCTTAGATTTATTCTGAATTGAGCTGTCAAGTCAGCTGTTTTCCTATTGTAAGCTTAAGAAAAAAGACAAAGGCAATTAGCAGTTTCAAGCGTTTCGTTTTACTTTAAAACCTCAATCGAGAGCAGGCAGAAGTGTGAGGAAACAACAGCTAATATTGGGTGGATCTACTGTTTTTATTTATCATAAATTACACATGAAATTGCTATACTAATTAAAATCAAACTGTAGGTTTCTGCAGTGGTATAATGTTAAATTTCAATTTCATTGTCTACTTAGTTTGTTTTTTCAAATTATCTTAAGGCAGATGCAGAAATGCCATTCCACAGGTCTGTGTGCCAGGCTAATTACAGCCTAACAGTGAGAACCCAACCATCATTATTATCAACACTATCTGCCCAAAACAGTAATACCAGTAGTTCAATAATAGTTTACACACAAGATATAAGATTGTATAGAAAACATGGGATACTGCTGAAAATTGCATGTTCCATCCATCCATCCTCACCTTACATGACTTGACAATGATAAATCCAGAGTTTTTATAATTCTTCTTCTTCTTCTGTTTCTTGGGGTTGATACAGTCAAACTCCACCTGAAGAGACACAAAGACAATTGCAGAGAAAAGAAAGACGACAGGTACCAGAGTCAGAAGAGGAGCTATCCAGAAACAAGTGGGGAGGTGGAAAATAATGGGAAAAGTAGAGATGACAGCAGAGTTGGAAAGAGTAGCTGGGGGGAAATGAACAGACGACTGACAGACAATGACTTGGATCAGCATGTGTTCCACACCGCCTACAGTAACTGCAACTTGACAGTCAAACTTGGAGAAGTATTATAGGTTAACTATATTCTAATGGTGTTGTATACAGTTTGTATGGAAACTTACATGTATACAGTAACTGAACCTGCAGTATACTGTTCCTTAAAATACTTTAGGAAGTATTTTATGTCTTGAACATTAAAGAAAAAAAGAAGCTTAGGGCTGTCTTTAATACTGCAAGTCACACCAACACACTTTTGATAGCAATGGGTTTGATAAAAAGAGACGTTTCAGACATGCACACCCACGTACACACCGCACAGACACAAGCTACAGAGACACACATGCCTGAAGTCACACATGCCTTAAGTCAGCTGGTGATTCATATGACATGTAGCTCTGAATGCCTTGTCGTGTTACTAGGACTCTGCTAAAGGCTGTTTAACACCTAAAAAGCACCTCTCACTTTCTCTCTCTCTCCATCCCCCATCTCTGTCCCCCCTACACACACACACACACACACACACACACATAACATTACCACACATGAAGAGACTCAGTGGGAGAACAAGTCATGAGGCTGCTTTGGCACATGCACGCACGCAGTTTCACAAATGAACACACACATTTGCTCACACACAGATGCACACAGAGCCGCAAATAAATGAATGGTGTTCTGATCCCTGCATCTCTACATCTTTAGTAGACGAGAAACACAAAAGTGAAAAGAATAAATCTAAATAGTATTTAGTCATTATTATTTTAACATCAGCCTGCCCAGGGACTACGGGTGAAAATTAGCTCTTGAGCTAAAACCCGGTACAATGCATCTTCCCCTTTGAGGTTAATGTTTATTGTACGTTGTCCCTGTTTCTCTAAATAAATAAATGAAAAAAACAAACAAACAAACAAAAAAAACAGCTCAGACTTACGACCCAACCGTTCCTCAGTGGCCATAATGTGTGAAAAAACACGGGAATGCAAATCTGTGCATGATTATTCCAGCTTCATTGTTGATAGATGCGACTGAATGCATTTAAACGGCAAATTAGACTGTACGGGGCAGAGATGTGGCCAATCCAGTACAGCTAAAAAATAAAATAAAACTGCTATCCATTGGTTGATAGTTCCTCAGAGATTTTGTGCGAGATCAGATAAATGCTAGTTTGTTAGTTTTTAGGAAATGATTTAGTGTTTCAAAATCAAACCAAAAGGATTCAGCAGTTAAGGTGTGGCATTACAAACTGGAAGATGTAGTGGTTTAAATCCAGATCATGACTGTCGCTATTCACCTTCCCTGTCTGTCTAAAATCCATCTTTTATGTCTGTTGTGCAATATAAACAAAAATAATAATGCTAAAACCCAAATTGCCCTAGATGGCTCTTCCATTGGTTTTTGAATGTGTGTGAATGTTGTTGTTTCTTATCTGAGCACTTAAGCTTCAGTGTATGAATGGGTGAATGTGATGCGGTGTAAAAGCGGTTTGAGTGGATTTGAGACTAGAAAGAAGCTATACAAGTACAGACTATTTACCATTTAATAAAGATATATGAAGTTACAGCTAAAATTCAGGAAGGAGTTCTGTCCTGAACTCAATTTTCTATTATTATTATTCTCTACACTCAGACTGCCTCATCTCCCATTGTTTTAAGCTGTAAAGTACAGTCTACTGTACTATCACACAGTTTTCCTTGAAGCTAAAGGCTAATGTTAGCATGCTAAGATGCTGACGCCACCTTCAAGCTAAGATACATGTTAATATACATGTAAACATATTAACATATATTTTAAACTATGTGAACATGCTGATGTTGAGCATGTAACATTAAGAATGTTAGCTTCCTAATGTGTGTAATCTTGCATGGTAGAGTAACTTATTAACGCTAAGCGTGTAATGTGCATCAAAAGTAGAGCTGAGGCTGATGGGAACTAGTTAATTATTTTTCTTTTGAAGCCTACTTGAAGTGGTCTCCCAAAGTGAGATACCTCACTGAGTTTTCAGAGAGGTGACCACATGTTGAACAGGTACTACTCATAAATTGGACAATTGGAGATGTTCAGCTCAAAGCTGTACATAAATATTAACTGAATGAGAGAACAGAGTTCAGAATAGTACAGATAACACTGGATTGAACTGACAAACACACACGTTATCAGACTAATATAAATTTTTTTTTACCTCCACTGAATTCTGGGCTTCACTCATCTTGGCAACCGTGGTTTGAAACTCCCCTATGAAGTCGTGGCCTCCATCATTATCATAGTCGTAACACAGGACCTGTCAAAGTGTAGAACACATCATTTCATACCAGGAAGTAGTTAGCTTGTGTAGCTGTCTTTTTGAGACTCAAGTGGTTATTTATCTGGTATTGTTGCCCTTTTTAGACTTCTTCATACATTTCACACTTGCATGTATGATCAGCCTAAAAACTATCAATCCTAAAGTCTTAACTTTTATGAAATGACAGTAACTTTTAACTTTTTTTTTTTTTTGACTTGGACTCGAACATACTGTTGCAAGTTCAGACTTTTATTATAACTCAGCATCTGGTGACAACAACAAGATCAAACTACTTGGATGCAATGCTAACCATGCATATACATACTAAGTCCTGTCCTTCCTTCCTTTGTCAATCTGCACTGCTAATATTTAATAAAGAAGTTCCATACCACACCAGTTTTGTAGCAGATGAAACTCTAACCACTAACCTTGATGTTTCTGTCCACATCTCCATTGCAGAGAGAAATCAGTGGCACGGTGAAGGGTTTCCATGCTGGATCTAAAGTGTTCTTTATGACCTGAAGACATAAACACAGAAATAGGCACATAATCATTGAATTACGTAGCAGCAGATATATAATGCATTTGTAGTCGCAGTAGGATTACCTTAAGGGGGGCTGTTGATTTCTACTCTTATTGTCAAAGTTACAGCGTATGACCTTCTGTGAGACCTGCTTTAGCTGACAATGACAGCTCACGGTTGACAATAATGACAGATGAAGGTGCATTTAATCCCCACCGTCGACTCACCTCTGTCCTGTGAACCAGCATCCATTTGCCGTCTTCTCCCTGTTTGTGAAACTCCAGGTAGGGGTCTGACTTCCCAAAGAAGTCCTGCACAGACAGATACAGTTTATTGTATTAAAGTCTTTTTGAGGATGATTCCTGTTTTATCCTAATTCCTCCTCTCCCCTTCCAGCTGACCTGCAACACATGTATCACAATTTGATCTGATGCTTACAGTAAATTAAATTGCAGTACACACAACCCCCACCATATTACATTGAGCTCCTGCAAATACTGTGCTTTGTGCGTATTGTGGTGGTTTAACCAGAGGGTGCACAGCAAGCACACATCAGCATTAGTTCAAATCACAATTCAAGCTGTGCTGTTTCTGACCCGCTGTCATTCTTCCCTTAACCATATACCAGCAGCTACTCCATAGGTCCAAGACTGAAAATAAACTCATTTAAATACTGCAAGGTTATTATTTCCAAATATCAGCGCATCATACAGCCTGTTAGTTGACGGATAAGGGTGAAGAGTATGAAAACATTTACTGTAAATGTTTCTGTGTGGGCTTTGCTTGTGTGTCCTAAAGTAGTATGTGTTGCTCTAATGCACTCTTAAGTGTGTGTGCTTGCATTTGCATCCAGCGTGGGTGGGTCTAACCACCTACCTTCTTGTCCAGTTTACGCCCACTCAAGGTCAAAGTGATGATTCTGTTGTCAGACAGCTCCTGAGCTGTTATCTAAAATAACATTGCAACACAACATTAGGTACTACAAAAATACTGCTATTAACTATTAACATTCATATCAGGAACAGCAGTCAATAGCAATAACAGCAGCAGCCTCAATAACACCTTCATCATCATTGCCATCATCAAAGATAGCAAACATGCCATTATAGTAAACAACAGCGACTGCATCCACATGGGCGACTACAGTAACCTCTGATGGTACGGTATAGTTTGTATGTGTGTGTCCCAGAGAGACAGAATGATAGAGAGTTTAAGATACAGAGAGAGAATACCTTTAAAAAATAGCACTGATTATTACCGTAATGGATCCTTTCCCAGCTGGCTTCCCATTGGCTAAGATCAGTGGTCTGTGAAGTTTCTTATTGGACACAATCTAGTGTACAATTAAAGAAAGGCACACAGGACAGGAATCATTTACAGTGTATAAGACAAAACATAAAACTATGACTAAGAAATATGGGTTTGACCCACTGAACACCTTTATTCTAGCCTATTCTACTCTAAAATATAGTCTAATCCCACTTACCTGAATCAGTTCACTCTAGTTTCATTTAGTAGTGGCCCAGTTCCTTCTTCAACAATTAACAACAAGTTTATTAGGTACACCTTGCTAGTATCTGGTTGGACCGCCTTTTGTTATGATTTGAAAGGGATGGACGTGGTCAGCAAAAACACTCAGGGAGGCTGTCGCATTTAAACGATGATCAATTGGTACTAAGGGACCCAATGTGTGCCAGGAAAATATCCCCCACACCATAACACCACCACCACCAGCATGAACCGTTGACACAGGATGGATCCATGCTTTCACGTTGTTTACAAACGCAAACTAGGCAATAAAAGTGTGTTTTAAGTTTAGAAACATTTTGATTCCCCCCTTCTTTTGCCTCACAGTGGTTTGGTCCACTGCCTGCTTTACCCCATGAGTCCAGTGGGAGAAACCAAGTTTGAATCCTTCAGTAGTTGTGGAACTCCAGTAATGTTAAGTAGGCTGGTAAGGCTATTATATGCACTTCAAACATCGGATGAACTGATTATTTTGTCTTTAATACAGATGATGCTGAGTCATTAATAATTCAATCATGACAAAAAATTATGATAACTGATTATCTTTCCATGAGCCCACTATTTTATTATAACATTACCTAGCTTGTTTAATTGCTTGTTGGATAGTAAGTCACCTTCTACAGCTAGATATGCGTGGATTGATCAGCTGGGGACTGATTGATCAGCTGCGGACTGATTGATCAGCTGCGGACTGATTGATCAGCTGGGGACGGTTTTCAGCTTAATCAGCTGTGACCTGTGACCGGGGCCGAGCAGTGTCAAATATCCAATTTTTGTCGGTCACATTGAATGTTACAAACACAACCACAAAACTCCTTTCAGTGACAATGCGAATGCTATTTAATAATCAATGTTTCATTATGACCCTGCAATTGAATGTACCCCAGTGAGAATAGTTAAAATTTATACTTGAGCAGATGGGGATCCTAATAAAAAAAGATGTTTTCGGAATCGGCAGCTCAGATCTTTAAAAAATCAGTATTTGGAATCAGCCAGGAAAAAATGTAATCTGTGCATCTCTTACTACAACTAACACAGCGATAAGCCTCTGTGTGAACTGATATTAGGTTAATACTGTAGCTCTACCATTGTGTCGGGTTTTCGCAAAACCGTTTTGCGCATTAGGCTTATGATGTTAAGTGGCAGATTAGTTGGCTTGCTGCAGATATCTAAGTAAGAGACATCCTCTGAAGCACTTTGAATTGCCTTGTTGTTGAATTGTGCTATACAAATAAACTTGCCTTGTCTTGCCTTGCCTCTGTCCCAAAAGAAACCTCTATGTAGAGGACGAAAGTTAATTAGGATAAAATGACCCTGTGGTGACCCTGGGACCCTAAGTTGTATTTGACCAGCTATTGCTTTGTGTTGTTGGCCACAAATAATGACAGAGAAAAGAAAAACAAGTAATTACAAAAAGTCATGGCAATTTAGTAACATCACGATCTAAGTGCTACACTAATAATAGTAGTAAGACTCCCCTATGTGTACATGTATCCTATCCAAGTATAATTTTGGCTGTATTATTTGTGTCCCCTTCAAAAATTGCTCTTGAGAAATTTATATTTATTGTCCCTCCAAACTGTTAGATGAAATTTACGCCCATGCCGGTCGGTTGAAGATGAACATTTAGTATGCTATAATAAAAGTTAAAAGTGAACTTTGCATAATAGCGTGTTGTTTTAGTTATGTTACTGGAAATAGTAATACTGCGCTCATCCCGTTGGCTCTCCCATGACCCCTACTCGGCTAAACCATTCCTGTGTTCTGCTTTGGACCTGCTCAGCCTCTCACACTCTAGACTCTCAGCTACGGTTCCCCCCTGCTCTGTACAGCAGCCACCAACCCGGTTCTGGAGCGTCTAGTCTTCCACTCTGTCTCGCTCTTCCCTGGCTCAATATCCGATCACTTCAATCCTGCAATAAATATTCCTCTTTTATCTAACTCCTCGCCTCTTTTAGTCCTGCGCTTGGGACTACTAGCCTGTCGTAACAAAGTTAATAACAAGGGTTTTTTTTTAGTTAGCCTTTGCTATGGGAATAAAGAAATGCAGCATTTTCTCTCTTTCTCACTTACACACAGGTAGACTGACTACATACTCATGACCATCATTATCTCTCTCCCATCCATCAGATGTCTAACAATCAGGGTGATTGAGTTTACTAACTACAGAATCGGAAATGGAACAAACAAATAAATGGGCAGGCCACACATGGCAACATATACTCCGTCACCCTATTTAATACAGTACCAACTCTGGACTGAAAAGGAGAAATCATTCCGTACCACTCCCAGTGTACAAATGAATTCTCCCAGGAAGTCATGTTCGTAGAGCTGCGTAGCACACTTGTCTTCATCGAACATGGCAAAGCGAAGCTTCTGGATCTCCTCGAAGTGGTAGTCCACCTGAAACTTCACTCCAAACACTGGGTTCAAGTTGTTCACAGCTGTTTCAGTGCGGCCAAGCTAAAAGGAAGGACACAAGGAGAGAAAGAGACTTTGGGAAAACTCATTTGAACAAATGCAAATTCAAGTGGAATGTGCATGTAGTGGAACAGTGAGGTTTTACTGAAAAGGGACTCTACTCTTGTCACCAGTAAGAGTAACTTTGAACCTTGAACATCAACCTGCCAGGCACTGTGGATAGAAACCATTTAACTAAATCTGGCAAGTATATATAAATTTTTTGGGTTTACATGCACACTACCAAAAAGCTGGGATCATATTCAAAATATTATGTTTACATAGAAAACAGAGTAACCTGGTTACATCATCCCATTATACTAACATTATGCAGGTTTCTGATTGTCAGTGCAGGCTTGTCTCTGCATCCTCCACATCAAGCCTTTCTCTGTCAATTCTGCACCGACTTGAGGATGAACCCACTTTAGTCTCCTGCTGTCTGGACTCTACTGCATTTACCACTCTGCTGGACTTGGCTTCTTCATCTTATCAGCAATGATGAAATACAAAAGCAATAAGTGATAAGTGATGTTTAAATAAATCTGTTTATTTTGCACTGCAAAACATTACGCAGTGCACCAATGCTATGCAAATTTTGGCCAGCATTACTGAAACAATGTCCAGTGATGCATCACAACTGTCTGTTGTGTGAAATGAATGCTAAATCCAAACCATATTAATATGAAAGAATTAATTCAGTATTTATAGGAATCTCATTGCCAAAACACAGCTGCTTGCCTGCACTCTCAGTGCTCCTCCCTGACTGACAAGTGTGGCAACAAACACATTTGACTTCAGTGCCTATTAGCAAAAGGCTTGCAGCTGTGTTTTAGCAATTTGTGTGCATAAATTAGTTTTCTTGCTCCATGAAAACTGCTGGACACTGTAGTTCTCCATCAAGGCCTGGGAAAGAGTCTATAGCCAATGCTAGCGGCTCTGTGAGGCTGTACTTTTTCTTCTGCATCCATGGTACTTGCGGTGAGTTTGATCCAGCACCTACAGAAGTTTTTGGATGTGTGTACACCCTGTTTGCAATTGATAATTTTGCCATTGGTGCTGGGTAGATTATGTTATGTTCATCAGAGTTTTTTAGATGAAAACAGGAAACAAGGTTTGGTGAAAGCACAGTGAGTGAAATATAGTAAGACTACCCCAAATAGTAAATGTACTGTTAAACCAAAACAAAGAGCTAGAAGAGGCCAAAAGAACCCACCTTTTTAGACTAGCTTTTAACACCAAATAATGTTATATGCACCTGCTGCTGTTTATTATTTTGTTATTTATATGGCCGCCCTTGCTCTTATGTATTTCCGCACCACATGTTTTTATCTACTGTTCATATATTTTATATTATGCTATTTATGTTTTTAATCTGTTTTAAATGTACATACCTTCTGCTTTACTGTAAAGTGTCTTTGAGTGTCTTGAAAAGCGCTATAGAAATAAAATGTATTATTATTATTATTATTATTATTATTATTATTATTGTTAAAAGGCTCAGTAAAGTTGCACAGTTGACCCTCAGACATGTGAATGACCCCTTTAGAAAAAAGGGTTATTATATATTGTTAATGTTTAATCACTAAATTAATTTTCCTCATTCTCTGCTGCTTTTCCCAGGTGGGTCCAGCTTTGTGGTATTACAAGTGGTGAGTTCTCATGATCCCACAAAATAGCCCAGAGAAGCACAAAGACAGATCAGAGTGTGTGGGTGCCTGTAAGAGCACTGTGAGAGGCATGCTATTTGCTCTGGGTCCTCTAAACCAGGTGTTTGGATGACTAACACTCACTGGCCGTGCTACTCTCCAGTCTGACTCACCCAGAACACACTGTGTTTATCCACCATTAGATGAGGTCAGTATACGTCTAGCCTGTCACCACTTCTGAATGAGAGTGAATATAAAAAGCATTTGAATGGTCATTTGGACTGATACACTGGAGATGGCTGCCATAAAATGTCAACACCATGGCATGGAATTAAATCTGTCCCGATGGTTCACAGGCTCCAAACAAAGCACTTTACTTTGTTTGTTGTCATATTTTATTACAGTGGTAATAAAATGTTACAGTGGTGATGTGATGTGTTGCTAAATTTCAGTGAGCTGATTTGAATTAGTTCACACCATAGACTATATATAAAAAGGTTCACACACACGATAAAGTGCAGCTTCTGTCACACAGAGGTACTACTGTCTGGCACAGAGTTGGTGATGACCCATTTGTCCTTTTTAGCCATGCTAGAGGTGTGGCACTAAGGATGGCAATGTTGGCCGGTTGGTCCACCATGTTAGTTCAGACCAAATTACTGGATGGACTGCCATTAAAGGCTCGTGCAGACTACACGACTTTCAGCGTTGGCCAATCGCCGTACTGTTCACACTACACAACTTGCCATCTTGTGACGGGAGTCTTGAAGTCGTTGTGGTGTTCACACTACGTGACTGATAGTTTACAGGGGGTCACACACTAAGCGAGCTGACAGTGGCTGTGTCTCCAGACGCTGGTCTCCAAACCACGTTATGTCAAGAAAACACACGTGAAACGGGAAATGATGGAACCTACACACAAAACGGCTTTTGTTTGTTATTATAAAGATAGCAATTATAAAGAAAAACAATATAGGTGAAAGAAAGGATTAGCACACGCAGGTAGCCGTAAGACTACGTAAGACCAGTAAGACCGGTCTTAATTTACTCCTGATCACAGCCTGACGGTCGCCAAGCTCAATGACTGGCAAATCTGACTTAAAAATGTAGTGTGAACTAGGCTTAAGGGTGCACCGATCGATCGGTCATCGATCGTAATCGGCCAATAATGGCTTTAACTAGTTTGATCGGTGGTCTCTAAAAAGGCCGATCAGAAAAGCTGATCAGATGATGCAATACTCACCAAACAAATTTTCTAGACTCTAAGACCGAGGGAGTGGAATTTATTGCTCATGTTTCCTGGCAATAAAATAAACAGTTGTCATTTAATGATACTTTATCATCTGTTAATTTTAATACTTAATAAATTGTTTTAGCACTAATTAAATAAATTACAATGCTCTAAAAGTTGCTCCGTGTATCATCAGCTTAAGATGGTCAACATGGTAAACATACTTGTTATACATCAGCATGTTAGCATGGTCATTGTGAGTATGTTGGGTACTGACATTAGCTCAAAGCATAACTGTCACTTAATTTAGCCTCACAGCGCTGTAGAGTCTTTTAGTCTGCTTTTCCAAGCTCTAAGGCTTTAATGTTTTCTAACTTTTATGGAAGGCACTTGCGAAAGGTTTAGCAATATAATGTAGATAATATTCATGACCCACTCAGTGGACACTAGTTTTGTCACAAACATTGCAGTGTAGAGTTACACTGTCCAACCAGAAGTTGGTTTTGCTGCTTACAATGTAGCTGCTGTCCTTTTCACCTTCGTTTTTTCATGCATTTTCTTTTAATATTCTTCTATTGTGCAGCTAGACTGTTTGCACTGGGTCACAATGGAAATATAATTCATTTTGTCCTGAGAAATCTACACCAAGGCAGCTGGAAATTTCTCTCTTTTTTTGTATAGTGGCAAATAACTGTATGACATAAGGTGCCTCTATAAAATGGACCTTTTACATGCCATAATGAATGCTTTTACCCAAAATATCTAATGACTGTAGTCATTATTACTAAAGAACTGAGAACAGACTGCAGACCTACTTGGGAGGGAAAGGGCTTTAACTTCACCCTGCTAACGGTGTTTAGAGCACTTATCCATCTGTCTGACGCAGGGGAAGAGAACAGAGGACAATGGCAGCACACTGAGGCTTAAAAACTGATATTACCAGTGCATCATGGTGACCCGGCAGGTTGAAGTGGATGTCTTACATTTGTACCACTGTGGATTTGAACCTGGCTCACTTGTATATGGAAATGAATCAGATTGTTGCATCCTCTCTCTGCCCTATTTTTTATTTCTCCATCTTTACTGTCAGATAAGAAACTGAAACAGGCATTTTCATCTGAGATACAAATGGTGCAATGATAACAATATGAACAGCTGGATGCAACAATACCTTCCTAAAGGGTGGTGATAACAAGAATGTCTTGAGACTGCAGTCAAACTTGCTAGCTTCAATAACATCATCAATAACATATCTGTGGTAAATGTGTGTGTGGCTTAGAACCAAGTGTGCAGTTTGGGATCGTCTCGGGTTACGTATGTAACCCTGGTTCCCCGAGAAGGGGAACGAGAGACTGCGTCGGTTACGACACTATGGGAACGCCTCTAGGCGAAGCAGGTCTGAACGTGAATGAAATCGCTCCAATCCTATTGGCCTGTTGCTAGAACGGTAAGGTGTGACGGAATAACCGGAGGAGTATAAAGCACACCTGTACACACTCATCATTAGCTTAAACTATGAAGCAGGCGCTTCAGGCGGGGAGAGAGGTGCAGCGGGCCGACGCAGTCTCTCGTTCCCCTTCTCGGGGAACCAGGGTTACATACGTAACCCGAGACGTTCCCCTTCGAGGGAACTCGAACTGCGTCGGTTACGACACTATGGGAACGAGATACCCACTAAACCGTGCCGAAAACCCCGCCTGCCCCTGTGTGCAATAAAGTGGCAAGACTAAGAGGAGAGCGCACGAGTGCCCGGTGCCGAAGGAAGGTCAAGACTGTAAAACCGAATGAATGTGTGCGGAGTGGCCCAGCCAGCCGCTAAACAACATCCTGCAAGAGGCCCCGAAAAGGAGGGCTCGAGAGGCCGCCTTGCCTCTGGTAGAATGAGCCCTCACAGCCACAGGTGAAGGCAAACCGCGCACCTGATAGGCCAGGGAAATAGTCTGAACAATCCAGTTGCTAATAGTATGTTTGGATGCAGGGAGCCCGGCCCTGGGAGACCCAAAACACACTAGCAGCTGGTCAGCCTTCCTCCAACGGGAGGACCTCAGAGTGTAAATACTCAGTGCTCTGACAGGGCAGAGCAGATGAAGTCTCCCGTCCTCCGCCGTCACATGAGGTGGAGGATGAAATGCCTGCAGCACTGTGGACCCTGCCGCACAAGAAGGCACTTTAGGGATGTATCCTGAACGAGGGTGCAGGATAGCCCTAATATTCCCCGGGGCAAACTCTAGGCTTTGAGGGGAAACCGAAAGCGCTTGGAGCTCCCCCACCCTCCTCAGAGAGGTGATAGCAAGGAGAAAGGCCATCTTGAGGGTCAAGTGCTTAGCCTCAGCTGACTCCAGGGGTTTGAAGGGGGCCTCAGCCAACGCCCCAAGAACCACTGCCAGATCCCAAGTGGGAACCTTGGACCGAGTCGCAGGTCTCATCCTCCGGGCACCACGGAGGAAACGTACAGCCAAGGGAAGTTTCCCCAAGAACCCCTCCCTCAGAGGGGTGTGGAAAGATGAAATAGCTGCCACGTACACCTTGAGGGTGGAAGGGGAAAGACCAGCAGAGAACCGGTCCTGGAGGAACTCAAGTACCTGAACCACCGGGCAGGTAACAGGGTCCACCGACCGCTCCCTACACCAAGTGGAGAAAACACTCCACTTCAGGCCGTACATCCTCCGTGTGGATGGGGCCCTGGAGCTCAGGAGGGTCTCGACTGCTCCAGCTGTTAGGCCCGCCTCTAGGTACTGTGCCCCCTCAGGGGCCAGACCCACAGTCGCCATATGGCGGGGCAAGGGTGAAGAACCCGGCCCTGCGCCTGGGACAGCAGGTCTCTCCTCAGAGGGACCCGCCACGGCGGGCCGTCCAGGAGCGACATGATGTCCGAGAACCACACCCGGGTTGGCCAGAACGGGGCTACGAGCAGTAGGCCGACATTGTCCTGGCGGACCCGCTCCAGAACCCCGGGAGCAGAGCGACTGGGGGAAAAGCGTACAGACGTAGCCTCGGGGAGGAACGAGAGAAACCATAGCAGGCAGTGCGTAGTCTCTTGAGACGCAAACAGATCCACGTCTATGGGGCCGAACTCTTCGTACAAGAGCTCCACCACTTCGGGGGGGGAAATCTCCATTCCCCGGGCCTCAGCCCCTGCCTCAACAGCAGGTCTGCTCCCTGATTCTGCGTCCCCAGGAGATACATCGCCCTGAGCGATAGTAACCTCTGCTGGGACCACAGGAGGATCTGACGCACCAGTCTGTCCAGAGGGCGCGAGCGCAGACCGCCCTGGTGATTCAGATAGGCCACCACCGCTGTGTTGTTCTCCTCGGAACGAACCAGGACGTGGTGGCCTTGGAGATCGGGCAGGAAACTCCTTAGAGCCTGGAACACCGCCAACATCTCGAGACAGTTGATATGCCACTCGGATCGATGCACCTGCCAGGATCCCCTTGCAAAGCGGCCGTCCATGACCGCGCCCCAGCCCGTGTGGGAGGCGTCTGTCGAAATAACCAGCCGGCGACAAGACCCTCCCAGCACGGGCCCCTGGGACAGGAACCAAGTTTCCTTCCAAACTGATAGGGAACGAAGACACTTGCGCGTAACCCAAACCAGACGGAGAGGATTCCCCTCGGGGAAAAACCCTTGTTCCTTAGCCACCACTGCAGGGGTCTCATGTGCAGCAGTCCAGATGGTATTACGCTGGACGCAGCTGCCAGGAGACCCAACACTCGTTGAAAGTGTTTCATAGTGATGGCGTGGCCTAACTTCACCCCTTTCACGGCAGCCAATATGGTGTCGACACGTGCCGGAGACAATTGTGCCCAATTGTCGAATCCCATGCAACCCCTAGGAACGTAGCCCGTAGGGTGGGCGCCAGCACGCTCTTCTTTGCGTTGAGCCTCAGCCCTAAACGTCGCAGACGAGCCAAAACTCGATGCCGAACCGCCAACTCTCGAGACTGGGCTAGGATGAGCCAGTCGTCGATGAAGTTGAAATCCGGATGCCCCGGAGCCTCAGCGGGGCCAGTGCTGCATCCATACACTTGGTGAATGTGCGAGGGGAAAGTGCCAGGCCGAATGGAAGAACCCGATACTGGTAAGCCACACCCCCGAAGGCAAACCTTAGGAACTTCCTGTGAGAAGGACGGATGGAGACCTGGAAATAGGCGTCCTTTAGATCTATCGTGACGAACCAATCCTCAGATTGGATGTGCGTCACGGTGGCGGGGATGATGAGCATCTTTAACCTGAATCTCCTCAGAGACCGGTTAGAACCCACAGATCCAAAATAAGGCACGCAGCCCTCCGTCCTTCTTGGGGACTATGAAGTACCGGCTGTAGAACCGGCGTCTCTGTCTGGGGGGGAGACACGTTCCACGGCCCCTTTCCTCAGCAGAGTACAAACTTCCTGTCCCAACACCGGACCTTGCTCCGGGCGGGCCACAGTCCAAACCACCCCCTCTCTTCTGTTGAATTTGGAGGGCGGGTTTTGAACTGTAGTCGATACCCATCTATGGCAGTGCGCAGGACCCGCGGAGAAATGTTCGTCAGGCTCCGCCAAGCGTCTGCAAAGTCTGCCAACGGAACCAGCCCCTTGGGGCTGGTGGTCGGTGTCTCGTGCGATCTTCTGGTGGACCCCTGAAGCCCCAGAACGGCAGGGGGGAGCCGCCGAAGATCCACTGTGAGTGAGTCGGGATGCCGTCCGCCTGCAGACCCTCGGGGCAGGCAGTACGGCGCGGACTCGATGGTGGCAGGTGCGTCCTGAACGTGTAAACGGCGGGATAACATCACCTGTTGCCACGGCGGAGGGGACCTCGGTCGGCCTCCGGGGGGGGGGGGGGGGGGGCGGGAGGGGAGAAAGACTCCCCTACCCCGGTCTTCCCTGAGCTCCGTCGGGACTGGATGACGGTCCTCAGGTCGCGTCTCTCAGACGGCTGAGGGTGAGTGCGCCGTCTCGCTGCCCCAGCTCCTCGGGGGGGCCCCCGAGAAGCGACACTCTGCTTCCTCTCCTCTCCGTAGGAGCTCGTAGAGGGAAGGGACCTACGCCTGGCAGCCTCAGCTGCCTTGGGTCCAGACCGGTGAGGGAGGTACTGGCGGAACGCTTCGCACTGCGTCTAACGCTTCGTGGTTCTGCGAAGCTCCGCCAGATCTTCCTTGGAGGGACCCCCCCTCTGAACCATCTCCTGTAGCAGGTTGGCTTGGTAGGCTTGAAGCACCGTGGTGTGCAAGCTCGCACCTGCCTGGCCCGCTGCCATGTACGCCTTCCCCACGAGCGTGGATGTGGTGCGACATGGTTTGGATGGTAACGCCGGCTTCTCCAGGGAGGACGCAAGTCGAGGGGAGAGATAGCTCGCAAGCTCATCCTCCACCCGAGGCATCCTCCCATAACCACGGTCCCTAACCCCCATCACATTACTGTAGTTCAGTGATCGGGGTGTGGAAAGCCATGTAGAGAAGGCTCTGCCCCATGATTACTCAGTTCATCATGTACTTTCTTTTCAGGAAAGAATGGCAGAGACCGGCGTGGAGGTGGCGTGTGGTGCTTAAGAAACCTTTCATCAAGCTACCACTAGCCTGTGGTGTCTGCTCCTCCCGTGGCCAGTTGATGTTGAGCTTAGCCACGGCTCTAGTCACCACCTCCAGCAGCACGTCATAGTCGGGCGCGGCCAGATGACGCCGCCCCGACACCCGGAAGTCATCGTCCACTGCGCTGAGCACGTCCGCCTCCTCAGAGTCGGATTGCTGCAGCGTCTCCGGATCCAAAACCGCGAGCGGGAGAAGCCGAGAACGGGCTCCCGAACGAGGAAAGGAAGCGTCGGAGCCAGCGGATGAAGGTCGGGAAAAAGCCTCAGCCGTCCCGAAATCCTCCGACAGATCACGCTGTGAACCCATGAGTGAAGCCGCCGGGCTGCCTCAGCGGCCGCAGGGCCCGCGCCACGGGGAAAACACATCCGGCCATCCTCGGAAAAGAGAGCCATGCTGTACCTCAGTACCCGCACGGAAAGGGCTTCGCAACGGGCGCAGGCAGCCCCCTCGAGAGCTGCCCGTGCGTGCTCCATCCCCAAACATGAGACACACATCTCATGAGAATCCGTGATGTACCGAGGGCAAGAAAAAAACACACCTTCTGTACATCTGGTTGCCGGACATGCTGGTAGACTTCTTCTTCAGGTAAGACATACTGCTTGTAGGACTGGAGCTTTCTTCAAACAACATACAGAGCGCCTGCTGAATAAAAAAAAGCTAATGATGAGTGTGTACAGGTGTGCTTTATACTCCTCCGGTTATTCCGTCACACCTTACCGTTCTAGCAACAGGCCAATAGGATTGGAGTGATTTCATTCACGTTCAGACCTGCTTCGCCTAGAGGCGTTCCCATAGTGTCGTAACCGACGCAGTTCGAGTTCCCTCGAAGGGGAACTATAAAATTGTTAATGACTGGTATGAATTTAATAAGGCTGAGTATAGTTTATAGGTTCTTTCTGGTGTTCAATAGACATGATAGACAAGCAGATAGGAAGCAACATCAGAATCACTTTATTGGCCAGGGATGTGTACACATACAATTTGACTCCGAGCTAACATTGCTCTCATTGTGCATACACAGAACGTGCATAAACAAACAGGACAACAAGCTCAACAAAAACAGACTTAAACTACCATGTACAGATACACACATACACATCAACATGAACAAAAAAAACCAACAGTTGTTTTTGTAGCTTAACAACAGTGTAACAGAGCAGAGTGCAAAGGATGCTGGAATAAATATTTTTGCACAGGTGTTTTTATGTACCTGAGGTAGGCGGATGTGTATAAACAGTATATACAATATGAACAGCATGCATAGATGTGTTTTGAGTGACAATATTTATGTTTTTAAAGAATTTCCTGAATTTCAACGATAAAAAATAATAAATCATTTACAGGTAAAGTAGATAACAGGCTTATTTTGGAGTCCTGTTTGTGTCAACCCTCTCATTTTAGCTCTGGTTTGTTTTTTCTGAAGGAAATACTGAGCAGGTAGCGAACGGGTTTATCATGGATTTTTTAAATAAAACTAGCTGCCTGCTGCTATTGAAAATCAGGTTAATGAGGGCAGTGGGAGTAAACAGCAAAGTTGCAAACCGTAAAACCAAGACAGTGAGCTGAAAGATGCTAAAAAGCACCCCAGAGATGAAGGGAACAACAAGTCGAGTATTTATCTAGATAATCATCTGTTGGTTGGTCACTATGAGAGTCACCTTTCACATTACATATAGTTATCTGAACCACTGTTAAGATAAAAATATTGATTAGAGCAGTTTTAATAATCCAATCTCCTATTTGTGGATATTTGAATTGATTTGTTAAATCTAACAAACCTACAAATGAGACAAACACTGTCTTCGGTTGACAGAAGGTCCTCATCATTCAACTCATTAAATGCTCCATTTAAATGTGTATAATAAAGCTGAAATTTCATTAAAAACATCACGTTGGATGTGAGTTATCACTTGTTGAGATTAATATGAAGATTTGGACAAAAAATCCTAGGAATATAGAAAACAGCTAAGTAGTAACTGGCGCCATGTCATTTACATAGATCCATAGTTCTGCAGGCCTGTCATGTTCTCTAAAGCTTCTCTAATACCAGTCTTAGCTGCCATCATATTTTTTGCATCATGGTTTCCTTCATTCACCACTTCTGTTCAGTCTCACTTCTTTTCTGTTTATCACTCATCTCACATTCACATCTTTCTCTTCTCCATCTCGGTCCTCTCTTCTATTCTTGCTAATTTTCCCCTCAGCCTCACTTTCCCTCCACCCATTTCTCATCTCCCTCTCTCACACCTCTTCACTCTCACACTTTAACCCTCTCTCTCTCTCTTTTCCCCCCTGATGGACCCAGCTGCTTCTCACACCTCTATCTCACAAGACAGACCGGTAGACCGACAGTGAGACGGAGAGAGACAGGGAGGGGAAGGCTGGTGACAGAATAATTGAAGACAATCGGAGGAGAGAGAAAACAAAGCTAACAGGAGGGGATCAGAGAAAGTGAGAAAGCCGGGGTGTGAGAGAAACAGTGAGCTGTGGATAATATCCGAGAAAAGGTTTGGGCCTCATTTCGCCTCCTCCATCGTTCCCTCATTCCAGGAGCACTAAGCTTTTGTTTCTCTTCCCGTTGCCATAGTAATCGTTGGCAATTTCACACAGGAGCCACATGCCCTGCTGACCGAGAGCTAGCTACAACCCGAGGCACTCGCCTACACACACACACACAAAAGCCAGCTTGCCCTGTTGACCAGCTGTTTGCAAAACAAAAAGCCTTGAGGCAGCAGCCTACACACACCAAAACTTCGTCACCACGTTCCTCTTCATCATCTTCAACTTACGTCCATGTTTTTCTTTTTCTATACCATGGAAATACTGTACATCATACATTCACATGACATATTGTTTATAGAATTAGAGCAAAGCATAAGGCTCCCCAAACCAGCAGCAGAACAGAAAGTACAACGTGCCCGGACTCTTATATGCTGGTTTATGCAGGACCACTAAGGTTATACGAATAAATTCTATAGTCAAGTATCATTTAAATATAATCAAGTCTTCCTCTATTCCAGTGTAAAGCTTAAAAACGAAACACACCCACACAGGTGTTTTCACCTATCGTAGTTGGTAAGACCTCTGCTCTGGTTGAAGGTGGGCAATAAGAATGATAAAGGTGTAATTTATCCTGTCCTAACAGGAGAGTCATCATTTGGTCCACCATGTTAATACCAGTTTCTGACTTAATACCGTCCATGCCAACATCCATAAGGCTTTTTTAAATCTCTAAAAACATTTTTTTCAAAATTAATAAATAAATAAAAGATTGTAAAAAAAAAATAAACATAAATATCAAGACACAGATAACTGTGTTTAAAAAAACAACCTTTCCTGTATTGTCATGTTTACTACACTGCTCAAAAAAATAAAGGGAACACTTAAACAACACAATGTAACTCCAAGTCAATCACACTCCTGTGAAATCAAACTGTCCACTTAGGAAGCAACACTGACTGACAATCAATTTCACATTCTGTTGTGCAAATGGAATAGACAACAGGTGGAAATTATAGGCAGTTAGCAAGACACCCCCAATAAAGGAGTGGTTCTGCAGGTGGTGACCACTTCTCAGTTCCTATGCTTCCTGGCTGATGTTTTGGTCACTTTTGAATGCTGGCAATGCTTTCACTCTAGTGGTAGCATGAGACGGAGTCTACAACCCACACAAGTGGCTCAGGTAGTGCAGCTCATCCAGGATGGCACATCAATGCGAGCTGTGGCAAGAAGGTTTGCTGTCAGCATAGTGTCCAGAGCATGGAGGCGCTACCAGGAGACAGGCCAGTACATCAGGAGACATGGAGGAGGCCGTAGGAGGGCAACAACCCAGCAGCAGGACCGCTACCTCTGCCTTTGTGCAAAGAGGAGCAGGAGGAGCACTGCCAGAGCCCTGCAAAATGACCTCCAGCAGGCCACAAATGTGCATGTGTCTGCTCAAACAGTCAGAAACAGATACCATGATGGTGGTATGAGTGCCCGACGTCCACAGTTGGGGGTTGTGCTTACAGCCCAACACCGTGCAGAATGTTTGGCATTTGCCAGAGAACACCAAGATTGGCAAATTCGCCACTGGCGCCCTGTGCTCTTCACAGATGAAAGCAGGTTGACACTGAGCACATGTGACAGACATGACAGAGTCTGGAGACGCCGTGGAGAACGTTCTGCTGCCTGCAACATCCTCCAGCATGACCGGTTTGGCGGTGGGTCAGTAATGGTGTGGGGTGGCTTTTCTTTGGGGGGCCGCACAGCCCTCCATGTGCTCGCCAGAGGTAGCCTGACTGCCATTAGATACCGAGATGAGATCCTCAGACCCCTTGTGAGACCATATGCTGGTGCGGTTGGCCCTGGGTTCCTCCTAATGCAAGACAATGCTAGACCTCATGTGGCTAGTGTGTGTCAGCAGTTCCTGCGAGAGGAAGGCATTGATGCTATGGACTGGCCCGCCCGTTCCCCAGACCTGAATCCAACTGAGCACATCTGGGACATCATGTCTCGCTCCATCCACCAACGCCACGTTGCACCACAGACTGTCCAGGAGTTGGCGGATGCTTTAGTCCAGGTTTGGGAGGAGACCATGCGCCACCTCATCAGGAGCATGCCCAGGCGTTGTAGGGAGGTCATACAGGCACGTGGAGGCCACAAACACTACTGAGCCTCATTTTGACTTGTTTTAAGGACATTACATCAAAGTTGGATTGGCCTGTAGTGTGGTTTTCCACTGATTTTGAGTGTGACTCCAAATCCAGACCTCCATGGGTTGATAAATTTGATTTCCATTGATAATTTTTGTGCGATTTTGTTGTCAGCACATTCAACTATGTAAAGAAAGGAGTATTTAATGAGATTATTTCATTCATTCAGATCTAGGATGTGGTATTTTAGTGTTCCCTTTATTTTTTTGAGCAGTGTACTTACTGTGTTGGTAGCAATTACATAACTTACATAGAGTGAAATAGTACTTGGAGCTTAAAATATCCATACACATTGTGTAGTATTCAGCAGTATACATTCAAATAAACAATAATGAACAAATTAACAATGTTTAACTGTGCTACTAAACTAAAGACAAAATTATGTACTAAATGTATTTTCAAATAACCAGTCCCCTCACTAGTACTGGATTTTCATTTTCAGGTTTCCACTTCCACTCCATCCAAACTTTTCTTTTGCTCAATCAGAGGTTGAATGTAATGAGACATAGTGGAAGTACCGGATATTTCAACTACAGTCCAACAAATTTTGTTGGCAAAGGCAGATACTGACGTCGATATTTGAGAGTTTAGAAAATCTGATGACGATGTCTTGGTTGATGGTTTACGTTTTTTAAAACATAACAAGTAATATAAATAAACAATGTTGATGCAGATCCCATAGTCCCTTAGATATGTTTTTTTCCCAACTAATGAATTGTGATCACACTAGTTCTAATTTTAGTGTCATCAGTAATAACAGTAGGCCTACAGGGGAACTTGTGTTATTAACTAGAAAGCCCTAATAGTCCTTAATTAACCAAGTTTGCAGAGCACAGACCAACATTGGACGAACGATCACAAATGTTCCTTCATCCTACTGGGCTCAGCACACTGGGGCTCATGCCAGATGGTCAAGACATCATGAGTTTGGATCTGGCTCACGACATATACTGTCTGCAAAGTAACATCAACAGACAAAATCCTCTGGCTTTTCCTTTGCTGAAAGCGCCAGCATGGTGGACGTGACCTTGAAAGCACTCATAACACTTCAAATCAATTCAAATCTTCCACCCTCGCTTCAATCTTCTTTTTATTTCTGCCTCACTTTTATCCTCTTCTCACCACATCCCTGGAGTTGAAACGCACAGCATGGAGAGGCACCAGAAATGGGTTTGACTCCTTATGATCCGAACACTAATATATTATCTCGCTGTTCAGCCTTTTCTCCTCAATCTGCCATTTTCACCCACCACTGATTTCTCTCCATTTTCCACCTGTTTTATGAAGCCAAACATGCCTCTTCTACACTCCCGTCCCTTTCTCTGATATTTCCTCCTCCACCTCGCTCTCCATCTATCATGGTTTTCTCCTACCTCATCATCCTTCCATCCTTACCTCCACCCAGTTTCCATCCACTTCATGGAAGAGAACACAGAACGGGTCCGATTTGGAGGCTACATCTCGGTCCAGCAGGTTGGCGGCGGTGACGGACAGCTCCACCCGGGTGACGCAGTGCTGAGGTGCGACACTGCGCGTCTGGCCCTCAGTGGTTGAGCCTAGAGTGTAGGCCATTGTCTGAGGTCGCAACTAATCACCCTAGAGGACAGAAAACAGAGAAATAAGCAGAATATAGTTCAGTCCCATCCCACAGTGGCTGTTTCTTGGCTGACCATGGGTGATTCTTGATATCTTCAAAAGTAAGGCTAGAGATTTTTAACATTTGGACTACTTCTTTGTAGTGGTGGCTGAAAGTAAACTGTGGAATAGATAAAACTTGCTAAAAAAAAAAAGATATAGGTTTGTTAATTAATTAACAATTCGCTCTTCTTTGCTGTGAATGTGATCAATATACAAATGCAGATATTTGAAAAAAAAGAGAAAGAAGCTGCAGCTCTGTGAGGGTCTATTTGGCACAGTGGCGCTTTGACCTACATGCATAATTATGCATGTAGGTCATTATGCTAACATGTTGCTATATGTTTAGCAGGTGCAATGTTCATTATGTTAGTTAGCATAACTAAACTACGTCACATTACTTTGGTTGGTCACAAACCAAAGTAATGGACTATGGCTGAAACAAACGATTATTTTCTGATGTTTTCTTGATGAATTGTTTTGTCTAAAAAACAGTGAAAAATACCCATCACAATGTCCTGGAACACAAGGTGACTTAATCTATTGTCTTAATTTGTGTTATTGATTTTCAAAATAGGTGGCAATTCATTTTCTTTGATTAACTGATCAATTAATCCACTAATCGTTGCAGCTCAATATTGAACGTGTTAAAAATTTGACCTGATGATGGCATTAGGTCAGACCAGGTTATTGCAATTCATCCTTTAGAAAAAGCCAACCCGACTTAAACCCTCGGTCACTGCTTCCTATTTCACTAGCAGGTAAGCAGTTCCATCAAGATGACACTTCTACGTGGATTTCTGTTTCAAACTGGGCCTGTGTTTATTCCAAAATTTGTAAGAGTTTAGATAAATGGGCTGCTTCCTTTATTTGGAGCAAAAACATTCAGAGGATTAGAAAATAATTTCTAGAGACACAAAAAGAAGTGGGGGGGCTGACAATACCACATTTTTTGCATTAATATTGGGCTTCCAACATTCACAAAGTCTACTGGGAACCAGATTTCGATCACGGCATTGGATCATTATGGGCTGAGGTTTGTTTGTAATCCAGTGTCCATCCCATCAATGCTTTGTGCACCACTACCTCTCAGCAATAATAAGCCAGACCATGATAAATGGATCAGTGATATGGTCCCAGTTTAGGTCACACTTAATCATGAGCTCTTGTTATCTATTGTGTCCAGTGGGCTATTTCCAACTTCATTAGTAGAGTTCTGTTTTCCAGTTATGGTTCAGGAGGGAGCTACGGAGCCGAAGGCATCTTTTACAAAACAATTACTTTATTTGTTTTGAACAAATGACCTTCTTCAGGTATGTACAGTACAAGTGCGTATATAATTTTCTTTCTATTCCAATTTTAAATGTTTGGATGTTCTGTTTGTATGTATGTATGTAACAACTTCCATTTCATTGTGCAACCCTGTGTAAAATGACAAATAAATTAACCTTGCTGTAATAATAATAATTTAAAGATGAAAGGTTCCCATAACACGATCACTGTGGAACGAACAGTTGTGTAGGTTGTTGTTACATACACCATGATGGCAGGCGTCCAGGACAACATGTCGTTTCTCGTTAGGGGTCTTTAGGTAACTCAAACACTTTACAGGAGCAAGTGTGTGTCACGCGTGTCTTACACTGATGGCCGACACAATATTCAATTTCTGGAAACACCACTGCAGAGAGAAAATAAGATGCTACAGTGGTAACACACTGGGTGTCCGTATCTGTTGCCAGGCAGTGCGTGCAGTTCCCTACAGAAAATAGTGGCTTACAGAGGTAGATTATCACAAAACAATGCTGCAAAATAGTTTGCAATTTGTTGAATTTAGGTAACATTTTAATACTGATTTAAGTGCAAATGTGTATAACAAAAAAGAAGCAGAAAGCACACAAGTGGGTACTTAAATATAAAATATCACCTATGGTTTTACAGCCCTAAAGACTTCAGATTAATTAGACTACCGGTAATCATACTGTTTAGATAGAAATACCCACTGAGGAAGAATTAAACAGAGGTGTAAACACACACGGAGAATCTGACGCAGGATGACCCAAGTGTGGGTCATGGCTGCCCTCAGGAAACCCCAAAGATACTCAGTATTACACACACACCCACACACACACACACACACACACTGCCCTGAGCCCAGATCCAAACCATCACAGAAACCCCAAAATGGAGAAGCCTCAGGCAAGGAGTGGGTAAAAAAGACAAAGAGAAAACACACACACATACACATACATGTATTTTGAAACACTTCCTGAGTGCAACAGAAACGGAACATGTTGTTAACATGTTGCTCTGCTGAGTAATAACGTGCGTCATTTTTTAAATGATTTCCTAGAGGCTTTAAGGACAAACAAAACCCAGCAAAGCACCTTGTGTCCATAAAAGTGGTTTTGTTCTCAGCGCGGCAAGCTAAAAGGATGCTGTCTGTTGCTAAGATACTAATGTGTCATAACCAGCGTGCTCCTGCCGCTCCTGCTCCCGTGATGTCACACTGGTAGTGGTGATGTACTGATAATACCAGTGTAAGATTTTCATTCATAGGTGGGGACCGGCTGGAATACTTTTACTCATTGATTCATCGTTCATGGATGACCAACAGATGCAATAAGAAGTGCTCATAAAAATTAACCAAATATCTGATAGCCTCTACCATTAACAGACACACTAAAACGATTCATACATGCTGTTACAATGCACTAGGGCAGGTGTTTAAGTAAAAACAAATGTGCCTATAATCGTCAGGGCTGATATCAGCAGAGAAAAACTATATTTCCACTGCTCAGATGTTCTGTGCTATAATTTCATTCTGGCAAAGTGTGGCATGTATTTTTCCAGCATGTGTTTTTTAGTTTGATCGGCTAGCAACAAAAACAAAGGGAAGCTACCTAACTTTCAAGGCTTCACGAAGGAAAAACACTTTTAATATCTTCCAATGGAAGCTGCTGACACCATAACCTGCTGTACCGTCTCCACTGGAAATTATTTACTGCAGCTGTAAACACCCTGGACCTGCTATTAAGACCATATCACCTCCCTTTTAGTGTGCCATTATGTTATACAAAGACCTTGCACTTGGTGTGTAGGAGAGTGGAGCAGCTCTATAGGCTATTGAATGAGTGCTTTCCAGGTATGCGTGGACTATATGGCAGGATGACACAAAAAACAAGCATGGCAGCCTTGTCCTGATCTCCTGAACCTGCTGAAGATGTTCACACCCAGTCACACTGCACAGCCACACTACTGGGCAGGAGGGCAGAGCCCAAAAAAAGACCCTGACAGAGAGGGCAAGTTAAGTGTGACTAACTGACTGAGTAAATCAGCATGGAAGCTGTTTCATACTTGTAAATAGCAGTGTGAGCTCTGCACACAGTCATTTAGTCTAATGACATGTACTGTCTGCCATGTTCATGACAGAGGTGACCAATAGGTTGTAAACAGTAATCATTTAGAGTTGTGTTCATTTAAATTGGACATGAGCTAAAAAATAAAATAAAATAAAATAAAAAAACAGCAACCCGCGCGCACAAACGCACTTCTGTGTGTTTCCTCTGATGTTAACCCTGCATAAGGTGCTCAGCAATATGCCACATCCTTCCTTTTCCCCTCATTTAACCTCTCTAAGCAGCAGACTGACCGCGCGTTTCAGCTGTAGTGTCATTTGGGCAACTGAGCAGCCCCTCAGTATCCTTCTAACACCAAACACCACACAGCAGCTAACTGTTAAATCTCTAATAATGAATATCAAAGCGAAACAAAATGTGAAAACTGATGTCACACTCACCTCAGTAAATGACGTCCAACTTCTTCGCCGCTTTTCAGTTGATAATTTCTTTAATTACTGCGCACAGTGAGGAGAAATAAAATCCCCCAAAGCTTGTTTTTTTCTACCAAAGAGTGAAACTTAAAGTTGCTGTTGCCATTTTTATCCACAGTATCCTGCAAGGCGCAACAGTGTGTGGCCGTAAATCATCCTCGTAGCCACCTGGACAGTGTCCTCGCTGCCCAGCGCCACTGATGGAGCGGAATCAAGCTGACGGGAATAGCTTACGACCGGAAGTCCTGCGAGTTCACGTACAAAATAAAACCGTCACTGTCAAGCAGACACAAGCGCTTCCGTTTGAAATGCACAAATGTCCAGAGGTCCAGATGTCCACATGCATGGTACAGATAAACATTGTTTCTGTAACACTGGTAAACGCTCATATTGTATTTTCGATTCCGAGCATATTCTAAATAACTATAGGCCTACTCTGTCGTTTCTGTAATAGGGATATTGATATAGTTTTCTAAAAATCTAATACAGAAAATGCATCGTTCCTCTGGCACTCTCTTGTGGTTAATACAGATATCACGATCCACGTTTGTTCATCAGTTCATACGGTGCAGTTACATTACTAGTGATGAAAGAAGTAAGACATTTTACTTAAGAAAATGTAGCTTGTTTTTAACATCAGAATGTACTTAAAGTAACGCAAGTACTCATTGTGCAGCAAAATAGTAGTATTATTAAATTACTACTGATGGATTACTGTTCATGTTTCATGTTGGAGGTGGTGGCAGACGAAACTACTTTATACACTGTAGTTTTATCCTTAACAGTGGATTAAAAACTGATCACATGTTGAATGTAAAAGAAGAAAAGTGGAAGAAAAACTGCAATATTTCCTGTGGAAATGTAGTGGAATAGAAGTAGAAATACTCAAGCAGAGTGCAAGTACCTCTAAACTGTATAGTACTTAAGTAGATGTTACATTCCACCACTGCACAGTACCCACAACAAACAATGATTATTCATATGGAAATGAGGGGAAACAACTATAATAGTGCTGATGGATGAGCATAGACCAGTGCTTGTGAACTATTCTCTAAAGACAACAACAACAACAGTATGGATGAAGCCTAAGATTCAGTCATGAAACTTCTTGTTCTTCTTGTTAAGTGCTTCTGTAAATCCTTAATACATGAAAGGAGAAGCAACTGCACCACCAGGTTTAACCACAAGAGAGTGCCACATGAAAGGGAATCATGCGATTGTGTTCGGCCAAAATTCACCACTGGCAAGGACAACTGTTATTTCAGCTGCTCTTGTTGGCAGTAGTCAGACTGAAATAAGAGTGTATTAAAAAGCACGCTTTGTGCAAGGAGTAGGGGAAAAGGTGACTTATCTGCTCCAGAAGATAGAAATTATATTGACATGCTATCTTAACTAAACAGTGAGATCCATAATAAGTATTACATTTTGAGTGTAGATTGTGAGCATGATTTATCTGTTACTATCAAAACAAACACACATGAGTAAAATCTATCCAATGAAGTTAAAGTCAAGGGAAACTGGACTCCTCTGTTCAATGACGGCTTCTCGACCCGGGTGTAGATGGCTTCCTTGACACCTCTTTCAAACATCCATCTTCTCTGTCTAAAATGTGCACCTGGTGGTCCTCAAACGAGTGTCCTCTGTCCTTCAGATGTAAGTAGACTGCAGAGTCTTGACCTGAGGAGTTGGCCACCCTGTGTTGAGCCATGCGTTTGTGTAGTGGTTGTTTGGTCTCCCCAATATACAGGTCTGTGCATTACTCACTGCATTGGACCGCATACACTAGATTGCTTTTCTTGTGTTTGGGTGTGCGGTCTTTGGGGTGGACCAGCATCTGTCTTAGTGTGTTCTTGGGTTTAAAAAACACAGGGATGTTGTGTTTGTTGAAAATCCTCCTGAGTTTCTCTGATACTCCAGGCATGTATGGAATCACAATGTCGTTGCGTTTGACCTTGTTTTCCTCCTCCCCTGTAGTTTTGTTCTTCTTGGATCTTGTGGCTGTTTTCACAAAGGTCCATTTAGGGTATCCACAGGCTGTAAGTGCCCCCTTCAGGTGGTTCTGTTCCTTCTCTCTGGCTTGGGCGCTTGTTGGTATGTTTTCCGCTCTGTGGTGCAGTGTTCTCATGACCCCTAGCTTGTGCTCCAGTGGGTGGTGTGAATCGAAGAGTAGGTATTGGTCTGTGTGTGTGGGTTTTCTGTAAACACCAATCTGCAGGCTCCTGTCCTCTTCAATGTGTACAGCGCAGTCCAGGAAGGCCAAACTGTTGTTGTGAACATCTTCTCGTGTGAACTTGATGTTACTGTCCACAGAGTTGATGTGTTCTGTGAAGGCTTGCACTTCCTGGCTTTTAATTTTGACCCAGGTGTCGTCCACATATCTGTACCAGTGGCTCGGTGCTGTTCCTCTGAAGGAGTTGAGGGCTTTATTCTCCACTTCTTCCATGTAGATGTTTGCCACAATCGGGGATACCGGTGAGCCCATGGCACAGCCATGCTTCTGTCTGTAGAATCACCGTTGTACTGGAAGTAGGTGGTGTTTAGACAGAGGTCGAGTAATTTACAGATCTGGTCAGGGCTGAGGCTAGTTCTGTTGTCCAGGGTGTTGTCTTGTGTTAGCCGTTTCCTAACGGTTTCTACTGCCTCTATGGTGGGGATGCAGGTGAACAAAGAAGTCACGTCATAGGATACCATGGTTTCATCTGGATCTAGTTTTCGTCCTCAAACTTTGTTTACAAAGTCAATACAGTTTTGGATGTGGTGAGGCGTGTTTCCCACCAAAGGAGCTAAGATGGTAGAAATGTGTTTGGCAATGTTGTAGGTGACCAAGTTAATGCTGCTGATCACTCCATCACTCCAGTTCTGAGGTCTTTACATTGGCTTCCTGTATGTCAAAGAATTGATTTCAAAATCCTGCTGTTAGTTTATAAAGCACTAAACTAAAAGACCTCTCAGGTCGTCTGGGGCAGGTCTGCTTTCTGTCCCCAGAGTCAAAACTAAACAAGGAGAAGCAGCTTTCAGCTATTATGCTCCGTATATTTGGAACAAACTCCCAGATAAGTGCTGGTCTGCTCAAACAGTCAGTTCTTTTAAATTAAAGTGAAGACTTTTCTTTTTACCATTGCTTTTAATTAAATATTTAAGATTTTCTTTTTACTGATAACTTACACTGCAGTGTAACTTTTACTGTCCTGTTTTCTTTTTCTTTGTTTTTAGCTTTGTATTATTTTCCATTTAACTCTTTTAACCCTGATTGTAACTTTAACTTTATTATATTTTATGTTGCTTTTAAACTTTTACATATTTCCCAGTTGCTTTTATGTTTTATGTAAAGCACTTTGAATTACCTTGTTGTTAAATTGTGCTATACAAATAAACTTGCCTTGCCTTGCCTTGATAATCGGCCTGAGTGGGGCTCTTTCTTTGTGTATCTTGGGTGGCCCATAAATGCATGGAATGGCTTCTCCAGGATACAAACGGTAATATTGTTCACAGGTGATGGTGTTGTCCTTCTGTAGCTGTTGTAGACATTCTATGGCCTTTTTCTTGTATCTGCTGGTTGGGTCTTGTCTCAGTGTCTCATATCTGTTTGTGTCCATTAGTAGGTCTACGCCACCACTTATCCCCCACTTACAATGCTGTCCTTTCATCACTTCCCAGGAAACTCAACAAACGTAACCTATTGGCCTCAGCTGAAGATACCAACGATGGTGGTTCAGTCTTGGCCACAGGTAGTCTTAACGACTGTAACGACTGTCGTTACAGCAACCAGGAACACTAACGAACCAGCGGTATCGATGACCCTGGCAAACGACCCCACTGAGGTTAAATAGCTGAGTTTCCCTGCCAGTCAGTCAGAACTGAAGAAGTCCTTTGGATGAGGGACGAAACGTCTTCCAGTATCTTCAACCAAGTCCAGCTGCCCTTGATTTTAACCTTCGTTGGATAACTATGACCTGGATGACTGAGAATCTTCATAGACATGAGTAAAATCTGTTTACTAAACAGTTTCAGTAGATTGTGTGTGTGTGGTCTGTTAAAAGAATATGTGTGAATAATATGTGGAAATGTTGTGTTTGTATTCTGATAACATATTATCTCTGAAATAATAAGACGAAAGGAATTAAAAGCAAGTTTAATGGCAAGTTGTGAAGAAAAAAAAAGAAATAATGAAAGTCATACAGTAAACTAATTGTGTAAAGGGTAAAAAAAGGCCAAAACTCCAGCTAGTCTTTTTTTAAATTTTCAATCGACATTTCAGTGCAAGTCAGAATGAATGAATATCAAGAATAAAGACAATTTGACATGAGAGACCTCAAACCTCAACTTGAACACAAACTTGTTAACAATAAAATGCAACAAAAAATACAAAACTACTTTCAACAGATGAGTAACACAGTACATCGGTGTTTATAAAAATCAAATGTCTTGGATGTGATTATAATGAAACTGAATGAAGTGGAAAAGCTAGACAACAATACATGAGTATAACATTATCAGTAATCGAAGAACCTTGTGGCAGTGCTGAGACTCATATCAGTAGCTGACACAGTGTGTGCTTCTTCTGAGTTTCCGCCATGAAACATACACAATTCCAATTAGCATCATCTATAATTTACTTATGTAAAACATTACAAAGTCAATTACAATTACAGCTAAATAAATAACTTCTTTCTTAAATTTCTTTCCAAAAACAGCAGAAATAAATACGCAAATTGGATAGAGGCCACAACCAAAAATGAACAAATGGCAGAGAGGGGGGGGGTCCTCCCTCTCAACTGTTCGTTACTGTGAGTTAATGATTCATTGTGTTTTCACTATGTGGCCTCTAATTATTGTAAACACATTACAGTGCAAAGTGACCCAGTGTAACCTGTTTACATAGAGTTATTATCTATAGGATGACTTTTGGGAAACCAAGGAATACTTTACATCATGGCCTCTAGGTTCACTGTGTGGTGGGTTGGCAGAACAAGCAGGGACAGTATGTGCAAAGAGTGGTCCCTCTACCAGCTATCTCAGGTGCTGATATCATTAATCAATTATCACAGTTTCACAGAACTTTGAGAAGTTTCAGTTCACTACAAAGCTCCATTAGCCTAAATCATATTTATCTACAGCTCCCAACAGAAACACAGCACAACATCTTAAAAATAAGGAAACATGTCTCATACAACCACAAATTAGCGCTTTGTTTTTAAGTGGCTTATTTAACCAAATCCAGTCCCATGTGAATACTCAGCCATTTGTGTGTTGAGTTAGAAGCAAGCATAAAGCTACTTCGATATATTAACAAATATTATATTCATTAAATATTTTAAATAGTTAATTTCCAGAGCACCAGTTCACTTATTTGATCATTTTAAGCCCTGCAAAATATTCCGATAATATCCTTATTGGGACCTTTAGGTTTACTGACCGGATTTTATTTTAAGTGCCATCAAAAAAAGTATGTTGTCATTGTCGAGTCAGTCCGAGCGAAGGAACTGTCAGCTGATTACGCCAGTTTACCATGGTGAAACTAGAGGCCATTAAGTCATAATAACAATTCATAGTCATAGATTCGAGTATGTCTTTAAAAACAGATGTTTTCTCAAAAATAACACATTCAACTTTATACCTGTACTTCCCAGTGTTCCCTCAAGCAGCTTAAGATAAAAAAATAAACTGAAAAACATTCTATATATATATATATTTACACACAACACAGATCACATTAGGTGGATGAGAAATTCAGCCTCCTGTCCCTCAGACTGAGCATCTGGGCATCACTGGAAGAGACATGGTTTCTCCACAGCCTGAAAAGCACAGCGGCAGACAATTCAATATTCACGTTTAAATATGTTTTTAAAATCCAAATATAGCTGATTGGAAATATACAACAGGCATTAACAGCACATTATAAACTGTAGTCAAAAAGCAGTGACACAACATAAATGTTCAATTTGCCATGAGCAGACAGTGAAAGTGATTAAATCTACATCAGGGCCCAGTTGTTCAAAAAAGTTTATTCTGGATAAGAAATCCCATGTTTTGCTATCCAGGATCAAGTAATCCGTCTTGCTTTTGTGCCGGTTTTTCAAAGCAACATTGGATTGAATCACCGTGATCCAGATATAAACTTTTCAAGATTACCAAATCCGTATTACCAGTGCTCTAAATGGGGCTACATGTCACAATGTAGTCTGTTAGCGATATAAAGAACAACAGGTAGATTTGCCAGCGTGGAGTTACTGACCGGATTACTTTACACCACAGAAAACAGCACAATTAAAACAACGCAAACATTTCCTTCCATTTTAAATGAAATTAAATGAAACAGTCAGACTCCTCATCTGACCACAACAAACAAATAAAAACAAACAAATAGGCTATACGTTTTTTCATCAGAAAAAGGCTAAATGTCCACTGGTTAACAAAATTAAAAACATTCAGAGTTCTTAATTTGTGAAGAGACCAGCTTTTTGAAGCCTTGCTTTTAGGAGGCTGATCTCAGAGGGAGGGACTGACTGGACATGTAATAAGGGATGCCATTGTTAGAAACCCCTTTGGACTGGTTCACCTCTGATGATTTTGTCAGTAAGTTAAAATTAAATATATTCTTTTTGTTTGATATTGACAGCTGTTTGGGTTTGGGTTTATTTTTTATTTTACTGCACTGAAAGGCTTTATAGGTAATGTCTACTTTATCTATTTTATCACTGTAAAGTTTGAACAAATCAAGTGCAAGATATAAATAAATGTATATATAGGCTACTACATGATAAAAATGTTATATTATTTGACCAGTTTTAATACCCCAAACTGAAGTTTTGATCCAGATCAAAACCAGGATTGGATGAGGTGATCTAATACTTAAGAATCCTTTTTTTTTTTAACAACCCAAGATTTGATCCAATCAAATAGCTGAAATTCGATCGGATTAAACTTTTTGAACAACTGGGCCCAGGTGCCTGGGCACTGTGACAGCAACTTTACCTGATGAGCTTCAGAGCAGGACACGACTGTAAGGCTCTAACCAGGGCCTCAGCACCAACAACACTCACAGCGTTTGACTCCAGGCTGGGGAATAGAAACACATACACACATATCGCTATCATCTCTAATGGTGCTTTCAGACCAAAAGCGAAGTGAGCGTTTTGGGCGGTGAGTTTACATACAAAGTCAATTCAAAGATGCGTAGAGCCGCGATTTCCTGCCGGGCGGCGCAAAGGGGGCGGAAGGAATTCGCATGAATTGAAAAGTTTCAACTCAAGCGAGAAAGTCACATGACGCTGACTCACGATAGCCTATCAGTGTTGAGCTTGTCCGTACATCACCAACGGTTACAGAGCGTTGTGTGGAGAGGGCAGTGAAGAGCGGGAGATTGATAATCTGCTGGCCAGGTGAGAGCTGCTAAACTTGGGGGAGAGGAGCAGGGAGCAGCGCTGCAACCTTTGGACAAATAAACACCTGTAGTCGGTCTGGACTGTGCTCTGACAACTACGCCGTTTACTCGTGGGAGGAGCTCGGAGTAAACTGCTTTTATTAAATTAGCTTTTTACTTTAGTTTTTGGGATTACAACATCGATTTATCTTCACTGGAGCTTCTCAGCAGCTAGCTTCAGTGCACATCCGGTTCCAGTGTTGTTGTTAGCGCTGTTAGCTCTGTCAGACTACGACTTCATATTTATATAAAAACCGGACAAAACTGGACATTACTTGGAGAAAAGAAAGCGAAGAGATTGAACTACCTGGTGGGTTCAGAAAACATGTGTCTGTAACTTTATATACATTACATACATTATACTTTACTGTGACCAAGTTAGCATAGAAAAGCCCTGATCGATCCAAACTCCATTCAGAAAACAAACATTTCAAGTTTTTGTCCTGCTGTCTTGCTGACAGACCTGACAAAGCATGAGTTCATATGTTTAACAAATCTGCATTATATTGTAGTTATTTCGGCATCAGTTTGATCCGTTTATTGCTATTTAATCACAGCAAAATGTTTAATTTGGGCTCATACAGCTTTAGTAATGGCGAGTTGCGTTTATTTGGGGGGAAGAAAATGATAAAGCTTTAGGCATGAATCTTAAAACTGTTTCCTAATATTGAAATAGAACATGAAAATAACTACTACTGGTTTGTGTGTGTGTGTGTGTGTGTGTGTGCTCACAAACTTACTCTATGCTGGTCAGCTTCTGACAGAGAGGCATAACCCTGGACAACGTCACTGCCACTTTATCGCCACAATTATTCCACCCCAGACTAGAGACAGAGTGATACACAGTCATGTAGCATTTTTGAAACAAACAATCCCTCTTAAAATTTACAGTAGATCAGGGCTGACAAACCTCACATTACAGATCAGAATCAATCACAGGGGGCTAAAAGCTGCTTTGCAATTGTTTATTTTCCCTGTATTCAACCATCCTTTTATATCACATTAGTTAGAGAATAAATTCACTGTAATATAATCAAGAACTGTGTGTGTTGCCTATTTCTACGTCCCTGCCAAGAGAATTGACCCTTTAGATATGAGACTGACTGACTGATTTAAGATATAAGAATTACGGCAATAGGATTAAAAATTTTTGTATAGGCCTATATCATTTTTGTGCACTTTTGGAGTGTTTGTTTTGCATCTGCATTTCCTCAGAGCTCTGACTTGATTTATGTTTATCATCATGAAGCTCTGCAGTAGCTCTGAGTAACTGGAGATATGAATTGAGTATATTGGTATTTATTTTCCAGATTATTCCCCTATAAACGTATCTTCTGCTTTCATACAAGGCATGACAACTTTTTATTAAAACACTGAATCATCTCTGGAAAGGTAGTTGTGATATGACGATATGAAGGGCAGCCCTGCTAGCAGTCTATGTTTTGTTTTTTAAACACCAGCGTGTTTCTTAATCATGAATATTTTACAGCATTTAATCTCCACAACTTCTTCTTGTTTACAGTGTTGTTCGTCAGACAATATGCTTCACTAATGGACCAATGAGCAAACACTATGCACAGGTAGTACTCATGGGAGTACACACACACACACATATATAATAAGTTATTTTAATATTTATTTTAAACAATAAGATAAAAAAAGATCACCTTGCTTGTCCGTAACAACAATACAAATAATAATACCAACCAACTACTATGTCTTCAACACAGTAACCAGGGCCTTGGCTCCATACTTCATTTTTTCGCAAGGTATTTAATGACATACTCTATTGGGATCGGTATCACTGGTTTTGGTACTGGTATCATACAATACCCAACCCCATTACCCCAGACAAGCCTATCAGACCCCATCACCCTTTATATTCATTCAACCTTCCTCTATCATCTATACATTCAGAATTTTGATTAAACCTTTAAATAACATTTTGTTGTGGTGTGGTCCTTGCTGGTGAACACACAGTTAAACCATCTGATGATCTTACATCTTGACGGCTCTAGACAGCTGAGCACACCACAGGTCTTTTGCATTGCAATGTTTGGCCAGTGAAGTTGTGCCCTTGTAATGTTTGTTTTTAACATTATTTACTGACAATGTGTTGTATGATCATTTTTAATCTTACCCCACATCCTGTATGAGGGGGCAGTGGGTCAGACTGGCAGCTACAGCACACAGCTTTGAAGTCCCGACAGAGGTCAGACTGAAAGACCATGCAAGGAAAAGAAATAAGTTATTTAATATAAGATGAATAAGCAGTAAATCTAGTCATCCATCATAACTGAAGAGCCTTACTGAATCCTGGTGAGGTTCTTCATGCACATTATTGCTTTGGACAGACTCACTGACCCTTCATCTCCAATACAGTTTTCTGAAATACTAGAACATAAGAACATAAAATCTTGAGAAAAGTCTGACAAATGTAATAAATGGCAATGAGAAATTTGAACTTGTGCGTGACTCACTCCAACACAGTGATGTGTGTCAGTGACGGTAGGACAAGGACCATCCTGGCAGCTGTGAGATTGCCCAGACTGTTACTAGCCAGACTGTAAGACAGCCCCAACAGACGTTATAAATTCTGTATTCTTCTCCTTAACCAAAATACACGATACAAATAATACAGTAATACATTTTATAAAAAAACAGCTGAAAGGTTTATATGCAAAAACTGCACTTTAAAATATCACAAGAAGACGAAGAAGAAGAAGTGTTTACATGTGGACCAAAATGTTATAGAGCTTAAAACAGGGTTCTCCACGCATCTTCCACCAGTATGCAGCTGAGTCAGGTGCTTCTCTGTTCGAGGACGGCAAACTTCCAAGGAAAAAAAGGAACTGGGGCACATGAATGTACAGATTACAGCCTTCAATAGTGCCAACACACAACAGGTGGAGACATTATCAACACTGCTCCGCAGAGAGGCACATCCTGTTCACACAGGCGAGCCTAAATGAAGAACAGAATGCGTTGCGTTTCCTCTAATTATTAAACTTGATGGATGCAGTACTTGTACTTCTTGTACTTTCTATCTTACAATCTTTAACATATATCTGTGTTCGTTTCTGATGTGATGACAGTGCATGATTATTTGAAATCCTCCAGTCCCTTTTTTGCCTTGAATGATAATGATGATACAGCTTCTTTTGTACAAGCAGTGCAAAGGGGAATTAATATATGATAGAATTTTACATGTCACCTCTTACAAGGTGTTTTCATTGATTTTCCAAAAGAGCATTTTCAGGATTGAGTCACATATAAAATATGTCATCGTGTCCTTACTGGAGCTCCTCCAGGCAACTACAGCTGTTCAAAGCCTCCAGTAGCTTGTCTCCTGATTGGTCGCTGATACGGTTCTTTGATAGACTGGAAGACACACACACAAACACACATCATTAAATGTAAATAAAGTAGTTTTTCAATTAGTTGTCTGAGCATGCTTAGCCGTCTGCCACAGTGTCTTTTTTATAATACCACTGGGTGGCACTAAAGGCAGAGTTGTTTAAATTCCACACATAGTGATCGGGAGCCATAAAGCCATAAAGCCATTTCACCTAATGAAGGCCACACTCCTGAGCCAAAAGACTGTGGCTGTCAGTCTAGACCACCAAGAAGGTGATGACAGCTCAATTAAATGGGCGGTGTGTTTTGGTTGATTGTCACCTCACATAAGTACAATCAAGCACTGGACAAGGCTGATGATCTTCAGGTACGGCTTGACTGTACGCTTGAGCTTAGCCAAAAGTGCAATCAGTTAAAACTTATAGAAAAGGAAGGAGAAATTGATTGGTTTCTAGTAGATAACTGCTGCATGAACAGTTCACACCAGATACTAAGGCTGCTCGATGATGGCAAATTGAAAAATTATTCTTCATTACCCCAAAATCCCTAATAGCCCATGAAATAAGAATGAAGACGAAACGAGTGTCACAGCAATTGTTTTATCTCAATTACCTTGTTTTTATAATCGTTGGAGGCCAAAACTGTAACTTGACATAAGTTTGATAAGACTTGATATATATGTATACTATATATAAAATAGTAAGATCACATAACCTGGTAATAATGGCTTGAAAATGCAGGTATTTGGCGGTAAATAACACTTATTTTACAATAAATATAAATAAATATTATTATAATATTTCATTTGAATAAATAATTTCAGAACATGCACGGAGACATACGAGACAGACAACATAGGTATCCAAATGTTTTTTTAAACAAGACACACAATAATAATAATAATAATAATAATAATAATAATAATAACCTATTAATAAAAGACCAGGAAATACTTTAAATGCCTATAATCGGGTTTATCTTTTTTTTTAACAGTAAGATCTTCATTCTACCTGATCCTCCTGAGCTTTGTCCAAACAGGAAGCAGTCTGGTCATCTGTTCTATTCCTCTGTCAGCCATCCTCCAGCCCTCCAACCTTAATCAACAAGAGAAAGACTGCGTTCAGCATCACTGATCATTCATACTGACATACTAAAATGAGGGCAATCACATCAGTTTATGTACAGCATACTTTATGCTTGAGTCAACTCACTCTATCTCCTCCAATCGGGTGAGGCCCTCCATAGCAGCGAGGAGCTCTAGCACATTGTTTGATGTTCCAGTTTCTGTGGCAATCCTATTTAGCCTGTCACACACACATTGCACAAACAAAGAGTTAAATTTCATGTGTTCACCTCTGCAATCTTTCCCTGAAATTGTTATATTGGTTCCAAGCTAGGAGTGGATATCCCATGGGTTCTTTCCACATAAAACAAGTTAAATGTTAAAAAACGAATTGATATCTCATTTGATTTATGTCCATTTAAGTATGATATGTATTAACATCAAATACAAACAACATTGACATTTGCTGCCTAAGTTCTGACCTGGCAGCTCATCAGTGAGCAACACTTTACAGCCTAGCACTATGAGAGGACAGGGTGTTCTAAATATCTCCTGGGGAGGTGGATTGTGGCTTCAGACCCTACTCATTTAACGATGAGCTTCATGTGGAGCCGATGACATGCTGGCATGACAAAATGCAGCAGTGGCTGCAATGTGAGCAGCGAAGCAGCACTTTTGGCAGCAACTTTGTCAGCAATTCATGACATCATAAATAGGCCGAATTATTAGAGTGGCGCTGGATATGTGTGTGAGTAAAGCCTGTCAGTGTGACTGTAGCAGTAAATTAAGAAGTAAAACACATCTGCCTGACATAGCTTTGCAGGCATAAATCCATTGATTAAATAAACACTTACGACTTCATAATGAGTAGCTATAAACGGGCCACATTATACCTGGTAAGCTTTCAAAATCACTTGGAAAGGTCAGATTTTGGATCATGAATCCATTTTTGTAAAAATGAAGTTCCCTAAGAGTAAAATCGTTACACTCTTCTGTTCTAACTTACGCCAGTTAGTCTTAAATAGGGTTGGGTGCATCAAGTTCTAACGGCTATACAGTAGGCCAGATTGTGTTTCTTACTTGAGACTGCATATAGAGTTGACATTCCTCAGTGCTTGTGCCAGACACACCCTGCTCTCCTCATTCAGCTGCAAGGAGTCCATACTAGGGATGTACACAAACACACACACACACACACACACACACTTGGAACTTCAAGACATTATGGAAGCCACGCTATCTGTATTATATTACAGACATTTTAGTACACATGTTCACACATATGCATATGTGTGTGCGGGTCTTACCAAAGGCCTTCCAGACTGACACACTCTCGCAGTGCTTTAACGACCTGCAGTGCTCCAGCTGCCAACCATACACAATGGGAAAGACTAGAGAAGACAAGTCAAATGGACACATTGTTTGTTGATCATATACTCTATGAGATGGTTGAATCACTGTAAACAAGTTCCACATTATAAACACATGGTGGCGATTGATCATGAGCATAACCACCTGTGAAAACAGTTGACACCTCTACAGAGATACCATTGTGCTGAATGAAACACTTACCTGAGTGATCGTAGACGGGGCAACATTCTGGTCATAATCTGAGCTGCTATGTCACTAATCACATAACCTGATAGACTGGGGAAGAGAAAGAGGAAGATCTCATTTTAATTCATGGACATAACACAAAACTGAAATTTCACTTTAAGAGTTATTTTCATGCATGTCGAGACACAGAAAAGAGCGGTGAAATGTTGGAATTATCTGAACTGGAAAGTAGCAATAAGTCTGTACAGTCAATGCAAGTATTTCATGCTTGGCCATAATTAAAGAGACAACAGTTTGAAACGGTGTTGGATTTCTGTTTTCTTTGTAGCTCAGCTTTCTTGCGACTAAAAAAAAATTACAGTAATGTACACCCAAAGCTTTTTAAACAGGCAGAACCTGCTTGGACATGTTCTTGGTGTCAATGTTACCAAGCCTCCTGAACTGCCTATTATGCACTATGCACAAAACACTACATTACAGTGATAGCGATTGAGCGGAGGAGGGCTATTAAATCAAACTATGAATGAAGACAATGACTGGAAATCAAATGAAAACGCTCCAGACAATTAATAAAATGTGTTTGTGTTGCTCACCTTAAGCACTGAATGGCTGTAGCCTGCTGCACAGCCTCTGAGATCTTCTCAAACACAGTCACACACCCATCTTTGGAACCAAGACTGCAAAAGGTCAAAGTAGATGCTTATCGTGCTCTGTCTGAGACATGAACAAAAGTGTGAAATGTAGAAAAAAACCTAACCTGAGAGAAGTGAGATTTGGCAGCGAGGGCAGGACAGAACAGAGAAACTCAGCTCCCTCTTTACCCAGGCTGTTGTGGGAAAAACTGTGAATAGCGACAACAAACAGAATGCCTTTTTTGCTTTGCTTTCTCACATTTTTAACAAATACGTCTCCCTTGCATACTGACTTGTGCATATTAAATACATAAACAAAACAGAGAGTACTAACTGCAGCTCTGTCAGTAAAGGACACTTCTGGATGATGCTCATCATAGATGCAAGCTGGTACCCCTCTACTGCACAGTCCACAAGGCTGAAGAGGAGGTGAGGGGAGAGAAGAGGATAGGTTAATGCCTACTCCCTGCAGCACCTGTTATCAGCTAAAGAATATAATAGATATTTTTGCAAGGCAAGCAAACATGAAGAAGAATGTTTTAAGCTATATGATAAAGTTATTATATAGTGCAGTCTAAACCACTTTTGTTTATACCGCTCTACTGGCTACTAGTGAGTAGAAACACTATACATATGTTTTTAAGGTTTAAAAGTTACTCTCTCTGCATGATGAGTCTTTGCTCCAAGCAGTGACAATGATTTATTCTCTTTGTGAGCATTCTTTTGATGTAAATAAATAAGAACCCAAGTGTTAGGCAGTAACACCAGGCATGTTTGTGTGTGCTCCTCTCTGTATCTGACTGCCTGGGCTCAACAGAAAGACCTGTGCGTATGTAAGCACATGTGTGTGCTGTCGGGCAGAGGTAGAGGAGGACACACGGCAGAGTGAGGGAGCACAGTAAGGCAGTGCACAGGAAGGATGCCCCGTCTCTAGCACACAGCACAGAAGACACCAGTTCACCAGGCCTTTCCACAAAGCCAGGTGTGGCTGAGATGTCACGCTCAGCAATAAGCATGCCAAGGCCACAGAGTGGTAGAGCAGTGTACAGTCAGGGAGATGTCTCTGTTGACTAGCAGCATGGTGAGTCCATGACAGTCCCTTAAATATTTGGGAATTTACACAGAACCAGGTGCAGCAGGAAAGAGAGCCAAAAGAAGTTGAAAATCAGTTGTTACATGCCATAAAGTCAACTCTGGTCTCTGTTCTTGTGACAGAATGGGATTTTGAATCGATTTCTGATCTTCTCTGGTGAAACTTTTGCACTCTAATTCAAGTTTTTTTTATGTCTAAGTCTAAGACAGTTGAACAGTGTGACTGTGTGTGTTGAGCAATGCCTTGTGTATTTAAAGGAAAAGGGTACCCTATTTTCTCTGTGGCCATTGATGGAGTCGCATCTACAGAATCATCAGTGAAAACACAAGAGCCCTAAACTTAATACAATGTTTATCGTTTATGGGTATTTCAGTGGCACAGATAAGATAAATAAAGATATAATTTTAAGACATATAATAATAATCTGCTTTGAATAATAATTTGTCTGATAGTTTTTTTTCAACAACAAAAATAAATTACCTTGTAAAAAAAGGCTTTAAATAACATCTACTCCTCCATTTTTGAAAAATCCATAACCTATAAATATGCAAACATATTTTTAACAGCTGGACACACATCTCGTGTGTGTCTCCACTGAAAAAAGTCCATTCTTAGTGTGCACTGGAGGTTTCCACTCCACACGACTCCTGCTCATACTGTACATGCCTTAACCTCAGAGAAACTGAAGGTCAAACAACAAAGTCAAGGAACTATTAGCACAACACATAAATTTTAACATGCAACCTGAAATGTGTTACCTGACTGAAGTCAGTTCAGTGGCCGGCATCAAAGACATGTGTATAGTGGTGTTGTGAACCCTGCAGAGTAAATGTGCATAGTACTGTTACACATAACAACAAACATATGGTTTGATATTCTACAGTGAGTTTGAATGTTTGAATACATGTTTCACTACAAGATGTGTATACTCTTCCATCGAGTGTCTTTATGTTTACTTGCATGCACTTGAGTATCTCACCTGATGGCGTGTATATTGCTGCTGAGGTCCAGACAGCGACACACCAATTGAAGAGCCTCTTCAGATCTGATCCAAGACTCCTCAATACTGACAAGGAAGATAGAGTGTAATACTGCTCACTATTTCAACAATATTATTCAGCAGTTCATTCAGCTATTAGGACAGAAACACACAGATGTGTTTAGCCATGCCAAAAAAAAAAATCCGGACTCCATGCTGAGCAAAAGTAATCAAAGCTCCACCTGTCACTACAAGATTACAGAAGGAATACTGATGCAACTTCCTCTCCGGATAATAAGTCAGTACTGTTAAAAAGGAAGAAACAAGCTTCAGCAAAATGTTCCAACATCTGTTGTGACAAAAGCTGGTTGACACTTCCCTTTAGGAGCAAATGGCCCATGCTACATCAACTGTAATCTTTCTCACCTGACACTGAATCCTCTCTGAATTCTGTTCAGCAGTATCACAAAGTCTTCAATCCAATCTGATTTCAGCAAATTGTTCTTGAACCTGTGAACCAACCACAGAGTAATATTGATTTTCACCTGACACATGTAGTGTCAGTCAGTCACGTCTTTATTCAGTAGATGCCCTGCTGATAAATTTCTATAAGCACCGTCCTTACATAAAATATACCTTGAAGCAAAAATAAACACTGCCTTCAGTCAGCTGAAAATCTTGTTTTTAAATGATAATTCTTCAGGAAAAGAAGATATACTCAAGATATATAACTTTATTTTATATTCACCTATGCATTTTTACATGTATCTACTAGTTATTGAGAGGGTTTCATAAGAAAAAGAAATTTCCTTCTTATATTTCACAGTATGTTCCCTATAAACAAGTTATCCTTCAACAGAAGTTGAGTTATGAAAGTCACCAAAGCTGGAATTACAAGATATTTTATCAACATCCAAATAATAATATGTGCATTATAGTTATAGAGAAGCTTTTCATATGATGAGAGCTACAGTACTGAATGTTCTGAACATGGAGGTGCACTTACTCTAGTTTGGTTGGACGTGGACAGGCAGACACAATTTCTGCTAATCTGACCAAATGGTCACGTTCCAAACTACTCTCTCTGACACTGGCAGAAAAGGTGGGAAGGGAGAGAGCAAACAAAGAGTAACTCAACACAAGAGGAATATTCAAAGGGATATGCTGTCTAAATCATGAATGCAATACGCACTGAAACCTTTTAACCACCTTACCTGACAACAAACTGTCTGCAAAGAATGCTAACAATCAGTGCTCTAACCTATTCTGGCATTAATTGTGCCACCATGTGATGATAACATATTGGGAAATTGTGTGCTTGTTTTGGCTGACACTGAACTTTGCCACTTTTCCACATCTGTTTTCCATCTGTCAATGATTGGTCAACGTTTAGAGATTTAAACAGTGTGGAAAGTTATTGTAAGTTCTGGCATATGGGGTACAAGATGAGGAACAACTCATATACCATGTTCCATACATCAAAGGGGCATAGTGGTATTGTGGTTATCACCCACGTGCGTGGTTATCACCAAGTGCTTATAATGTTGTGGTACTAGATTCTCGCCCTACCTCAGAGATTTTTCACAACCTCCATCTTGTGTAAACCAGATGAGACACCTCTCCTCTTCTCCCAAACTACCAGCACACATCGGAAGTGGAGTCCATGGACAAAGAGACAGACAAGAATGAGTGCTTCATTCAAGTTTTTTAATGCTTTCAACAACTGATTTAATTGCTTTTATTTGGTTCCTTTGTTCACTCATTTGCACAATGCACAGACTCACCCGACTTCTATACCAGAGATGTTATCACAGGTATTCAGCACACTGGCCACATCCAACAGCCCTTGCTGTGTCAGGCTATTGTTACTCAAACTGTGGATGAACACACAAGACATTAAAGACCAGAAAAGTGTTACTAAACGTCACTATAAGTTAAATCATTATACATATAAAAAACTATAAATCACATAACAAACAAAACATTAAAAAATCAACCAAAGGAATTTGAGAAATGTAAGGCCTAAAAATCCTGTAGGCATGGCTGAAAAGACTGAAAATATGTCCAGGTTGTAATTAGCAGAAAATTGACTAAATGCTTAAATTTTATAAATATTCGAAATAAAATAGGGATCAACCACATTTCCCATCTACTCTATTGTTAACAAGCACCTTCATTAAAAAAAGTATTTTTTACTGTTTCTTTTGTTCTATACAGGGGCTAAAAATTAACACAGAACTGAAAAAGGGGCACATCAGCGTTTCATAACACGTATCTTACTTGACATAGCTGGTGATTTTGAGCGTTGGTAGAGAATCCACAACAACCTTCACTCCTGCATCGCTCAGTTGGTTACTTGATAAACTGCAGTCAAAAGAAAGAATATCTCAGCATCCATACCAATGGTGTGTAACTAAGGACTGCTAAGTACTGGTATATGCACATGGGTGTGCAATTATGTATAAGTGAGTGTGTGAGTGAGTGAGTGAGTGAGTGAGTGAGTGAGTGAGTGTGTGTGGCACATACTCCAAGTCAGACAGCTGGGGACCTTGCTGTAGGATCTCGAGCAGTTGGTCCAAGTTGTCTCCGTTCAGGCTAAAATGATTTAACCTGTGTGCATGCAGTCAGTCAGACAGACAGGGAGACACTACATACATTAGGGCATTAGGTTAGATAGTCACAGCCAGCTCTGATCAGTACTGTTTGCTGATTGCAAAAAACAGGTCACTCATAATAAGGTAATCAATTACTTCTAGTTTTTCTTCAGGCCATTTTTCTCTCTTCTATGATTGATCATAAACTGCATAAATAATGTGCAATAGGATCTAGTTTTGACTTTTGGTGACTTTCAATGACTGACAGTAAAATGTAAAGTTGACAGCAAACACTAAAATAAAAACACAAAAGGAGAATGTTATTGGCTTTTTACTGTTTGAGAAATTGCAAATTTGCTGCCAAGTTCCGTCTACGGTTGTGGCAGAAGGCACTTTCCCCCAGGGCTGGCAGAGTTTTAAGATACTTGTCATACTGAATGACTTACACTGGCAGTCAGACTGAAAGAGAAACTAGAAGAAGCAAGATCTGATATGATGCAAGTAATGCTTGACAAGTGGCAAACTGAGCAGTCTGAAAAACAAACGCCCCAAAAGTTTCTTTCGGTATACCAGTAGACAGTGCTGATGGCACTGTCAATGGCTGATCACAAACCTGCAGCTGGCTTGTTCTGATTTCACATGGTCAAAATGGATGAAGGATTCAGTCTGAGACCTGAAGAAGAGTTCAATCAGTATTTAGGAAAAACATTATCAGTAACAGAGAACAACAAATGACAGAATTAGTTCCCTGATTATAATTACTCCTAATTGCAGACAGAAAAAAAGGTCAAACTTTGACTTTCAACTTTCCTGTGTTGCATCTATTAAGATGTATCCTGTACCTGAGCTCCACTGAGGTGACTCGCTGACTGGCGGTCAAACAACTGACCAGCATCAGTGCTCCGGTGGTGGATGTGCTGCTGTAGCTGACACTGTGGAAGAAGAGGGTAGGGTTGGTTCAAATGAGAAGATAATCTTATTACAGTAGTTATTGATAAAAAAACAACAAACAAATATCTTTAAGGGTCGTGTTTCTAATTTAACTGTATAGTAACTTTTTGTGATATTTCTTTTATGCATGACAGCGACTTTTTGTGTGGTGACGCTGGCAACAGAATAAAGTATTTTCCGTCAAATCCTTGACACCCCAGAGGTAGTAGCTCAAACTAGGCCGCCGCTTTTGGATCTCAAAGGTAAAGGTGTTTTTTATTTACTTTACATTAAAGCGTCATGCTTTGTTAAAATACCACACGATGTTTGCAGTTTCACACTGGTGTCAAGGGTTTCAGCTGCAAATCATCCAACTTGAAATTGTCTATCTCCGATCACTATTATTTTGCTACCCAAGATGCTCAATATTATACATCAGATGAAACAAAATAAGACTGTGTCCACAGACAACTGATACCCTGTACAGATTTTTGAACTAATAATGAAACAAAATAAACTGCATTATTCATTCTCACACGCTAATCAGTTCATGCATGTGTACTTACTTGAGTCTCAGCAGCGACGTCATCTTTGGCAGGGCTTTCAGCAGATTCTCGACAGCCTCATCTATCAATGAGCTGTGAGACAAACTGACACAAACATAAACGTATATTCATGTCTACCTGTTGGGTTATAATCTTGAAATGATAATGTGCGGACACACAGCAAGTAAACTTACTCTAACTCAAAATCGTAGCAACACTTCACCAATGTTCTACATAGTGTGGTTATACAAGACGGCAGGAGTCTGCTGTTGTTTATCCTACAGCACAAAAGAAGATCATTTATATGTATTTTAACATCAAAGTAATGACTTGTGGTAAACTGTCAGTTAGTTGGAAGCATCTTTTTCAGCTTACAGTACCTGAACATCTTCAGCTGCTGTTTGTCCTCACTAAAAAAGAGCACAGAATTATTTTATTAACCGACAAATGAAGATGCAGACAGTGGCATCCAGATGTGCGGAGGTTTTCGCAGATGCAGCTTTTCTACCTTTTGTCAGGGCAGAACTTCAGGATCACCTGCTCTCTGCCTTCATCACTGTAAAACCAACAGGACAATGTCAGTTTAACAGTGTGCACAATTTAACACCAATTTACAGTTAACTAGACCACTGTCCCACCAATTAATTAATTTCTATGGCATATATACCGTAAGTGTGTTTTAACACATAAATGAGCTGTTGAGCACCATTTGTCAGCTGTCGCAGTTCTAACTGGCATCTCGCCACGTTGGCAAAACAGGTGCTCACTCTGTTGCTGCTCTAATGAAATCATTGAATGCCGAACATGTACAACAAAGAGTACCTGATGTGAATTTGTGTTAGGCTGTCATGGGAGCACAAAGCACGGGCCAGCATCACCACTCCTTCCATGCTGATCCCATTGTTACTGGCACTGAAAAAAACACACATAAAACAATGAGGGGAAGGACTTAATTTAGCTCTAAATAAGCCATTTATACTGAATAATGCCCCGGGGTAAACACAGTAGCTGCTAGCATTGACACATTACGTTTGGAAGCTTTTGGTGAGAATATAACTACCCTACTTTTGCCAGTGAACCAAGATTAGATCAGCTCTGTCTAACACGGTACAGAGTCTTATCTTTTCTTTAAAACGCTTCCTCCTATCTCAAGAAAGAAACCAAGACTGATAATTCCGCGGCCAAGATCACTCATTCTCATGAAATGTACATTATGTAACCTTACAGTATATTAGGGGTTTGCTATAAACATCACAAGTAAAGTATAAGATTTTTAAAATAGTTTTGAATTTTGGTCTTTAGTCATTTTGTCATAATTTTGTCTTACTTGATCTCCTGGATGCTACTCAGACAAGGCAGGACCTCCAACACTTTCCTCAGACCTTTGTTGCCTAAAGAGTTACTGGAAATGCTGACAGACAAGAACGAGGGGTTAAAGAAAGAGTCCAACATGGGTAGAAACAGAAGAGATGCACAAAACATAAACACAGGGCAAAATATCACAAATATAACATTGCATTGTAACTGATGGCCACATCATACTCTGGCGATTGAATGGAATTGCGTAACATGAAAGGTCAGTAGAGAATGATGTCCCAGCAGTCACCGGATTTCAACACAAATTTGCAAATGTAGAAGGACCAGACACAGACACTGGAGAACACACAGTATGTCAGTGTTCATTTTAGCTTGGCAGTTATCTGGACACAAACAGTACACAGCAGTATGGAGTACAGTATATCTATGCTTCAGGTTACTGTTACAGGCTGGTAAATGCTTAACCCCTTGACGCCAATTGACGCAAATTTGCATCATACCTCTTCCTTGCAGACTGCAAGCCAAAATAGCACATGGATTCCCACAATGCCTGTTGGTGCATATTCAATACGAACCTAGGAACCTTTTGCAAGCCCTGGTTTCTCATTTATGCCTTTTGTCGCTAATTTGCATCATACCTACACATACCTGAATTTATATCTTTTCTATGTTCTAAAGACAAATTAACAATCTTCACTCAATTTAACATCAGCTTGAAAGCAAATGAAAACACAAATCTTTTTTTTTTTATTGATCGTAAAAAAAATTCAGGCGTTAAGGGGTTAAATGCTTGGTTTTTCGATGGTGTTTTTGTGTATCTTACTCCAGCAAAGTGAGATCAGAGGAGGTTCCCAAACTCCTCCACACTTTCTCCAGATCAGCAGGCAGCAGACCACAGCACCTGAGACTAACAGAGGCAACAGCTCCACGATTACCACCATCATCACCAGTTATACCAATATTCAGTCACATAAAGACATAATATAAAGCCCGCCCTCCTCAAAAATGTGTTTCGCTTATAGTTGCTTTGCTTGTAATTTGAGCTTCGCTGTGCAGAATGAAGGATGTGCAGAGTTTGACACTGGAAGGCTGTTTTCACATGCATCTGCAAGTGGGAAAGTTTCTCTGCACTTAACACAGAGCTTACAGTTTAACACCTTTTAGGTACAATTGTTGTACAGCATGCAACTTAAAAAAGTGTGATGTGGAAACTGGTTTTTACCTCCAGTTGACACATGCTGAGAATGGACTTGGACGGCATCATGTTTCTAGTAGCTAAACTTTTGAAATTAATCATGTTTGCATTTAACTAAAAAGGAGTAGATGCCAAAAAGATATTTTTTATATATCTAGAGGGGAACATTCGTATTATCGATATCAATGTCATCTCTCTTAACTCGATCTGTACTTGAATTACAAACACACATGAACAATCCTCCCCGTTTAACAAATAAAACAGCTTTTTTCTTAGTTAACACTTTTGAATGATCACTCTCTCTCTCTCTCCAAATTAAATATTATTAATTGCACCAGGATGCTCTCAAAATACTGTTTCATCATATGTTATACAAATAAAAAAAAAGAAATAACGTAATACATACCAGAGTGTTTTAGATATTTCATTTGCAGGTTTTTCTCTGCCTCCAGGAAACACGACAGACACCTGCACAGGGCTCTGTAGTCTGAAGGAACAGCAGTGGTTAAACAACTATTTAAGAATTAAGTGAAGTAATGGGGCTTTTAATTTCTAAACATGTTTCATAACAAAGCAGAAAGCAGTGAAATGATGAAAAATTGTGGCAAACTGACTGTTGCTGACTGTTTTACACATTGACACAAGTGTTGCAGAAGAATTGGACGACTGTCCTGCCTGATGTAAGTAATGATAAGTATGCATTTGTTAGTCCAGTATATTTAAAGGTGAATGTATGTGTGCATTTATAGTATGCGATGCACATTAGAGGTGTGTTTCTACCTGATATGAAGTTCTGTCACAGCGGGACAATCACACAGCAGAGCAGTGAGAATCACCAAACCCTCCACTGAAGAGCAGCTGTCATTCACACTGAAAAGAGACGTCAACAAACTGCTGCTGATCAATTCTTACAGATGCTGAACACCGTTTTATGCACTTGCCTAATCCTTAATAACTAAAAAGTAAATGGTGTATTTGATGTCTTTGTGATATTTTTTAGATAGCGAGGTAAAATAGAGAATAGCAAAATGACATATTGTGTAGCAAAAGTAGTGTAGTAAAAATCTATCATATGCAGGATACACGCAGCTTTATGTCGTTTTTATATGATGTCCTTTGTGATAGATAGTTTGGTATGAATCCAGTCTTACATGATCTTTTTGGTGACTTCGATCTTTGGCAAAACCTGAGTGAGTGTCCTCAGTGTTTCCACATCCCACTGGCCTCCAGACAGACTAGAGTGTACACACACACACACGCACACACACACACACACACACAGATATTTTTTTTATTTACAGTTGATTTGAATAAATAGGTACTATCAGTGGAACTAGAGTTCACTGTCTGATGCTCTGGTGACAAAAACAAGGAAGTGACGGATGCTCGCAATGTGTCACTTTGGATAAAATAATAATCAGAATCAGCGTTTATTTTATACTTTTATTGCATATAAGTCTGTTTCGGCGTGTTGTATCATTGGTAGAGGGTTCTATAAATCTGAATAGGTGTATTTAGGGTTACGTACTCCAGGTCAGACAAGGCTGGGCAACGTGCCAGTGCCTCTGTAAGTTTTTGCATCTCAGGCTCGCTCCATTTCTGGTTCAACAAGCTGCAGAACAAATGGCACAACGAGATTACATCTTAGTAACATTAAAAAAGTTTGAATCTAATGCAAATCAATCGGCACATGAGCTAAACTGACTTAATTAGTACAGCAATGGTTCTGTATTCATATATTCAGAGGCCGTTTCTGGTCAAGATGTACTTTTTAAAAAAAGGCAAGGTAAACGCAGCTTGAAGCAAAATTCTTCAAGGAAACTAGTTAGCAAGAGAAGTAAGATCTGGAAAGTGGTCAACATTTGATAAGAGGTGTTATTGTCTTACCTGATTGTTGGTTCAGATTTAGTTTTATGGCTGCAGAGGGGAATAAAGAATGACAATGCCCCAACAATGTTATTCAAAGACACACTTCAGGGTTAATAACTGGTTTGGATTTACTCATTGTGTTTATTTAACCATTAAACTCACCCCTTCAAATCAGAGTTTTGGAAGAATGTTACTGTCACGTCCTTCGTGCCACTGCAAAAAGAAAAAACAACAAGTTGAAAAGCAAATAACAGTTTTGTTTGTTACAGTTTTTTTTACCTTTATTTGATTCCTCTGGGGTCTATAAAGTAAAGTAAGTTTGGAAGTGACCAGTCTGAGGTGTACAGTCACTAAGATCCCATGATGGAGAGTCTGAACGGTCTCTGTGTCAAATCACGGGAAAATAACGATGCCTGTAACATAGTTGGCACTGTGTATGTGTGTGGTCATACTCGGCGTAAACGTGCTGGATGTTGAAACATGAAGACATCTTCCCAATGAGATAGTCCAACGCTTCCAGAGAGCTGTTATTTCGACCCAGCCTGCAAGGCACACACACAGACACACATATTACTCCTGTGCTCTGAATCAGCAAAAAGCCAACAACATCTCGAGACATTGTGGTTATTCAAAAATAGCATCTCGTGTACTTACACTACTGAGACCAGTCTTGGTAGCTTGGGAAAAACATCGGCTATGTGTTTGATCCCTTCGTCTTTCAGGTTGTTGTCACTCAGACTGTGACAGGGGGGAAAAAAGAGCTTGGTGTCAAATCCAAAACATATATTAGGTACCGGGGCTCAGCAGCCATATTTAGCCAGAAACGCAACAAAAATTATGCTGCAGCAAATGTACTTGATTTCAGTGATGTCTGGACAGTTCTGTAGAGCAGAGGCCAAACTAGCGGCTCCTGTGGCAGTCAGACTGGCGCCACAAAACCTTGAGGAGACAAAGGCAAAAATCAGCAAAGAACATTTAAAGTACACATCTCTGTAGAAGCTAGATATGAAATTAAGAGAGATTCAAAAGACAGACTGTGGGGTGGGGGAGTAAGAAAAATAAAAGCAACAATTTGAATCTTACTCTAGTTTTCTCAGGGTTGTGAGTTTTGGCAAAACGGAGGACAACTTCTCTGCGAACTTGTCGCCATACTTGCGGCTGCGAAAACTGAAGGCACACAAGCAGTTAAAAACAACACGCATCATTCATAATGAAACCTGCCTTAATGTTTCATTAGAATCAGAGACTCCAAGAAATATGTCAGATTTATTAGACAGAAAAAAGGAAATGTCACGGATATTAAAAAAGAAGAATTCATCTGCTGGTTACTAACTTCTATACATTTCATTTGGGTGAGAATATATTCATGTGCAGTAAGCATGGTATAACTAACTTCCTGTTGTTGTCAGAGAGAGTCTGCTTTCTTATTTTTGCAGCTCAGTCTGTGTCCTGGCAAGGTTTCGTTTTAGGCACCTTCTGGCGTTACTGTTTATTGTTTTATGTTTGAGGCATCAGTTTTCATCTCTTTGCACTTGAGTCCAGGCTACTGTATGTCTACTTGCTCTGCCAACCACAGGGACACAGCCGGATACAGAGTGCTGCAGTCAGTTTCACAACAGGTGGCCAATTAGCAGAGGAATGTCAAAGGCAAAGCAGCAGCTCTTTACGCATTCACTGACGCTGTTCAACTGCTCTCTCAGCGTCCACAAGCTAAACACCTGTTTTCGGATTCTTGACAAATCAACACTATTCGCCCCACCACACACCACGCCGCTGGTCATAGGGGTGGTTCTTAGCCTCACGTGTCATTTTGCACATTGTATTTTGCACCCGCACTTCACATGACTGATGGCCTCCCATGCAGTCTACCTCAAGATAGACAGGTGTGTATGTAGGTGTTGTTTTGACTTACCAGAGGTTGTGAATGTACTGACACCTGGGCAGGACATCTAAACACTCAAGCTCCATTGAGCATGCTCCAAAGTCCAATCCGATGCCATTATCACCTACTGAGTTTACTACAAAAGCCAGAGCATCAATATCATTAGGTAACAGCCGGATGTTGCGCAGCTCCAGCGTTGGCCTCGTACCCACCACCTGCTTAGCCAGTTGGTGGTCCTGGCTCTCTTGGACACAGTGGCAAAGCTCCAATATCTGGGAAGACGCAAGGAGAAACGATCAGTGAGGAAAGAAACACAGAGAATGGTTAAAAAATAATATACATTCTGTACAGTTAAATTATACATGCAGGATTCACTTCAGTTCATAGTCTACCTTTGGTCCAGTTAGCGTGTTGCTGTGACAGAGCTTTTTAAGCAGTTTTAGTACAAGGGCTTGCCGTTTTTGGACCCAACTTTGGCCTGTTCCACCAGAGGTCCTGGCTAATTGTACTAAGGCTGGAGTGCAGTGTGGGGAAGCCAGACCACATACATACAGGTGCAGGGAGTCAGTAAAGACTGTCCTTTGGTCTGACTTGGTCGTCCAGCGGGTTTTCAGGCTGAATCTGAGAGAGCAATGGGGAGGAGGATAGAGCAAAGATTTGGTAAAAACAAGACCCTTTTTATAATAAAGAAACCCTGACAAGTGGAATAGTCTTGTTGACTTGTCTTTAAAATTGGGGTTTAACATCTTTTTAGCCCCTAGTTGATTAGTAAAGTAGCAGCAAAAAAACTCCCTCTGCAAAGAAAACATTAGTAAGAGCAGAAAATAAAACAAACTGATAATATAATTTATAATGTGGCTATACATACAGATTGAGTGACCCTGCCACCCCAACCCCCCAACCACATCTGCGTAGGGGCCTCCACAGCTGTGGACTTTACGGTTTGCATCAGCATACTGTATTTCTGTCCGCCTTCTGGGGAGGAAGGTCAGACATATTTCCGTGTGTTCAACTTACATGGCTCCTCTTGCGTCCATGGAAAGGTTATTCCTGGCATTGAGTGTGACTCCTCAGCACACTAATGACTTAGGTGAGGTATGGAAATTCAGTTTAGATAGTTTTTTAATATGATGGAATGTAACTACGTAACAAATTTCATGTACTTGTGCTTTACTCGATTATTCTACCTCATACTTCTACTCTATTTCTACACACTTCAGAGGGATATATTGTATTTTTTACAGGTACAACATTCATTTGACAGCTTTAGCACTTTAAAAACTTTACTTTAAAAATTAAGATTTTTGCAAACAAAACATATGAAGAGCTTTTAAAATATGATGCTTTGTTATAAATGAAACTACTGTACAAAACAATATATGCATGTGCAGCAACACGATTTCACTGTTTAACCAACTACAACAATAAAATTCAGCTTTCATTAATGCATAAATAATAATTTAATAATGATAAATCTGTATAATAACATAACAGTCACAGGAGACATTTTTCTGCACTCAGTACTTACTTTGATACTTTAAGTAATTTTTTCTGATTATACATACATACTTTTAAATCTTTTCTGTCTATAAAATTTCCACTCCCCTTTTCTTGTAATGTCGTGTTTTTACAGTGTGGTATATGCACAAGGATCTGAATACTACTGTATCGCTGATTTGATCTTTCATCTTGACTTGGTTACAGGCCTCTATTTTAGTAGGAGTGCACACACTGCTAGTGTTAACTTGACCTGAAAAGAGTCCTTCCTGTCTCTTTGGTAGTAGAACAGACCGTACAGTACATATGTGGTTGAACAGGTGCAAACAGATGGAGTTTCATTTAAATGAGACAGTGCAAAGCTGTTGGGTCATATAGTACATGCTGCACCGTAAATATGTGTATTTTTCCATTAGGTCACTCAGCTGGTAAGTAGGTAATGTTGTGTAATGTAAAAAAAGAGCTGTAGTTAATTGTAATTATAAATGACTGCATGCTCAGGGCTGAGCACAGTGCGCTTGTTACTGTGAGGGGCATGAACTTTATTTGGCTTCTAATGGGGGTGGGGGGGTTCTCAGAAAAAATCTGAGAAGACTGTAGTCACCTTGACAAATACAACAGTGTTCCTTCTGAAGTGACTTCTGTGAAGTTTCCTACCTGTTCTTGAGCTGCGTGTCACTCACATCCTTACTGGTCATGATTCGGAGTGCAGCTAAAAACTCCTGTACTGTCAGATGAATGAAGCTATAGGAGTTGACAAGTGCCCCATCCTCACGTCTGTGCTCGACCTACCAAGAAGATATGGATGAATGTGTTATTCATTATGTCAATTCATTATGTCAATAGCGAGACCGACTCTTAACATCAACATTGTCCAGAGGGTGATGTCAGAGTAACATACAGTATATGAAAAGTTTTATCATTTTATGAGCATGAAAGTGTTAAGAGATTTAGCATAGCATACCTACATGTTTTTTTTGTGTGTGAGGATGTGCAAGCAGAAAGGGGAATATACCACACCACCTGTAAGTTTTTATGATATCACCAAAGTTTTTACAGTTTGTTCTCTGGGGACCATGAATGTCATTGTTGCCATAACATATGAATCATAACAAAAAATCTTTGTTTTGAGATCAGTGAAGGAGAAAGTAGCCATTTCCTTTCCAGTTATTTATAAAAATGTGCAAAGGTTCATTTGAAGGAGCCAGGCCACATAATAAATGGAGTAGCCACTTGCTAATCTCAATCTATTTTTGACAACCAGTTCACTAATCCCCATTACCAATCAGACAGCATAACTCCTTCCACTCCTACATTGCTGTTCTTACCTAACAATTTGTGGGCATGCTTCAAAGTCAAATCGGACGCCATTATAACGCCCACCCCCGACCCCACATAAAAAAAAAACAATAAAGCTTGCACACCCAGATATGTGAAGAACATTCACACAACCATCTCTGACCTTTGAGAGGAGGCCTGTCCTGATTGAAAACTCCAAAACGTCCGGAGAAATGTCTTCTTCCATGAACAGGATCTTACTGCCCTCTAAGCCTTTCCATGCCACCTGAGTCAGCTCACACAACTCAGATTGCCTGAGAGTGGTCAGCTCACACAGAGCGCTGCACAATAAGACAGAAAACAAATTAATTAATTTGCATCGGATCGCAATTTAACTTGCAGCAGCATTTGCTGCAATGGTACATAATATACTCGAAGATCATGTAAAAGTGAAAACTGAATTGAAACAGAAAACACACTAAGACTATCATTTAAATAAAGACAGTGGGGGTTGGGTTTTTTAAATAACCGTTTTCTGATTTCTTAAAATAATATTTCTAGAGGTTTTCATGGATCACTTCTCTCTTTGTGTAACATACTGAAATGTATTTAATAGCAAGGAATCATGCGTTCCTCTACATTCACCTTTGTAAATCGAATGTATTGAATATTTATTGTATGTACTACATGTTGTGTCTGTGTTGTGGTGTTAATATGTTTAGTACTCTACTCAGCCTTCACCTATGTGGAGATCTCGTGGTCTGTGGCACGTCAGTTCTTCCACTTTTATCAGGGTCACGGCTCAGAAATGCACCAAGAAGAGTGAGGTAGACCTGGGTCAGGGTGGAGGGTATGTGGGGTTGTGTGGGAGGTAGCTGGGCCCTACAATTTGTTACATCTATCATTATGTCTTCACTCCCTCTTCTTCTTCCTCCTGGATCTCCTCTTTGGGCACGACTCCTTCCTCTACCGCCCTCTTCTCCTCTTCCTCCTTCTCCCAGTGTCTGTGTGCTGCCTGCGTCTCTCCCTTCCAGCAGCAAATGCTCCAGGCAGATGCAGCAGATGTTGCAGAGGGCAGGGAGGGATGACATGGCGAGGAGGTGTTGAGAGGAAAGGAGGAGTTCCGCTGCATACACCCCAAGAGCTCTGTTTGCTGGGTGAGTTGCAGATGAGACGTAAAAATTTGTTTAAGCCCATAGAAATTTAAGGCAAAACCCAAAGAGGCCAGTTCGATTAACTGACTGACTGTCATGTTAGTTTTGTTGCACTTGTCATGAATCTTATATGAAGTTTAGCAAATTTGTGATACACAGCGTAGCTCAGCCTGACTTCAAAATGAGCAGAGGTCAGCTATAATAACTTAAATACTTGACTGTAGGTGTGCAACATCATTTTTAAAATCCACTTTCCATAATGCAACTCAATTAGTGGTCTCCAAAATTTAGAAAGCAACAGAGTACATTTAAAACCATTGTCACAGACTAGTACTCCCGGTAATGAAGTAAAAGTGGTGAAATTCCCTTTTGTACAAATATACTGTAAAACTTTGATTAATAGCCTGGGCTTTTATTTGCTAAAATCACTGAATTGACTCTGCATAGATTAGGGACAGGCCTTGAATTCCTCTCACACAAAACTTAAATAGGCTACTATGAAACAGTTTATTTCGAACAGAATATTACATGTATGCACACTAAAGGAATATACAGTGGTGTGACAAGTGTTTGCCCCCTTCCTTATTTCTTATGTTTTGCATGTTTGTCACACTGAAATGTTTCAGATTAAACAAATTGAAATATTAGAGATAACACAAGTAAACACAAAATGCAGTTTTTAAATGGTTATTCACTAGCAAGGACCACAATCAACAGGTATGATTAAATGATTTATTGATTAACAAACAGAAGATGTATGAAGCTTGCAGTAACTGAATAGACATTAGAAAGCGTTGTGGGGAAGCTACGATAGGGAAATCCACCGTAGCACCTGGGCATGACAGACCCCCTATAAACCTATGGAGAGGAGGAAAGAGATCAGGAGAACAGAGAAAGGGGCGGGAGGGAGGGATGCAGGATACGAGGGTGAAGGGGAGGACTTAGGACGTGTGGGTATTTATGGAAGTGCTGGCGATGACGTGCTTGATGTGTGGTCCTGCTCATGAAACTCTGCTAATTAGCACCACTTATGAGGGGGAAAAATCCAAACCTACATGGCCCTGTGAAAAAGTGATTGCCCCCTAAAACTAATAACTGGTTGGGCCACCCTTAGCAGCAACAACAACTGCAATCAAGCATTTGCGATAATTGGCAGTGAGTCTTTTACAGTGCTATGGAGGAATTTTGGCCCATTCATCTTTGCAGAATTGTTGTAATTCAGCCACACTGGAGGGTTTGAGCCTTATCCACCTTTTTAAGGTCATGCCACAACAACTCCATTGGATTCAGGTTGACTAAGCCACTCCAAAGTCTTCATTTTGTTTTTCTTAAGCCATTCAGAGGTGGACTTGCTGGTGTGTTTTCGATCATTGTCCTGCTGCAGAACCCAAGTGCACTTCAGCTGGGAGTTACGAACAGATGACGGACATTCTCCTTCAGGATTTTTTGGTAGACAGCAGAATTCAAGGTTCCATTTACCGCAGCAAGTCTTCCAGGTCCTGAAGCAGCAAAACAGCCCCAGAACATCACCTTCCAAAAAGTTAAACCTTTGTATCGTCAGTCCTCGGAGTATTTTTCCAAAAGTCTTAGGGATCATCAAGATGTTTTCTGGCAAAACTGAGACAAGCCTTTGTTCTTTTTGCTCAACAGTGGTTTTCTTCTTGGAACTCTGCCATGCAGGCCATTTTTGCCCAGTCTTTTTCTTATGGTGGAGTCATGAACACTGACCTTAACTGAGGCAAGTGAGGCCTGCAGTTCTTTGGCTGATGTTGTGGGTTTTTCTGTGACCTCTTGGATGAGTCGTCGCTGCGCTCTTGGGGTAATTTTGGTCGGCCGGCCACTCCTCGGAAGGTTCACCGCTGTTCCATGTTTTCGCCATTTGTGGATTATGGCTCTCACTGTGGTTCGCTGGAGTCCCAAAGCCTTAGAAATGGCTTTATAACCTTTTCCAGACTGATAAATCTCAATTATTCTGTTTCTCATTTGCTCCTGAATTTCTTTGGATCACAGATCGATGTCTAGCTTTTGAGGATCTTTTGGTCTACTTCACTTTGTCAGGCAGGTCCTATTTAAGTGATTTCTTGATTGAGAACAGGTGTGGCAGTAACCAGGCCTGGGTGTGGCTAGAGAAATTAAACTCAGCATTCCAAAGATGTGATAAACCACAGTTGATTTATGTTTTAACAGGGGGGGCAATCACTTTTCCCCCTTAATAATAAAAACCTTCATTTAAAAACTGCATTATGCGTTTACTTGTGTTACCTTTGTTTAATATTTCAATTGTGTGACAAACATGCAAAAAAATGAGAAATCAGGAGGGGGCTTTTTCACACCACTGTAAATAATCAAGGAACGGACACATTCGGACTTAACAAGCGTTTCAAAGGTAACGGGAGCCGGCACTTTCTTTTTTTTTTCATCTCTTGTACCATGCTGGTTACACCAGTAAATCTATAAGAATTAGACTTTGGGGCTTGCTGTTTCCGTTAAATGAACTGAACGATTTAATTGAGGATAATCTAACCGATTTAACGATGTGTAGACCTAGCAAGTACATACTGACATATTGATTGAAGTTTTAAGATGAATATTTGTATTAAAGATCTAAACAGCTTAGAAACAGTAACAGCGAGCGACCCGGCGGGGATTAAGAGGTTGTATACATCCAAACAACTTAAAAAACAGACCAGGCGTTTTTTGTCAAAATGTGTTCCCACACCAGGCCAGGAAACGGGGGTAGGTTAATATAAAGGCTTGGATGTTGTCACCTTTTACTCCAAAGAAGTTGTGCACATAATCCCTGATGGCATGGCAGTCCCAACCCAGCAGCTGCCCCACTTTGTCTGACACGCCCTCCAAATCAATGACATCACGGACACGACAGGTGACCACCACAGTGCAACCTGGAAGAAGCTGCCGATTTAACAGCCCTGAAATGAGGTCTGCAACAGGCAGAGGGTTTTCAGGGTCCAACAGTTCTCCCCGCACCTCTTGTCTGCCGAGTTTGCTGTGAAACTCGTCATAACCATCCAGAACCCAACAGCTTTGCTCTGGATTGGAAAGGAGGTAATCCACAACGGCTCTCTGCTCAGAACACAGAATATATGTCGAATGTAAGAATAAAATATGTATTAGCTCACCTCGTTGAACCTAAGACATACATTATTGATTATGATTTGTTTGTTACAATAGCTTTAAAACATTTGTGGTTTTCTAGTAATACCAAGAAATGCCTTTTCATTAATATTTAGAAATGGTTGCTCTTGTTGATTTATTTTTGTGAGATCTCACCGAACCTAATTTCTATTCACTATGCTGAAATAGCAATAAAGCACTGAATGAATGTTCTGGTATCGCTACCTTCGTACCTTTTCATATTCACCCCCATTTGGAGGGAGGTAGTGTCGGAATAGCAGCTCAGACAGAGAGAGAGGGCGGGACAGTAAGTTGAGCTGACGAAACTCTAGCAGGACAAACAGGTAGGATGAAGGGATAGGGCCCTGGATGATAAGAAACAGAGAGAGAGGGAGAAAATCAAATAAAGGCAAAATAAGAGAATGAACCAAGCACAGATGGATAAGTAAAAGGGGAACTCCAGAGGTCTGGTCGTTCAGCCCCAACCAATTTTGTGCATAAAAGGCTATTTAAATATATTGAGTGGTACTCCCCAAGACCTGTTCTAGGCTCTGATGTGTCAAATTCTCCTTTAAATGAAATTGGTTGCTGGCCTGCTATGTATGAATATGCTGCTCCACAGTTCAGTTATGAAATAGTTTCCAGGTGACAAAAGAGAGTTAGATTACACAAATAAAAACATGTTCAAAGCGTATTTACTGTTGTTATTTTCAGGGCTCGACATTAACATCTGCCAACCAAATGCGGCTGGATTTCAGCCGTGTCGGGTAAACCAGTCACTCCCACTAGCCACTTTGGCATGTTGAAAAATTGTAGTCTTGTCAAAATGCATCAGAAATAACAAACAAATTGCAATGTGACACTGCGACACACTCATTCATGGTGGTTCCGTGAGTACTACCTGAGCATAGTGTTTGCTCATTGGTTTACTAATGAAGCATATTGTTGTGCGCGCTAGTGACCAACAACACTGTAAACAAGAAGAACTTGTGGAGATTAAACTAGATAACTGGCCATCTGTAGCACCCCGAGATTTCCTGATGGGATGAGGGCTGTTTTGGCCTGCCTTTAATTATCAACTTAACCAGTGGCAGCAATGACAAAGCAAGCTTTTTTAATAGCAGAAGAATCCACACAACAGGTGCGTCTCTCTCCTGCAGTGCCGCTGCGCGAGGGTGCGCGCCAAATATGACCATCCAGACTTTTGTCAAACAAGAATATAAAAGTTGAATCTGTCACAGGTCAACCACAGTCCCATAGACCTGTATGCCCCCGTTGATGCCGTTAATAATCAACTGATGGTATGATGCCTGTCATCACATATCTGGTCACATGCTCACACACATCAACATAGCGTTCAGTGTGTGAGTGTGTGTGGCCGACCAGTGTGGAGAAAAATGCACAGGTGAACGAAGGAAAGAGAAAAGGCAGAGCTGAGATGGAGAAAAGGCAGGAGGAAAGTGCTGTTAAATGCTGTAAAATTACAGATATCTTCATGATTAAGGGACATGGTGGTGTTTAAAAAAGATTTTAAAAAACATAGACTGAGGGCTGAGGCTGCCCTCTTCTCACATCACATCATATCGTTATATCACAACTAACTTTCCAGAGTTGATTCTGTTTTTTAATAAACGTATCATGCCATGTATGAAAGCAGGAGATGCGTTTATATGGGAATAATCTGGAAAATAAAGACCTGTATACTCGTTTCAGGTGGACGCAAATCCAGGCAGAGCTCTGAGGAAATGCAGATGCAAAACCAACATGTCTTTTTTAGACAAAAATAATTTGCTTTTCTTTGCTTTTTCTGTCTAATGCATATCATGTTTCTACTCTGTATTACAGTATTTAATGCTGTTTTAAATAAATAAGGCAAATGATATTAGTAAAATTTAGCACACTATGGTCAACTTTAATCATATAAAACGTAATTTCCCTACAACAAAAATGTGGCTAGTGAAAATGCTGTGTGGCTAGTACCTTAGGAAAACCACTAGCCACATTGGCTAATGAGCAAAAAAAGTTGATGTCAAGCCCTGGTTACATTAACCAAAGATGAGAAAATGCTTTATAGAAAGTTTGGCACCACTTGTAGAATCACCCTCCATTGTTTCTGCTGATTCAGTCCAGCAGATTGGCACAGAACATCCCTGTCATTGCAAACATTTATTTAAAATAAATACTGAATGATGTGATGATGAAATGTAAACCTACTAGTCCACGCGCCCACTGCTGTCCTAAATGAGACACCAGCAGAGTTTTTCCTGATCCAGACTGGCCAACGAGAACTGTCATCTTCCCTGCACATCCCTGGAGGAAGGTCTCCAATGTCACTCGGGACTCCATAGACCCATAATCCCCATCAGGCTCTGAGTTTGGTGACAAAAATGTTTACTTAAGAGTACAGCAGAATATAATTATAAAGTCTGAAAGTTTTATGTCTGTATGACAAAGCCAAACCATAGAAGAAGCATATGTAATAATTTAATTTGGCCTTGAATTGCACATGAAAAAGTGTGTTTTGCGGGAGTGGGTTCGGCGGAGGCCTGAAGGGAAAGGGGTGGGATCTTTTTTTGGGTTGGATACTACTGGAACATAGCTGTCTCTTGCTAATTTCTCCAATGTTGCCTCACCCCAGCATTTATTTCCACTGATTTACCACATGAAATCTTCTGATCTTCTGATTCTTGGTGTGCAATAAGAGGTAGAGGAAGTCATGCCAACCTGGTGTTCTGCTCCCTCTGTCTGCTGACCCAGGGGTTTGATCAGGTCTGTCCCTGCCTCTGTTTGCCACCCTGAGACTGACCCACACATTCTCCAGCTGGATCTCAATCACCAGGTGCTCACTGAGTCGCTTCCACCTCCTCCCCAGTAAATTCATCACTGCATCAATGTACTGCACCCAGTGGTCTGTGGGTAGAATAGATTTTAAAACATTACAACACCTTTGTGTGCAAACTGCATCCCTATCTTTAATTTCACTAATCACAATTTCTATCATTTGCTACTGCAAACTGCAGTTTCAACATTTTCCTGTTACACAATTATAGTTATTTTGAAAACTCAACTTTCAAGACATAAGGTGAATATTGAGTAACCAGCCATATTGTTGTAGTGGTACTGGATGAATGTGCTGGCATTTATATGTTAACGTGTGCTTTTAGATGTATCTGTGTACCTGGTAGGGACTGCAGATGGAAATGAGCTAAAAGCTAGAGCTGGCATAAATCATCTCTTCACATTTTGAGATTAATTTTTTTTGTGCGTGGTTCTTGTTTAATAAAGACTAATGACAATGACATTTAGAAATGTCACCACACAAGAAACAGGATTATTTGGTTTGAAAAAATGTGTGTATGTGAGTCTACCGAATAAAAATCATTGACAGAATCCAAAACACTATTAAATGCTAAATCAAGGACTGGGCATTTACAGTTAATGCACAGGGAGTTGGGTCTTAATTAAGCTTGTAAGCTTGTTTTGGTTCAGCACTAAAAATGAGAAGCGGGTTAACCCTGGTAATGTAATACTCTTGCATGCATGACTAACATGCCTGGTTTAGTCCCACAATTAACACATCACATGGGAATGATCATTTTACTTGTGGTTTTTCCTGTCTGCAGTTTTATGGTTATGTCTTGGTGAGTTGTTCACCGAGCCTACACACTACAAATATTTTTACTATTTCTGTTTTTTCTACTACACAAATGTGATTTAATGTCTCTTCCTCTGAACATGCTAGCCCAACCTATTGACTTAACATTGAAATATCAAACAAAAAAAAAGTAACTAATTACCTTGTGTGCTTTTAGACAATGTCCTGTTAGCAGTTTTACAGCTACAGTGAGAGCTTTTCTTTGCAGAAAATGCTTTTTTGGGTGTAGGAAATTTTTGTACCGCAATTACCAGCATGGCAAACTGGCAGCAAGGCTGATTATGCCACACTGTATCCAGGTTTCTTAATAAATCCATGAACTTTAACCAGTGAATGGCCATTTGCCAGCTTTGTTTGCGCATGTGAATGTAACTGTAATGTAAGAAGGTTGAAGTGTTGTGTGTATGATCTACCAATCCGTCGGCGTTTGAAACACTTCTGCTCTGAGGGCGGCGATAACGACTTCTCGTTCGTTTCACTGGGACTGGAATTTTCACAAGCTTCTACAGTGGTGAAAGACACATACAATAAAAACTAGAAAACATCCAAAAAGACTAATGCTGTCAAGTCCAACTGCAAGAATCTTGCATATCCGGCATAGTATTCTTAAGCCCTCATTTAAATCATCTAGAGATAAAAATAACAGACTCAAAGGAAACGTTGGGGATTCCCAAAGTGAAACAAAAGAGAAAGGTTTACAGAATATTTGCCGATCGTAAGTAAACAAACTGCTGCCTCGCCCCACAGCTGCCTTTCATTTTCACTTTTACACTCTAGTTTGTCAATAAGGCTATATCTGCTGTGGGGCACTTTACTATAAATCAAATAAAGATAATAAAACAAATCCCAAGTAAAGAAACACATCACCTAAAAACAGACCACTGGATCACATGTCATACATTGTTTTTAATTTGTGTAATCTTCCAGGTGAGCCACATTTTACTTTGGGATCTGCTTTGGGCGTGCTCCCCATGCAAATACACTCCAGCAGCACAAAGTCAACCATAACTTACTCTGTGGTGGAAAAGTAGGAAGCAGAAAGTTTAGTGAACTGAAGAAATGTTGCCTGCTAGCAAGATGTGCATGCAAGTAAATAAAATCCCAAATCAATGGCAAAATGCCGGCCAGTGCAGCCAGGCCCACAGAAAATATATGTTCATCTTTAAACACACACACAATACACATCATGGTACATACATCATATATTACACTCACACAGACATTAACAAACAAACAATCACTACCTGTGTTTCTCAGGCACACTGGTTTTGTGGCTGGAGTCTGTATGGCATCCGCTGAACAGTCAAACAAAGAGTCATACTGTTAGCCAGCTCGGCACAAAGAAAGAGATTTTTACTAGTGTAAGTATCACTTATTACTCATTATTTCACTCAAACAGAACAAAAAGCCGAGCATTTATGGCTTTATGACAAATGGCATGTGAGTAAGGACCGGAAATGTGAGGAAGACCTGGAAAGGTTGCATGTACTATAATCTGCAGTGCAAGAAACTGAAAACAAGTATGATGATGTAGCCTGCCATGCTTCTTACAAAAAACGTAATGCAAAAAAATATTGTATAGCCATAATCAAGGGGTGATTCGACTCTGGAAATGAATAGAGAACAGAAGGCGTTTTCATTTCATTGATTACCAACAAGTATTGACATGACAATTCAGTAAAAAGATTGTTTAAGCTGACATGGTGACATGCTCGCCAGTGAGACAATGGCACTCTGACAGATAAGTCCAGCATATACTGTGCGTGCCAGATTCAGCAATCACCCATTTCTGGTTTAGTACCTGTGCTGAAGTCACAGTTTAAACAGAGCACGCTACTACTACAGATATAAAGTAGGTTAGTCACCAGTGGTAACCACAATGCTTTAAAAAAGCATAGAACCAGTTATATATATAAAATATATATAATATAATATATATATTCTGTTCAAATTGGTTACAAAAACAAATGCTGTCTGGGCTCTTATTTTGTTAAGTGTGGAATGAAGTCTCCTTGTCAATGCAGCACTGGTGGATTATTTAGGTATGTAAGCTGCTACAGCACTGTTCACTGTGGGGTTGCACATCTGGCCACCCCACAATCACTGCAATATTGTAATAGGAGGTGCTTTCCATAAGCTTTCTAAGATAAAAAAAAAACCCACTTCCGTTTGAGAGATATATTTGTAGTGCATGCCCTGTGTGGTTTCTGAAAAAAGAGTCCTACACTGGCAAATCCACTGTGTTATTTTGATCTACTGCTCTTCTTCACTTTTTTGTTAAATTACCCTTCACAGCGCATACACATAGAATTTATTTTACACCATTAAAGCCTTGTATAGAATGTCCTTACCCCACTGAGCTATCCTTTCTCCTAAACCACGACATGTGTGTATGAGACTAAACACTGTTAAAATGACCATTCTTTTTGTGTTTTACGGTCTGTTCTGGGCTGCCCGTAGGCTACTCTAGGTCACCCGAACATTGAAGAGAGTTTTGGACTGTAGGTGACTGAGGATGCTCTCACAGAGCAAACTAAACCTTCTAGCCATAGACTAGCATCACTTGTCAACGTTTATAGCATCATTTCATACTCACTGTCTGAACATCCAGCCACTGACATGAGCCTCGCCTCCAGGCGCATGGGGATGTTCTCACACAACATGCACATGGTCTGAAGGAAGTTGTGGCAGTCTGCAGTATCAGCCACCTTGAAGTACTCCAACATGGCTTCTATGTGTTCTTTTCCTGCTGCTGCAGAAGAGGCCAGAGGGTTGATGTTCTGCCGAGCATCACTGGGCATCATTTGGCACAGCTGCATTATGACTGCAGCTGACTGACTGCTAAGGATGTGGAACAGTTCTGAAGATTCTTGAGCCAAGACGGAGTTGACATTTTCGTTGTCAGTGTCAACCTCCTCATTCATGGTCAGACTCCATCAGCTGAGACAGAAACAAGGAAACATGAACACAAGCACACATAGACTCGCACACAATCTCACACCTCAAAGACAGCTTTAACTGGGGAAATGAGGAGCAACCTATAATGCTTATTGTTCCAAAAAATGGAAACATTCAAACACTTCACACACGCGCGCACACCCACACACACACACACACACACCAGAGGGAACCTGATGAGCTCTAACACCACCGTCACACACAGAAAGCCACAGTTTGCCAAGTGGTTACAGGGAAGCAAACTAGTGAATTTCATATGCAGGAGCTATACACTGAGCTCAGCTTTCATCTATGTTGCTCAGTTTTTTATGGAACCTCGTTTTTTCGGGCTTCTTCAACGAGTTCCTGGACATGTTTTTTTTAACACACGCGTTAGTTGGCTCTCTAACGACATTTTAAATATAGGCTTGTTTTAACCACTAATTAATGATTAATTTTAATTAAATACTAAGGTAAATTAAGTGGATTCCTGATGAGGAACATACAACTGAGATAGCTTTTCTAACGTCGAAACTAGTGGACAACTGTATTATCTCCGACATCAGACAAGGCGCGCGTGAGTCTGCGCACCACTTTTTATATGTGTTTTGTTTGTGTAAAGCCCAGATAGCTCGTGCGCACGGGGTTACTACCTCATTGCCTTTCTTTTGTACGGCCATTAAACTGTTGTTGCCTTAAATGTAAACGTATTGTCCCAGGTAGAATCAGTTAGGGTAGAAAGCATGTTTCTCTCCTCATACCCGCCAGTATGACGGCCGAGGTCATTTAAGGTAACGAGCATCGCTTTGTGCTGTGTCTTCTGTCTGCAACCAAACAGTAACAGCTTTTAGGCTGCACTAAACGGTGCCGTTCCTGGTTGTAATAGAGAACCGGGGTTACCCGTAACCTAAAGCTATATAGTATTGACAAATAAAATAAGCACTCACCAACAAATGCTGCCATAGACTGCATCTCTCTGCAGCCAGGGTGTCTATATTTCAAAAACGAAACCAAGGGCAGGGAATAAAGTTTTGGTTTCGTTTTTCCCCAGCAACTGCGATTCATGTAATTGCAGCTAGACAGTTGTTATGGACAGACAGATCCGGTGGATAAATAGACGTCCAGTATACTTATTAAAATCAGTTTAATTCGGTAATAGATGGCTTTAATGAGAATGTGGGGTCCTGGTGGGGAACGACATTTCGTCAGAAGACCTGTTCATTTTACAAATGATAAGCGCAGCTCTTACTGGGTGAGACAGAGGTACAACATGATTACACGAAACAAAGCTGCGCAGCTGCCATACACACAGTGTGGCTAATGTTTTACAGAGGACAAAACAAATCAACTTGGCTCAGACATTGTTTGATTCTGTGTGTTACTTTTTGAATTGAATACTGTATCGTTACTATTAAATTCATTCATTACAGATGGGTGCAAAAAGATAGTTCTTTCTGTAAAAGCTGCATATCTCTCTGAGAGCAAGAAGGCACGTGTTCATGTTCAAGGACTGACTGGCAGTCTGCTGAGGTGCAGTCCCTGCAGGATCCACTGCAGGAAGTTTAGGAGCCATGGCTTAAAGTGTATAGCTATGCAGTCTACCCATACATATTCGTGACTCTATTCTGATTTCAAACAGTCTGAGACTCTCAAAGAAGATGACCAGTTATTATTATGATTCATTAATTTGCCATGATCCAAATGTATATGTATGTATGGTCAATGTCAAGTAGGCTATTTGAATTTATGTGAGAAGCTGATCTGCAGAAGAAAAATGGATCACCATCACTGAAGTCAAATCCTCAAAGATGATTAGCAGTCCCTTTTATCCAGTTTTTTTAAAGGCAGAAATAGATTCTACCATTATTGGTCAACGCGGTTTGATTGTATGATCTCACTTTGGCAAGCAATCAGCGGAATGGCTTTTTACAGAAGCTTCAACATCAGCCGGGTGCCTGATAACGCCCATCCTCACCACACTACAACACCCGACCTCTGACTTGCAGCCCCTCTCAGTACTCTCACACATATCTCATTACATTGAGCTGGTGTAATTAGATAGATACAGCACACATGTGTTACAAGCGCCTTCAAGAAAACATGTAATGAAAAGATGTCAACACATGTTTATTACATTGTTGAATGATTCATGGGTTTGCACTCAACGCAGACAGACTGTTGTGCAAAATGAGTAATGTCCACCTCTTTCCCCCGAGTGGGGAACCGCTGGGGGGTTGATTTAGGAACTCAAATCAAATTAACACTGATTTAATCAGTAAAGACTGGGTTTCAAAAGTTAACTTCTTTTCGAATTCAGGCAAAGTAATCATCATTATAGTCGATGCTCGTGAGTCCACCAGCTGCGGCCGCAGTGCGTCACAGAAGCGACTCTCCGCTCCGCAGAGAACAGGTAGCAGGTCTATTTTTGCCGCTAGCCGCGTCGAGCAGCACAGAGCAGATCGAACCAGGCAGGAAGTCAGACACAGAACGGCAGAGAGAATCCGGTAAATTTTCAAAATAAAACACCATGTGGACACTCCCGATCGTAAAACAACAACAAACACGGTTAAAACGGACACAAAAGGAAGTCATTTAACTACGTAGCCTACTTAATCATAGTAGAACACGGATTACCAAATCAACAAAATCTAAATGTCTGTAAAAGCAGGCAGGCAAAATGCTCCGATTCTGAAATGCTCCTTGAGGGAAATGCAGCCTGAAGTTTACGGTGTCATGCAGAAAAGTGATCGTCTGCCGAAACCTGCTCTGCTGGAGCTGTATTGCCCAGTCTCTTCAATTACTTTCTGGCAAGTGCAATAGCCTACTGCATTTTGTGGGTTGTATTGGCCATTTAAAGGGTATTTTTAAGAGGTAAAAAAGTACTAGGTGAGCTATAATCTGTCAAATATAACTCTTCTGAATGAAATCAACAAATTTCAGGGCAGAAATAACCTTTCAGCCAATAACAAAAGGCTTCAATCATTTTCTGGCAAGTGAAATACTGCATTTTAAGAGTTGTATTGGCCATTTAAAGGTATTATAACAGGTAAAAAAAGAGTGGATTGGTTGGTAGGCCTACACAGCAAGTAAAATAATGCAGAGTCATAAGGATAATTGCTACAGGTTTTCCAAATATAAACAAAGATATTACACATAGGCCTACCAAACATCAGTTTTCTGCAGACGATCACGAAACGGGTCACGTAGAGCTATGCAGAAGGCAGTAGAAGCACGACAATGACAAATTAAGAACAAGTCAATAACGTGGGGCAGGCTGCACGCCGGTGTTGTGCTGAATTCTGCCTGCCTGCCGAGAACTGCATGCACCTCGCGGCTGGTAACGCTCATTTAAGATGAGAAAAGAGGTGGGTGCAAATCTCGGCAGGTAGCCTACAACATCTGTCCTGCCGAATTATGCATCCATGTCGTCCTTTTCAGACACTTTGCTGTGCTCATAGATCAAACGCGGTAATCACGACATCTTCTCAATGAATGCTACTTCTACTAAGTGTAGTAAAATATTAACGACTCTAAACGTTGAAAAAATATATACTTCGAATCATTTATCACAACTGATGAACCCCACGAAGGATATTACAGCGTTTAAAAGCAGTGTTTGGAGGTGCATGCAATTCTCGGCAGGCAGGCAGAATTCAGCATAACACCCGGCTATAGACGCATCAAAACCGTGGCGCAGCCGTAACATCCCGTAGCCGGAGTCAGTGGATTTCCAGCGTTATACTTTTCAAAGTAGCCTAAATAGTATATCTCTAACATCTGACCAAGTGTGGGAAACCCTGGAGTGGGAGGGCTTTGCTTTGAGGCATCAGTCAGCTGCATGCTCACAGCGACTGCATGGACGGGCAAACGTCACCTGAACATCAAATCTTCTTGGACAGAATTTGTTAAGAAAAAGGACTAAGTCTTGTGCAAAAGATGCATTTTAGGAGCTTATATCCCTTTATCATGCCTGCTTTACTTATGCAGTTAGCTTAAAGATTATATATACCATCAATCCATCCATCGTCAACCGCTTATCCTGCGTACAGGGTCGCAGGGAGATGATAGTTTTAAATATATTTTCATCTCAATTTTTTGAATGAAGCAATTTCAGCATCATGCTTTAATTATAAAGAATGAAATTGCAGCTTGTAGACATCTAAACCACATATGTATTCAAGTTAGCGCTCCACTGTCTGTCTGCAGCTTGTACAGTGATAGTGACATCCTCCCACTCTACTCACTTTCACTTCCATACAGCAGATGACTCTGATTACATGATAGAGTATATGAGGGGCCCCTAAAAATGCAGCTCAGGGAGACATACTGTAACATATGTTCGTCATTGCTGACAACTGGCACATGCTGACCACTAAATTAAACTCACTCTTTACTGTATACTGAATCTTTAAGAAGGCATCACAGAGCTTGGAGCAAGTTAAATTTACTCCTGTGAAATCATGTTCTGTTAGTTAAGAAGACATTGATTATTGTGCATTTGATCACTTAATGATTAAAAAGATAACATAGTAAGTCATATCTGGGTATATTTACATGTGCACGATAAAGATATAAAACATAATCTCATATAAAAGAATATCCTGTGCAGCCAGTTAAAAGCTTAAGAACTTTCCAAAGTTTTATTACAGTACCAAATAAAACAAAACAAATCCCAGCACTTTTTTGATTTAAAAACAAAAATATGACTTTCACAAATATTAATAACGTACTAGGAGGATGTGAATAAGCAATATGACTATCTTCATGTAAGGATCATCCCACATTTGGTGCCAGCAAAATATTTCATATACATGAAGACTCAGATGTCACTCCCAAACCATATTTGGCATGTTAGTCTGCTTCAAGCTTTGCTTTGTAAGCAAACCGGACTGAATATAAGGAGTCCCAGAGGAGCTTCAGAGTGTGTGGTAGAAGACCGGGGGCCACGTTTCTTCTTGTGGTGAGGTTATCTGCTATAATGCGTTGTACCATTTGAATGTGTTCCTCATTTTAGAAATAAGTTTGCAAAATATAGTTTATGTAAGAGTGAAACTGTAAATTAATTATTATTGATTGCACTCTGTGCTTTCCTCTGACACTAGATGAAATTTATAGTTTTCTTTTAACTTTCCAATAGAATATGCCCAGATGTAAGTTACACATTTTATCATTTCATGCACTGACTAAAGCATGTTTTCAACAGGATTGTGGAATATAAGATACTTTTCACAAAAGGAAAAGGCAAGGTATGTGCAAATTTTACCATTGATTACTTACTAGTAACTACAAGTATGTTTAATCAGTGGGTGGCACGGTGCTGCAGTGGTTGGCCGCACAGTAAGAATGTTATGGGTTCAAACCTGCTGGCTGGATTTGATAGGGGTGTGGAGTATGCATGTTCTCTTGTGCCCGTGTGGGGTTTCTCACACCGCAGGATTAGGATGATTAGATTAACAACTCTAAATTGGCTGTTGGTGTGAATGTGACCAGGATGGATGGATGTTTTATTAGTGAGCTCCACCAAATAACGGCTAGTGCTTATTAGTCTGAAAGGCTGACAGCAGACACTTTAGGCACTGTTCAATCACATGAACTGACTACAAAAACATCTTGTTGTATGACTTGCACAGACATAACCTGCAACCATGAGTACGGACGCAGAGATGGCCATCTATGGCAAAGCTGCCATTTACCTCCGTAAGCCAGAGAAGGAGAGAATTGAGGCTCAGAACAAACCTTTTGATGCCAAGTCTGCCTGCTACGTGGCCGATGCCAAGGAGCTGTACTTGAAGGGAACAATCATCAAGAAAGATGGTAACAAAGTCACCGTCAAAGTCCTGGACACTCAGGAGGTTAGTATCATGAAGTCAGAGTCAACTGGTAATTAAGTATGATCAGTTCTGATTGTGACAAACGTCCTGTTCCAGGAGAGGACAGTTAAAGAAGATGACGTCTCTCCAATGAACCCTCCCAAGTTTGACAAAATTGAGGACATGGCCATGATGACCCATCTCAATGAAGCCTCTGTGCTTTATAACCTCAAAGAGCGTTATGCAGCATGGATGATCTACGTAAGACATTCCGCCTAATGACAAAAGATAAGTAGTGAAAATTTAGACATAGAGTTAACGGTTGATTCTCTGCGATCACTTTCAGACCTACTCTGGGTTGTTCTGTGCCACTGTGAACCCCTACAAGTGGCTTCCAGTGTACGATGCTGAAGTTGTAAGTGCCTATAGAGGCAAGAAGCGTATGGAGGCTCCACCCCACATCTTCTCAGTCTCTGACAACGCTTTTCAGTTCATGCTTACTGGTAAGTCTTTACCATACCAATGTAGAGTATGTCAGTGTGAGGGTACTGTCGCAGAAATCCACAGTTAATTCCTTTGTTTTCCCATTAACAGATAGAGAGAACCAGTCTGTCTTGATCACGTAAGTTTCTCATTTGTTGACTTTGTTTAACATTGTCAAATATCTTGATTAAATTCTCATAAGTCTGTGTGTATGACTAGTGGAGAATCTGGAGCTGGAAAGACTGTGAACACCAAGCGTGTCATCCAGTACTTTGCAACAATCTCAGTTGGTGGAGACAAGAAGAAGGACACATCAAAGGTGGAGTAGATTACTGTAGGATGATTACAATTCAGTGTTCTGTAAGAACAGAATATTTGACCAGGGGGAAGATATTGTAATTTTCTGATGTCGCTTCTAAACTTTGAAACTTCTAGGGGTCACTGGAGGATCAAATTATTGCTGCCAATCCCCTGCTGGAGGCCTATGGTAACGCCAAAACTGTGAGGAATGACAACTCTTCTCGTTTTGTAAGTATGGAGGGATTTCTACACATGAGAGGTGTTGTTACAGATTCCCTGTGTGGAGGGATGTTAAAAATGCCTTTGTTCCAAACAGGGTAAATTCATCAGAATCCATTTCGGCACAACTGGCAAACTGGCTAGTGCTGATATTGAGACATGTAAGTAACAATCCTCATAGTACACACAAATGACTGCATTTGAGAATGGGCCAGGCTGTGACTTATGAACAACATTTGTAGATCTGCTGGAGAAGTCTAGAGTGACATTCCAGCTTCCTGATGAAAGAGGCTACCACATCTTCTACCAGATGATGACCAACCACAAACCCGAGCTGATTGGTAAACAGACTAAGTTGTTGCACAGTGATAAACTTTCTTACATTCTTCATATAAAACAAATCTATTGAGTTTCTAACCCTTTTTTTGATCTCCAGAAATGTCACTCATCACAACCAACCCCTACGACTTCCCCATGTGCAGCCAGGGTCAGATCACTGTGGCCAGCATTGATGACAAAGTTGAGCTGGAAGCCACTGATGTGAGTGACCTTCAAAACATTTAAATATACTTTGTGCATTAAATGCAACATCAAAGCTATTGTTTTAAATGTATTTTTCTAAAGTCATTGTGTTTTATGTGGACACCTCCTCTGAACACAGAACGCTATTGACATCCTGGGCTTCACTAATGAAGAGAAGATGAGCATCTACAAGATGACTGGTGCTGTGCTTCACCATGGCAACATGAAGTTCAAGCAGAAGCAGCGTGAGGAGCAGGCTGAGCCTGATGGCACAGAGGGTGAGTATTTAATGTCAGCTCAAAGTGAATAGTTTGGGAACAGCAGTGGTAAAGTTCTTCACCGCCTGGTTTCTGTTACATCACGATGGTTAATCACATACTGTACGTATTAACTATAAATCACTATTTTCAGATGCTGACAAGGTTGCTTACTTGCTGGGTCTGAACTCCGCTGACATGCTGAAGGCTCTGTGCTATCCCAGAGTGAAGGTCGGAAATGAGTTTGTCACCAAGGGACAGACTGTACCTCAGGTATCGGAGAAATACTGGTAGGAAATTTTTGTTTTTGCTCTTAGGTTTGTAACATGACATTCACTGTGGAAATTAACGTCCTTTTTTTTAGGACACTGTATTTTAAAGATAATTCTGTAAAAAATCCTTTATTGTAAAGGGTGTAAACAATATTTTTCATGCTTGTTCAATGAACCATAAACAATCAATGAGCATGCACCTGTGGAATTGACCCTAACAGCATGCAGACGGTAGGCAATTAAGCTCACAGTTATAAAAATTACGAACACAAAAGAGCTTTCTACTGACTCTGAAAAACACCAAGCAAAGATGCCCAGGGTCCCTGCTCATCTGCATGAACGTGCCTTAGGCATACTGCAAGGAGGCATGAGGACTGCGGATGTTGCCAGGGCAATAAATTGCCATGTCTGTCCTGTGAGAGCCCCCTTTGTTCAGGGACACATTTTTTCCATTTCTGTTACTCAGGTGTCTGTGAAAATTTGTTCAGTTTATGTCTTAGTTGTTGAATCTTTTTATGTTGATACAAAGATTAACACAAAATAAAAGCTGTTGTAAGTGAGAGGACATTTCAAATCCCATCCCTGTTTTTATTCAGGTGATGAACTCAGTGCCTGCCCTGGCCAAGTCTATCTATGAGAGGATGTTCTTGTGGATGGTCATCCGCATCAACCAGATGTTGGACACTAAACAGCCAAGGCAGTACTTCATTGGTGTCCTGGATATTGCTGGCTTTGAAATCTTTGATGTAAGCTTCATTTCCAATACTTCAGCAGATGATACTTTTTATGACAGAATCATTCTTATTGCCTAAAAGAGATTAATCTGATTATTTTTCCCCTCACAGTACAACAGCATGGAGCAGCTGTGCATCAACTTCACCAATGAGAAACTGCAACAGTTCTTCAACCACCACATGTTTGTCCTGGAGCAAGAGGAGTACAAGAAGGAGGGTATTATCTGGGAGTTCATTGACTTCGGCATGGACTTGGCTGCCTGCATTGAGCTGATTGAAAAGGTAATGACTGAATTTTGTGATTCTTTGTAATTGTTCTTAATTTGACTTAATGTATCACTTAATGACAAACTTCTCCAAATTTCCTCCAAGCCCATGGGCATCTTCTCCATCCTTGAAGAGGAGTGCATGTTCCCCAAGGCCACAGACACTTCCTTCAAGAATAAGCTTTATGACCAGCATCTTGGCAAAAACAAAGCATTTGAGAAGCCAAAGCCCGCCAAAGGCAAGGCTGAGGCCCACTTCTCCCTGGTGCACTATGCTGGTACCGTGGACTACAATATCTCCGGCTGGCTGGACAAGAACAAGGATCCACTGAATGAGTCTGTTGTGCAGCTGTACCAGAAGTCCTCAGTTAAACTGCTGGCTACTCTGTATCCTCCTGTTGTTGAAGGTAGGATAGTAACTTCATAAACAGATTTTAAGGTTGTAGATTCTGTATATTTTTATCTTACTATAGCATGTTTTATGTATGTCTCGCCCTAACAAAACATGTGATCTTAAAATTATCAACAGAGACCGGTGGCGCCAAGAAGGGAGGCAAGAAGAAGGGTGGTTCTATGCAGACCGTGTCTTCACAGTTCAGGGTAAGGTTCAACATTGCAAACTTGGGTATACACTACATCTCAGTTCATACTCAAACTCACAATTGTTGCATTTCATGACAAGTGTTACCATTTTGGATCTACAGGAGAACTTGGGCAAGCTGATGACTAACTTGAGGAGCACCCATCCTCACTTTGTGCGCTGCCTGATTCCCAATGAGTCAAAGACTCCAGGTACATACAGAACATAATCTCAATGGAGTCTTTGAGGAGTGGTTATGTTTTCTTGGTATGGTTTCTTTAATTTAGATCTGCTTCAACAAAAAGATTTTTTATTCAAAGAAGTCACTATAAAATGTGTTTTTTACAGGTCTGATGGAGAACTTCCTGGTCATCCACCAGCTCAGGTGTAACGGTGTGCTGGAGGGTATCAGAATCTGCAGAAAAGGTTTCCCCAGCAGAATCCTCTATGGTGACTTCAAGCAGAGGTATCAGTGAATATTTTAATACAGTTTTTTGAGACTATTGAAAGAAAATGCTCACACTGACCATTAACTCTCTCACAAAAGGTACAAGGTGCTCAATGCCAGTGTCATTCCTGAGGGCCAGTTCATTGATAACAAGAAGGCTTCAGAGAAGCTGCTTGGCTCAATTGATGTCAATCATGATGAGTACAGATTCGGACACACCAAGGTAAGAACCATCACTGCATCCATACTTTAGTGTACGTACCAATGACGATGATGTTTTTTGGTCCATTTTTCCCCAATCTGTATCTCAAAAACATCTTACATAAATTTAATTCATTTTGAAGGGAAATTAGACAATAGGTCAAGGAACAAGTAAAGGAAAGAATGCAGAGAAATAGCACCATCATGTGGCCATTGATAAAACAGTTTACATTTTGCTTTGTTACTCTTGAACAAAGAGGCTTGGAACCCATTTCATTCTGTCCTTAAAGTCTGCCATTATTTGTCATTCATTTTTGAGGAAAAAACCTTAAACTTAACTCCTTCAACATATTTAATTAGATTTCCAACAAATTTACATTGTTTTGATACAAACCTGATCCTGATACAGATAAAACATTTTTGTTGTCTTTCTTTCTATGTTTTCTTAATGATATAAGACATTACAAGATTGTGTGTGTTATGCGCTCTCTGAATCCTATGTAATTTAATGTTTAGTATGGTTTACAGTGTGTACTGTAGACAGTAAATTCTGTTTTCTGTTTGTTCAGGTGTTCTTCAAGGCCGGTCTGCTGGGTACCCTTGAGGAGATGAGAGATGAAAAGCTGGCATCTCTGGTCACCATGACTCAGGCTCTCTGCCGTGGTTATGTCATGAGAAAGGAGTTTGTGAAGATGACAGAAAGGAGGCATGTTGAAAACAGCTCATTTTAAGGGCACATTCATTGTATGAATCATTAAGAATGACTTTGTCCATAACAATGACTTGTTGTCCACAGGGATGCCATATTTACCATCCAGTACAACGTCCGCTCATTCATGAATGTGAAACACTGGCCATGGATGAAGGTGTACTACAAGATCAAGCCTCTGCTGAAGAGTGCTGAAACTGAGAAGGAGCTGGCCCAGATGAAGGAGAACTATGAGAAGATGCAAACAGACTTGGCTACTGCCCTGGCCAAGAAGAAGGAACTGGAGGAGAAGATGGTGTCCCTTCTGCAGGAGAAGAATGATCTGCAGCTGCAAGTAGCATCTGTAAGTACACATCAACAGAGAGTTGAGCTTTTTCATGTTTTTCAGTGGTTAGCTATGTGCTAACGTCTATTTTCATAAAATAAACTAGGAATCAGAGAATCTGTCAGATGCTGAGGAGAGATGTGAAGGACTCATCAAGAGTAAGATTCAGCTGGAGGCCAAACTCAAAGAGACAACTGAGAGACTGGAAGATGAAGAGGAAATCAATGCTGAGCTCACTGGCAAGAAGAGAAAGCTGGAGGATGAATGTTCGGAGCTCAAGAAGGATATTGATGACCTGGAGCTTACCTTGGCCAAAGTGGAGAAGGAGAAACATGCCACTGAGAACAAGGTGTGTAAATATTAATACATCTAGCAGATCAAGTAACATTTAAGCATTACCATGTAATAACAATATTTTTCTTGCAAACTTAGGTGAAGAACCTGACCGAGGAGATGGCCTCTCAGGATGAGAGCATCGCTAAGCTGACCAAGGAAAAGAAAGCCCTTCAGGAGGCTCATCAGCAGACTCTTGATGACCTGCAGGCTGAGGAAGACAAAGTCAACACTCTGACCAAGGCCAAGACCAAGCTTGAGCAGCAAGTGGATGATGTAAGTTTACAAAGTCTCTTGGATTGGAAAAGCAAGATTCTCCTTGAACGTGATGATTAAAAACTCATATTAATGTTCAGCTTGAGGGTTCTCTGGAGCAAGAGAAGAAGCTGCGTATGGACCTTGAGAGAGCCAAGAGGAAGCTGGAGGGTGATCTGAAACTGGCGCAGGAATCTATCATGGATCTTGAGAATGACAAGCAGCAGTCTGACGAGAAACTGAAGAAGTAACACAGTTTTTGAATTTGTACAACCATTCCTTTAAAATGATGATCAGCTGCAGGAACTCTTACTATGTATGCTATCTATTATTCTCACAGGAAAGACTTTGAGATCAGTCAGCTCCTTAGCAAGATTGAGGATGAGCAGTCAATGAGTGCTCAGCTTCAGAAGAAGATCAAGGAGCTTCAGGTGAAATATTGTGTGTCATCAAACATTACTGTAGGCTTTTCCTGTTTTGTGTGAAAAAAAGGTAAAGTTTACTGAAAGACAACACACCTACATTCAACAGGCCCGTATTGAGGAACTGGAGGAGGAGATTGAGGCTGAGCGTGCTGCTCGTGCCAAGGTTGAGAAGCAGAGAGCTGACCTCTCCAGGGAACTTGAGAGATCAGTGAGAGGCTAGAGGAGGCCGGTGGTGCCACTGCTGCTCAGATTGAGATGAACAAGAAGCGTGAAGCTGAGTTCCAGAAGCTCCGCCGTGACCTTGAGGAGGCGACTCTGCAGCATGAAGCCACGGCTGCCGCTCTTCGCAAGAAGCAGGCTGACAGCGTAGCTGAGCTGGGAGAGCAGATCGACAACCTCCAGCGTGTCAAGCAGAAGCTTGAGAAGGAAAAGAGTGAATACAAGATGGAGATTGATGACCTCTCCAGCAACATGGAGGCTGTTGCTAAAGCAAAGGTACACAATACATTCAATTCTATTTAATACACATCTTAGTGTAGTCAATAAGTTAAAATATGATCACTGATCTGATCTCTCTTTTACTCATTAGGGAAATCTTGAAAAGATGTGCCGTACTCTTGAGGACCAACTAAGTGAACTGAAGACAAAGAATGATGAAAATGTCCGTCAAATCAATGACAGTGGTGCACAGAAAGCACGTCTCCTGACAGAAAATGGTATCTACAAGTTATCAGTTATCTGTTGAGTGTTATTAAGAAATGTCACACAAAGTAATCATGACATCTTTCACACAAGGTGAGTTCAGCCGTCAAATTGAAGAGAAAGAAGCTCTTGTCTCTCAGCTGACCAGAGGCAAACAGGCCTTCACACAGCAGATTGAGGAGCTGAAGAGACAGGTTGAAGAGGAGGTTAAGGTAAGAAAACGTTGAGTGTACCAACAATACTTCCTGTGTGTTATTTCAACATTTTGCACACTGAATATTATTTCTTCCACCAGGCCAAGAATGCTCTTGCCCATGGACTGCAATCAGCCCGCCATGACTGTGATCTGCTGAGGGAGCAGTTTGAGGAGGAGCAGGAGGCCAAGGCTGAGCTGCAGCGTGGAATGTCCAAGGCCAACAGTGAGGTGGCTCAGTGGAGAACTAAGTATGAAACTGATGCTATCCAGCGCACTGAGGAGCTTGAGGAAAGCAAGTGAGTAACTTTCAAACAATAAATGTCCAGAAGTGCAGCATTTTAGCATAGCTCAACTGACAATGGTACTGCTTCTATCAATGCTTGCATTTAAGCAAATATCCAAACATTTAATTATTATTATTTTATTTCATATATTACTGGAAAAATATTACATATATTAAATTAAGAATGTGTAACTTTCTTTAACTGAGAATCAACCTGCACCCCTTTCAAACAGGAAAAAGCTGGCCCAGCGCCTTCAGGAGGCTGAGGAGCAGATTGAGGCTGTGAACTCCAAGTGTGCTTCTCTGGAGAAAACCAAACAGAGGCTCCAGAGTGAGGTGGAGGACCTCATGATTGATGTGGAGAGAGCCAATGGGCTGGCCGCCAACCTGGACAAGAAGCAGAGGAACTTTGACAAGGTAACATTTACTTTGTGCGACCATAACATCGAATCAAAGAATGATGTGTATTGATTATTTAGTAAGTAAACTCTATTAATTGTGTTATTCAGGTGTTGGCAGAGTGGAAACAGAAGTATGAGGAGGGTCAGGCAGAGCTTGAGGGAGCACAGAAGGAGGCTCGTACTCTCAGCACTGAACTGTTCAAGATGAAGAACTCTTATGAGGAAGCTCTGGATCAGCTGGAGACCATGAAGCGTGAAAACAAGAACCTGCAACGTGAGTTCCGAACAGCTAACATTTGCTTTCTTACGCTGTATTGTATGTACGCTTAACAGTATTAAACACATGCATCTCTCTGCAGAGGAGATCTCAGATCTGACTGAACAGATTGGTGAGACCGGTAAGAGCATCCATGAGCTGGAGAAATCCAAGAAGCAGGTGGAGACGGAGAAGGCTGAGATCCAGACAGCTCTTGAAGAGGCTGAGGTAATTTTAGTGCGATCTTCTGAAAGAAATTTTTATTAATTATCTCAAATGCAGGGGGCCTTTCTGTCCTGTTAAATTTAATTTCTGTTATTGCATTATGCCGTTAATCCAATGAACTTTTCCTGTATTTGTTCCAAAATAAAAGCCCTCTAGCGTTTCAGCAGACAGAATCCCTACATTTCCTAACAAGGCTTTTATTGTCAAACATTTGCATGGGAGGGTGTTGTGGCACAACCAGTGACTCACAGGGCTCCCTAACAGTACTTAAAATGTAGTTATTGCCATCTTGTGGCACCTATATGTTATTACAAGATACATTTGGCTTCGACATAAACACACATTCACCCACAGTGACTGAAATACGACAATAATACTTAAGACAATGCAGAACAGGGTTGGAAATAGAACGATTATATTGGTGAATTTATTCAATTAAAGTGATGGAAATGTACATTGTGCTTTGTTGGAACAGCACCAGGAGTATTTAGGATCATCCTTTATTTATAAATGGCAACCTACCCGCCCCAAGCAATTATTTGAGACCTGGACTTTATTTAACCACCAGCTTTATTTGATGAAATACGGTATTTTAAAAGGTTTTAAAGGCAGAAATTCACATTTTTTTCTCTGATATCATTAGGGAACTCTGGAACATGAAGAGTCTAAGATCCTGCGTGTCCAGCTGGAGCTCAACCAGATTAAGGGTGAGGTGGACAGGAAGCTGGCAGAGAAAGATGAGGAGATGGAGCAGATCAAGAGGAACAGCCAGAGGGTGATTGACTCCATGCAGAGCACTCTGGATTCTGAGGTCAGGAGCAGGAACGATGCCCTGAGAATCAAGAAGAAGATGGAGGGAGACCTGAATGAGATGGAGATTCAGTTGAGCCATGCCAATCGCCAGGCTTCTGAGTCCCAGAAGCAGCTGAGGAACGTGCAGGCACAGCTGAAGGTATTGTAAGACACAGAGCTGTTGCACAGGCTAAGGTCAATGCTCCTATTTTGTACTCATGTGAATATTTTCCTGATGTTTTTTCACCAGGATGCTCAACTGCACCTTGATGATGCTGTCAGAGCCCAGGATGACCTCAAGGAACAAGCTGCTATGGTGGACCGCAGGAACGGTCTCATGGTGGCTGAAATTGAGGAACTTAGAGCTGCTCTGGAACAGACAGAGAGAAGCCGCAAAATCGCTGAGCAGGAGCTGGTGGACGCCAGTGAGCGTGTTGGACTTCTGCACTCTCAGGTGAACAACACAATCATTCCTTTTTCTAAATAACATGTGAAAAATCTGTCATGTGGTGACTTAAGTGACTAAATCTGTTTACTTTTTAGAACACAAGCCTTCTGAACACCAAGAAGAAGCTTGAGTCTGACCTGGTCCAGATCCAGATGAAGTGGATGACACTGTTCAGGAAGCAAGGAATGCAGAGGAGAAAGCCAAGAAGGCCATCACTGATGTAGGTTTAACTTTCCTTTGTTCTTAATTGTACATAATGTAACGTAATGTGTTTTTTTCAAAATATTTCTCATTAACATTTCATGCCGTCTCCTTCAGGCTGCTATGATGGCTGAGGAGCTGAAGAAGGAGCAGGATACTAGCTCTCACCTGGAGAGGATGAAGAAGAACCTGGAGGTCGCTGTTAAGGACCTGCAGCACCGCCTGGATGAGGCTGAGAACCTGGCCATGAAGGGTGGCAAGAAGCAGCTCCAGAAACTTGAGTCTAGGGTAAGACAACTGTGTTAAGATTTGCAGTTGAACAAATGTAAGAAAAGATTTGGATCCTAATATTTGATGAATTGTCTGTTCTTTCGAAGGTGCGTGAGCTGGAGACAGAGGTTGAGGCTGAGCAGAGACGTGGAGCAGATGCTGTTAAGGGTGTCCGCAAATATGAGAGGAGAGTAAAGGAGCTCACCTATCAGGTACAGTCACTTTGAAAGTTAACATGTACAAAACATATTATTATTACATCTAACATTTAAACATGCAAATTTACTTTCTATCACAGACTGAAGAGGACAAGAAAAACGTTACCAGGCTGCAGGATCTGGTTGACAAGTTGCAGCTCAAGGTGAAGGCCTACAAGAGGCAGGCTGAGGAAGCGGTAAGGACAAAACTTTTACAATGAGGAATTGATACTATGTCATAATAGTTTCATGTACAGCAGAAATCGAAGGCCTTTTTGACCGTTTAAATATTTTCTATATCTTGTATTCCAGGAGGAGCAGGCAAATGTTCATCTGTCCAAGTGCAGGAAGATCCAGCATGAGCTGGAGGAGGCTGAGGAGCGCGCTGACATCGCAGAGTCCCAGGTCAACAAACTGAGAGCAAAGAGCCGTGACTCTGGAAAGGTAAATATACAGCTGTTTAGTCAAAAATAATTACAACAGCAATCATCATTCTTTAATTCATATCACTATGTTAGAGCAGATATGTTAGATTATTATATTCACTTGACACAGCATAAGGTTTAAGTCGGCAGTCAGAAGATCAAAATTACCCAAAGCTTATTTAAAAAATCACAAACCATTTATCTGTTTTTTACAGGGAAAAGAAGCAGCTGAATAAAGCACACTGAATGTTTCCCTGTGTTAAATCATATAATATGATAATTCATGGTGAAACAATAAAGATTACGTTATTGCTCTTAAATTGCTTTCTGTAATACTTCAATGTCTGTGCTTCCCATGAACGGTAGCTAAAATGAGATTTGTAAGTTGGTATGGACAGCTAATAAGCGTGTCCCTTATGTGCAGAGCAACTTTATTACCAAGTTGGCCTATGAGCACCTAAGGATTTCTCAGGATAAGTTAGAAAAACATATTGTTTATATATATATATATATATATATATATATATTAATTACATAATTCAAGACAAGGTCCCATTTATGAGCTTTCTTTGGAGGCCACAGACAGGACTGAGACAGCACAAAAAAATGGTATCTGACAATCACAGCATGTATACACATATTTGGCTCTAATCAGAAAGCATTCAAACTCAACAGATCTTTAATAAAATAGGCAGAAGGCAAACTAGTCAGATCATATACAATAACAATATTCATATATACCAGGCACATCACAATGCCAAGCGTGTGAATAAACTTGACTTGATATTGACTTCAGTATCACGTGGTAAAGGAGCTAATCAAATATGCCAGCTGTTCTGTAACAGCTATTTTTAGGCATTCTGATACCTCCACAACAGTGAGCACATGCACATATATTTTCAAAAGGCACTATTGATTGGTGTTATGTGCATGATTATTGGCTACACTTTCAAGATAATAAAAAAATATAAAATAACATCTCTTTTTCACAGGAGCTTTTTCAGATTGCAAATTACATCATGTCACTATATTGGCTGACAAATGAATGTGGAAATGTTTTCTTTCACACTGCAATTTCTGTACTACTGCCTGTGACATTTAAATATGATATTGCAAGCAGAATGGTTGACATTCAACGTGCTGTGATGTGCGTGGAGCCAAAAATGGACTCGAATCGATGTCGTCAGAAAGCGCTAATAGCTTGACATATGAGTGTGAATGCCATATGCATATCTCCTGCACCTTATACATGGTAGTCGCTGTATATTTTTTCTTTATACATTTCTTGTGAAACTTAACATCTTAATTGTTTAACAGCATTTACTCAAATTATTTTAAAGGATTTTGCTCCATTTATTATTTAAACAACAGTGTATCAAACAATTTAAACAATCAATGAGATGGATTACAAAATACATGTATTTTTACTGTAACTGTAGTTTCAATAAATCATCCAAATTAATGAATAAACTAAACTAAAGCTACTTATTTTAATTAAAGATTATCACAAAGTCAGAGCTTTGCTGATGGAAACCTGAAACATAAGATGTATGTACTAGCAGCAAATGCCAAACTATGGTAAGCATCAGCTGTCTTCCTTACCATATATGGGATGTATATTTGACACTGTATTTAACTTCTGCTTTGTAAGCAAGACTTCCAATTTAAGTCTGTGAGTGTGGTAGAAGACCTTTGAAGCTCTTGTTTGTAGTACAGTAGTCCAAATATACAGTACAGACAGTACATGATTTAACTAATTAAAAATTATTATTTTAACTATTTTTCCCACAAGAACTAAAGTTACTTAGTACTAGTTAGTAACCAATTTCAGACATGATTAAATTGTTTATTGTTAAGTAAATATTGATATTGTTTGAAATCAAACTACCGTATGGTGTTCCATATAAATTGTTTTGTGAATCTATTTCCTTTTGAGTAGAACTCAATTACATTACCGTGGATAATAGATGAATTAACATACATTAAAAGACAAGAAAATAAACAAGTAACCCCCCCCCCACTATGAGAGGAGTCAGTCAACAGGTGTCAGAAAATTAGGATCTAAGGCATGCTCTGAAATAGACAGAGAGAGGGTGCGAGGTGTTTGAGCAGCTGGCCATCCTAGTGAGTGTGATGGACTTCTATTCTCATGCAAACATTTCTTGACTAATTCACAAATCAAATAATATGTTCCCATCAGGCAGAGAAGATATAAGTGACTAAATCTTTTTATAAGGGAGAACAGAAGCCTTTTGAATACAAAAGAGCCTTGAGGCTGACCTGGTTCAGCTTCAAAGTTAAATCTATATTAAACATATATATAAGAAAGGATCTGAAAATGGTGTGACATGAAAAACATTGAGAAACCCTGGCATACATGTGCCAACTTCTTGAAATGAACAAGCAAGGAAAGAAGGCAAATAAGAAAGGCCCACCCTAGCTTGATTTCTTTCATAGTCTTACAGCAGATGACTATGTAATTATCACCACATTGTTTCCCTGAGAAACAAATTTGAATTTATATCAGAGCAATATGAAACACAAAAAAACAAACTTAGCATACAAAAATCTGCATTCTTCATCAAGTAAGTATACTGTTTTGGTAAATACAGTATACTTACTTACTTTCTTACATACTATAATACAGGTTGTTTTAAAGCAAAACACAGTTTAGAGTCAAACAATAACAATTCTTCAAAATCCCGATCTAACATCACAAACATGTGAAGCTGTGGTGCTGAGGGAAACGAGTGAGCATGCTCCCAATATCCCAATATTTCTAGGGTATCCTGACATCAGTGTCACTGCACTCCCACACACTATACCCACCACCTGTAGGCTTGAATGTTGCTGTTAAAACATGTACATCTCATTCATTCGCTTAAGACAATGACAGCTGTAGTCAACTTGGATTCATGGCAGCTGCAATGGATTCCAATTGCAACCCTGACTCAGAGAATAAGAAATCTAAATATATCAAAATGTTAAGTTCTCAATGTAGCATCACACACTCCTACATGTGTGGATTACTTATGATTAGTATGTCTTATAGTGTTATAGTATTTTTTTTCTCACCAATTACTACTCTTTACTTTACTATTTACAGTGCAACTATATAGCTCTGTATGTCCAGTATTCCAAAAACAATAAAAACAAGCCTAAATAATCAATTAAGTACGTATCTAAGGTTATAATCTCCCATTCAGTTCAGGCTATCACCTCTCATGAGCACATAAATCCAAATGTAGGAGCAGCTTCACATAAGTCACATAAAAAAAAAAAAAAAAATTAAGTCAAACATTTTATCACAAAATGTTTGGAAAGGGGAAAAGGGGACTGGCCTTACAGACTAAAATCCAAACCATAAAATGTATGTACTAGCAACACCTGTTTCAACAAGTGCTCCACACCACATTTGGCTTGTGTCCCATATTTAACTTTTGCTATGTAAGCAAGTCAGCCTCAATAAAAGGAGTCAAAGAAGACAGAGTGGTGTGTGGTAGAAGACCTTAGGAGGCCCCTGCTTGTGGTAAGCTTATATTCTGTTTGCTTTAGATCATTTAAATGTATTGATTATATGAGAAATTTGTTTAATTAATTACTTAAATATCTGTTGAAAAAACTCCACCAATAACTAAAAATATGTGATATGGTTTCAACAGGACTGTGGAATTTAACAGACTGTTGACAAAGAAAGGGCCAGGTATGAATATTTTTATCTATCTTTAACTTGTATATGTCATATGTGAAACATTTAATATAGCTGTAAAGTTTTTGTTCATCCATTTCTGTCATAACTGGGATTAGTGTTAATCTTTACACTATCAACTCATTCTAGAAATAAATACTGAAGGACCTAAGTTGAAGTCACTTCTGGAATTTGATGGGGATGTTAATTATTTAGTTGACCTCAGTTATTCTGGGCTGCTCAGTCACGTGGCTTAAAGATATTAGTTTTAAAAAGATAAATAAGATTAAACTTATTTATAATGACCTCACAGAAATAAACTGCCACCATGAGTACCGATGCAGAGATGGCCGTTTATGGCAAAGCTGCCATTTACCTACGTAAGCCAGAGAAGGAGAGAATTGAGGCTCAGAGCAAACCTTTTGATGCCAAGTCTGCCTGCTACGTGGCCGATGTCAAGGAGCTGTACTTGAAGGGAACAATCATCAAGAAAGATGGTAACAAAGTCACCGTCAAAGTCCTGGACACTCAGGAGGTTAGTATCATGAAGTCAGAGTCAACTGGTAATTAAGTATGATCAGTTCTGATTGTGACAAACATCCTGTTCCAGGAGAGGACAGTTAAAGAAGATGACGTCTCTCCAATGAACCCTCCCAAGTTCGACAAAATTGAGGACATGGCCATGATGACCCATCTCAATGAAGCCTCTGTGCTTTATAACCTCAAAGAGCGTTATGCAGCATGGATGATCTACGTAAGACATTCCGCCTAATGACAAAAGATAACTAGTGAAAATTTAGACATAGAGTTAACGGTTGATTCTCTGCGATCACTTTCAGACCTACTCTGGGTTGTTCTGTGCCACTGTGAACCCCTACAAGTGGCTTCCAGTGTACGATGCTGAAGTTGTAAGTGCCTATAGAGGCAAGAAGCGTATGGAGGCTCCACCCCACATCTTCTCAGTCTCTGACAACGCTTTTCAGTTCATGCTTACTGGTAAGTCTTTACCATACCAATGTAGAGTATGTCAGTGTGAGGGTACTGTCGCAGAAATCCACAGTTAATTCCTTTGTTTTCCCATTAACAGATAGAGAGAACCAGTCTGTCTTGATCACGTAAGTTTCTCATTTGTTGACTTTGTTTAACATTGTCAAATATCTTGATTAAATTCTCATAAGTCTGTGTGTATGACTAGTGGAGAATCTGGAGCTGGAAAGACTGTGAACACCAAGCGTGTCATCCAGTACTTTGCAACAATCTCAGTTGGTGGAGACAAGAAGAAGGACACATCAAAGGTGGAGTAGATTACTGTAGGATGATTACAATTCAATGTTCTGTAAGTAAAGAAAACTTCTGTCCAAGGGAAACATAAAGTTATTTTCTGATGTCACTTCTAAACTTTGATTCTAGGGGTCACTGGAGGATCAGATTATTGCTGCCAATCCCCTGCTGGAGGCCTATGGTAACGCCAAAACTGTGAGGAATGACAACTCTTCTCGTTTTGTAAGTATGGAGGGATTTCTACACATGAGAGGTGTTGTTACAGATTCCCTGTGTGGAGGGATGTTAAAAATGCCTTTGTTCCAAACAGGGTAAATTCATCAGAATCCATTTCGGCACAACTGGCAAACTGGCTAGTGCTGATATTGAGACATGTAAGTAACAATCCTCATAGTACACACAAATGACTGCATTTGAGAATGGGCCAGGCTGTGACTTATGAACAATATTTGTAGATCTGCTGGAGAAGTCTAGAGTGACATTCCAGCTTCCTGATGAAAGAGGCTACCACATCTTCTACCAGATGATGACCAACCACAAACCCGAGCTGATTGGTAAACAGACTAAGTTGTTGCACAGTGATAAACTTTCTTACATTCTTCATATAAAACAAATCTATTGAGTTTCTAACCCTTTTTTTGATCTCCAGATATGTCACTCCTCACAACCAACCCCTACGACTTCCCCATGTGCAGCCAGGGTCAGATCACTGTGGCCAGCATTGATGACAAAGTTGAGCTGGAAGCCACTGATGTGAGTGACCTTCAAAACATTTAAATATACTTTGTGCATTAAATGCAACATCAAAGCTATTGTTTTAAATGTATTTTTCTAAAGTCATTGTGTTTTATGTGGACACCTCCTCTGAACACAGAACGCTATTGATATCCTGGGCTTCACTAATGAAGAGAAGATGAGCATCTACAAGATGACTGGTGCTGTGCTTCACCATGGCAACATGAAGTTCAAGCAGAAGCAGCGTGAGGAGCAGGCTGAGCCTGATGGCACAGAGGGTGAGTATTTAATGTCAGCTCAAAGTGAATAGTTTGGGAACAGCAGTGGTAAAGTTCTTCACCGCCTGGTTTCTGTTACATCATGATGGTTAATCACATACTGTACGTATTAACTATAAATCACTATTTTCAGATGCTGACAAGGTTGCTTACTTGCTGGGTCTGAACTCCGCTGACATGCTGAAGGCTCTGTGCTATCCCAGAGTGAAGGTCGGAAATGAGTTTGTCACCAAGGGACAGACTGTACCTCAGGTAATTAACATATACTGGCACGATTTTTTTGTTATAATTTACATGTTGGACATACAGGGCTGGATAGGGACAAAAAAACAGCCCAGGCATTTTTGGCCTAGGTGGCCCACCACAATCGATCGGCCACCCATCACCAATACACCAACAGTGCAGTCCTAAACTAGACTATTGCAGTCCTACTGTAATATTCCCCCAAACCACTATAAAATTGTGTAGTAAGTGCCGTGGATAAGTGTATCAGCGCAAATGGTTCTGTACACTCTATAGGCTTTTACTGACTCTCTGGTGATCAGATGTGGCCATAGGGTACACAACTCATACTCAAGTAGAAGTACAAGTAATTGTAAAAGAAAAAGAAACACTGCAAGTCACAGTGTCATTTCAAATTATTATTAGGTCTAGAATTGTTGGAATTGTTGGAACGCTGTACAGTTTCAACAATAATATAGTGGGAATGAGCAAATAGCTGTTTATTCAATTGATGCATGAAGCACTTAAAATAAGATTGAACAACTTTGTTAAAAATGTTTTTGCATTTATTCATTTTAGCACAGTATGCTACAGGTGTTATATAATAGACCATATTGTACAGTCACATGTTTATCAAGGGGACCCTTGGCCTAATAATCTTGATAATTGTATCATGATACATATGGACCTAGGTCACTCAGAGCAGCGTAGGCCCGACGAGGATGATTACTTAATTGAAGTAATCATCATCGTCATTATGGTATGGCACACACCCTACCTCCCTGCTCCCTCGATACAAGTCCCTGTAAAGCTACTCCATGCTTACCACTTAACCTACAATCGCCTCCTTCTATGCTCGGCAGTGCCCATGGCTGTCCTGTCCTCCTTCAAGTGCCTGTATCTGCACAATGTCAGCAGCCTACAGCATGTTGAAGATGCTGCGACCCAGAATCAAACATATTGGTTATTGTGGCGTTTTTGTTTGTCCATTAAAAAATAAATAAATAAAGGCCCGAAAGATGCGTCGGCCCACTGGGCAAATGACCGGTGTGCCAGATTACCGGTCTAGCCCAGAGTAGGCCCACATGTCTATGTGAAGTTTAGGCCCTCTTAGGTTTGTAACACGGAATGCATTGTGCAAGTTAAATCTAATGTGGAAACACATTAACCTCATTTGAAAAAGTTCAGAATACTAGTAATCCAGCAATTGCCAAAATTGTTGAGTGACAAATCACATCCTTGTTTTCAGGTGATGAACTCAGTGCCTGCCCTGGCCAAGTCTATCTATGAGAGGATGTTCTTGTGGATGGTCATCCGCATCAACCAGATGTTGGACACTAAACAGTCAAGGCAGTACTTCATTGGTGTCCTGGATATTGCTGGCTTTGAAATCTTTGATGTAAGCTTCATTTCCAATACTTCAGCAGATGATACTTTTTATGACAGAATCATTCTTATTGCCTAAAAGAGATTAATCTGATTATTTGTCCCCTCACAGTTCAACAGCATGGAGCAGCTGTGCATCAACTTCACCAATGAGAAACTGCAACAGTTCTTCAACCACCACATGTTTGTCCTGGAGCAAGAGGAGTACAAGAAGGAGGGTATTATCTGGGAGTTCATTGACTTCGGCATGGACTTGGCTGCCTGCATTGAGCTGATTGAAAAGGTAATGACTGAATTTTGTGATTCTTTGTAATTGTTCTTAATTTGACTTAATGTATCACTTAATGACAAACTTCTCCAAATTTCCTCCAAGCCCATGGGCATCTTCTCCATCCTTGAAGAGGAGTGCATGTTCCCCAAGGCCACAGACACTTCCTTCAAGAATAAGCTTTATGACCAGCATCTTGGCAAAAACAAAGCATTTGAGAAGCCAAAGCCCACCAAAGGCAAGGCTGAGGCCCACTTCTCCCTGGTGCACTATGCTGGTACCGTGGACTACAATATCAATGGCTGGCTGGACAAGAACAAGGATCCACTGAATGATTCTGTTGTGCAGCTGTACCAGAAGTCCTCAGTTAAACTGTTGTCTACTCTGTATCCTCCTGTTGTTGAAGGTAGGATAGTAACTTCATAAACAGATTTTAAGGTTGTAGATTCTGTATATTTTTATCTTACTGTAGCATGTTTTATGTATGTCTCGCCCTAACAAAACATGTGATCTTAAAATTATCAACAGAGACCGGTGGCGCCAAGAAGGGAGGCAAGAAGAAGGGTGGTTCTATGCAGACCGTGTCTTCACAGTTCAGGGTAAGGTTCAACATTGCAAACTTGGGTATACACTACATCTCAGTTCATACTCAAACTCACAAATGTTACATTTCATGACAAGTGTTACCATTTTGGATCTACAGGAGAACTTGGGCAAGCTGATGACTAACTTGAGGAGCACCCATCCTCACTTTGTGCGCTGCCTGATTCCCAATGAGTCAAAGACTCCAGGTACATACAGAACATAATCTCAATGGAGTCTTTGAAAAGTGATTATGTTTTGTTGGTATGGTTACTTACTATTGTGCTGCGTCAACAAAAAGACTTTTTATTCAAAGAAGTCACTATAAAATGTGTTTTTTACAGGTCTGATGGAGAACTTCCTGGTCATCCACCAGCTCAGGTGTAACGGTGTGCTGGAGGGTATCAGAATCTGCAGAAAAGGTTTCCCCAGCAGAATCCTCTATGGTGACTTCAAGCAGAGGTATCAGTAAATATTTTAATACAGTTATTTGAGACTATTAAAAGAAAATGCTCACACTGAACATTCACTCTCTCACAAAAGGTACAAGGTGCTCAATGCCAGTGTCATTCCTGAGGGCCAGTTCATTGATAACAAGAAGGCTTCAGAGAAGCTGCTTGGCTCAATTGATGTCAATCATGATGAGTACAGATTCGGACACACCAAGGTAAGAACCATCACTGCATTGCTACATTAGTGTTTGTACCAATGTATATTGGCCCATGATATAGTCATATCAGGGGCCAAAGAACAAGTGATTAATTGTCAGTATAGAACCATGTGGGGTACGAGAAAATAGGCTACTGTTTTTGTTTTGTTTCAAAAGGTGGGAAGTATTCATTATGTGAGTTCTACCTACATTTATTTTAATTAATTTATTGTTTGTTCAGGTGTTCTTCAAGGCCGGTCTGCTGGGTACCCTTGAGGAGATGAGAGATGAAAAGCTGGCAACTCTGGTCACCATGACTCAGGCTCTCTGCCGTGGTTACCTTATGAGAAAGGAGTTTGTGAAGATGATGGAGAGGAGGCACGTTGAAAACAGCAAATTCTGAATGATGGCATGAAAAATCATTTACAACACTGCCAAAATAACAACTTGTTTTCCACAGGGAAGCCATCTATACCATCCAGTACAACGTCCGCTCATTCATGAATGTGAAACACTGGCCATGGATGAAGGTGTACTACAAGATCAAGCCTCTGCTGAAGAGTGCTGAAACTGAGAAGGAGCTGGCCCAGATGAAGGAAAACTACGGAAAGATGCAATCAGACTTGGCTACTGCCCTGGCCAAGAAGAAGGAACTGGAGGAGAAGATGGTGTCCCTTCTGCAGGAGAAGAATGATCTGCAGCTGCAAGTAGCATCTGTAAGTACACATCAACAGAGAGTTGAGCTTTTTCATGTTTTTCAGTGGTTAGCTATGTGCAAACGTCTATTTTCATAAAATAAACTAGGAATCAGAGAATCTGTCAGATGCTGAGGAGAGATGTGAAGGACTCATCAAGAGTAAGATTCAGCTGGAGGCCAAACTCAAAGAGACAACTGAGAGACTGGAAGATGAAGAGGAAATCAATGCTGAGCTCACTGGCAAGAAGAGAAAGCTGGAGGATGAATGTTCAGAGCTCAAGAAGGATATTGATGACCTGGAGCTTACCTTGGCCAAAGTGGAGAAGGAGAAACATGCCACTGAGAACAAGGTGTGTAAATATTAATACATCTAGCAGATCAAGTAACATTTAAGCATTACCATTTAATAACAATATTTTTCTTGCAAACTTAGGTGAAGAACCTGACCGAGGAGATGGCCTCTCAGGATGAGAGCATCGCTAAGCTGACCAAGGAAAAGAAAGCCCTTCAGGAGGCTCATCAGCAGACTCTTGATGACCTGCAGGCTGAGGAAGACAAAGTCAACACTCTGACCAAGGCCAAGACCAAGCTTGAGCAGCAAGTGGATGATGTAAGTTTACAAAGTCTCTTGGATTGGAAAAGCAAGATTCTCCTTGAACGTGATGATTAAAAACTCATATTAATGTTCAGCTTGAGGGTTCTCTGGAGCAAGAGAAGAAGCTGCGTATGGACCTTGAGAGAGCCAAGAGGAAGCTGGAGGGTGATCTGAAACTGGCGCAGGAATCCATCATGGATCTTGAGAATGACAAGCAGCAGTCTGACGAGAAACTGAAGAAGTAACGTTGTTTTTGAATTTGTACAACCATTCCTTTAAAATGATGATCAGCTGCAGGAACTCTTACTATGTATGCTATCTATTATTCTCACAGGAAAGACTTTGAGATCAGTCAGCTCCTTAGCAAGATTGAGGATGAGCAGTCAATGAGTGCTCAGCTTCAGAAGAAGATCAAGGAGCTTCAGGTGAAATATTGTGTGTCATCAAACATTACTGTAGGCTTTTCCCGTTTTGTGTGAAAAAAAGGTAAAGTTTACTGAAAGACAACACACCTACATTCAACAGGCCCGTATTGAGGAACTGGAGGAGGAGATTGAGGCTGAGCGTGCTGCTCGTGCCAAGGTTGAGAAGCAGAGAGCTGACCTCTCCAGGGAACTTGAGGAGATCAGTGAGAGGCTAGAGGAGGCCGGTGGTGCCACTGCTGCTCAGATTGAGATGAACAAGAAGCGTGAAGCTGAGTTCCAGAAGCTCCGCCGTGACCTTGAGGAGGCGACTCTGCAGCATGAAGCCACGGCTGCCGCTCTTCGCAAGAAGCAGGCTGACAGCGTAGCTGAGCTGGGAGAGCAGATCGACAACCTCCAGCGTGTCAAGCAGAAGCTTGAGAAGGAAAAGAGTGAATACAAGATGGAGATTGATGACCTCTCCAGCAACATGGAGGCTGTTGCTAAAGCAAAGGTACACAATACATTCAATTCTATTTAATACACATCTTAGTGTAGTCAATAAGTTAAAATATGATCACTGATCTGATCTCTCTTTTACTCATTAGGGAAATCTTGAAAAGATGTGCCGTACTCTTGAGGACCAACTAAGTGAACTGAAGACAAAGAATGATGAAAATGTCCGTCAAATCAATGACAGTGGTGCACAGAAAGCACGTCTCCTGACAGAAAATGGTATCTACAAGTTATCAGTTATCTGTTGAGTGTTATTAAGAAATGTCACACAAAGTAATCATGACATCTTTCACACAAGGTGAGTTCAGCCGTCAAATTGAAGAGAAAGAAGCTCTTGTCTCTCAGCTGACCAGAGGCAAACAGGCCTTCACACAGCAGATTGAGGAGCTGAAGAGACAGGTTGAAGAGGAGGTTAAGGTAAGAAAACGTTGAGTGTACCAACAATACTTCCTGTGTGTTATTTCAACATTTTGCACACTGAATATTATTTCTTCCACCAGGCCAAGAATGCTCTTGCCCATGGACTGCAATCAGCCCGCCATGACTGTGATCTGCTGAGGGAGCAGTTTGAGGAGGAGCAGGAGGCCAAGGCTGAGCTGCAGCGTGGAATGTCCAAGGCCAACAGTGAGGTGGCTCAGTGGAGAACTAAGTATGAAACTGATGCTATCCAGCGCACTGAGGAGCTTGAGGAAAGCAAGTGAGTAACTTTCAAACAATAAATGTCCAGAAGTGCAGCATTTTAGCATAGCTCAACTGACAATGGTACTGCTTCTATCAATGCTTGCATTTAAGCAAATATCCAAACATTTAATTATTATTATTTTATTTCATATATTACTGGAAAAATATATATATTAAATTAAGAATGTGTAACTTTCTTTAACTGAGAAACAAACTGCACCCCTTTCAAACAGGAAAAAGCTGGCCCAGCGCCTTCAGGAGGCTGAGGAGCAGATTGAGGCTGTGAATTCCAAGTGTGCTTCTCTGGAGAAAACCAAACAGAGGCTCCAGAGTGAGGTGGAGGACCTCATGATTGATGTGGAGAGAGCCAATGGGCTGGCCGCCAACCTGGACAAGAAGCAGAGGAACTTTGACAAGGTAACATTTACTTTGTGCGACCATAACATCGAATCAAAGAAAACTAACATGATGTGTATTGATTATTTAGTAAGTAAACTCTATTAATTGTGTTATTCAGGTGTTGGCAGAGTGGAAACAGAAGTATGAGGAGGGTCAGGCAGAGCTTGAGGGAGCACAGAAGGAGGCTCGTACTCTCAGCACTGAGCTGTTCAAAATGAAGAACTCTTATGAGGAAGCTCTGGATCAGCTGGAGACCATGAAGCGTGAAAACAAGAACCTGCAACGTGAGTTCCGAACAGCTAACATTTGCTTTCTTACGCTGTATTGTATGTACGCTTAACAGTATTAAACACACGCATCTCTCTGCAGAGGAGATCTCAGATCTGACTGAACAGATTGGTGAGACCGGTAAGAGCATCCATGAGCTGGAGAAATCCAAGAAGCAGGTGGAGACAGAGAAGGCTGAGATCCAGACAGCTCTTGAAGAGGCTGAGGTAATTTTCTTCAAGAAATTTTTATTAATTATCTCAACTGCAGAGTGCCTTGGTCATATTTTAGTATGACGTCCCCTTGTTTCCTGATCTGCTCCTTTCTGTCCTGTTAAATTTAATTTCTGTTATTACATTATGCTTTTAATCCAAACTTAACACTTACAATACACTTATATTTAAATTTGTTCAAACTGTGGAGCGAATAATCCCTTAATTTCCTAACAAGACTTTAATTGTCAAACATTTGCAGGACCATGCTGTGGCAAATTCAGTAACTTGCACTGTTCCCATATGGTACTTATTATTTAACAGGCATCAGGAGTTTACACACCCTTGTGTTTTTACCCCAAAACGTATTTTGGACTGTTCTTTATTTGTTGACCCCGGTAATTGAGATGTGGCATTTATTTGGCTACCAGCTTTATTTGATATGTAGTATCAAATAAAGTTGGTTTTAAGGGCAGAAATTCACATTTTTTTCTCTGATATCATTAGGGAACTCTGGAACATGAAGAGTCTAAGATCCTGCGTGTCCAGCTGGAGCTCAACCAGATTAAGGGTGAGGTGGACAGGAAGCTGGCAGAGAAAGATGAGGAGATGGAGCAGATCAAGAGGAACAGCCAGAGGGTGATTGACTCCATGCAGAGCACTCTGGATTCTGAGGTCAGGAGCAGGAACGATGCCCTGAGAATCAAGAAGAAGATGGAGGGAGACCTGAATGAGATGGAGATTCAGTTGAGCCATGCCAATCGCCAGGCTTCTGAGTCCCAGAAGCAGCTGAGGAATGTGCAGGCACAGCTGAAGGTATTGTAAGACACAGAGCTGTTGCACAGGCTAAGGTCAATGCTCCTATTTTGTACTCATGTGAATATTTTCCTGATGTTTTTTCACCAGGATGCTCAACTGCACCTTGATGATGCTGTCAGAGCCCAGGATGACCTCAAGGAACAAGCTGCTATGGTGGACCGCAGGAACGGTCTCATGGTGGCTGAAATTGAGGAACTTAGAGCTGCTCTGGAACAGACAGAGAGAAGCCGCAAAATCGCTGAGCAGGAGCTGGTGGACGCCAGTGAGCGTGTTGGACTTCTGCACTCTCAGGTGAACAAAACAATCATTCCTTTTTCTAAATAACATGTGAAAAATCTGTCATGTGGTGACTTAAGTGACTAAATCTGTTTACTTTTTAGAACACAAGCCTTCTGAACACCAAGAAGAAGCTTGAGTCTGACCTGGTCCAGATCCAGAGTGAAGTGGATGACACTGTTCAGGAAGCAAGGAATGCAGAGGAGAAAGCCAAGAAGGCCATCACTGATGTAGGTTTAACTTTCCTTTGTTCTTAATTGTACATAATGTAACGTAATGTGTTTTTTTCAAAATATTTCTCATTAACATTTCATGCCGTCTCCTTCAGGCTGCTATGATGGCTGAGGAGCTGAAGAAGGAGCAGGATACTAGCTCTCACCTGGAGAGGATGAAGAAGAACCTGGAGGTCGCTGTTAAGGACCTGCAGCACCGCCTGGATGAGGCTGAGAACCTGGCCATGAAGGGTGGCAAGAAGCAGCTCCAGAAACTTGAGTCTAGGGTAAGACAACTGTGTTAAGATTTGTAGTTGAACAAATGTAAGAAAAAGTTTGGATCCTAATATTTGATGAATTGTCTGTTCTTTTGAAGGTGCGTGAGCTGGAGACAGAGGTTGAGGCTGAGCAGAGACGTGGAGCGGATGCTGTTAAGGGTGTCCGCAAATATGAGAGGAGAGTAAAGGAGCTCACCTATCAGGTACAGTCACTTTGAAAGTTAACATGTACAAATCAGTCTAACATATTATTATTACATCTAACATTTAAACATGCAAATTTACTTTCTATCACAGACTGAAGAGGACAAGAAAAACGTTACCAGGCTGCAGGATCTGGTTGACAAGTTGCAGCTCAAGGTGAAGGCCTACAAGAGGCAGGCTGAGGAAGCGGTAAGGACAAAACTTTTACAATGAGGAATTGATACTATGTCATGATAGTTTCATGTACAGCAGACCTAGAAGGCCTTTTTGACCATTTAAATATTTTCTATATCTTGTATTCCAGGAGGAGCAGGCAAATGTTCATCTGTCCAAGTGCAGGAAGATCCAGCATGAGCTGGAGGAGGCTGAGGAGCGCGCTGACATTGCAGAGTCCCAGGTCAACAAACTCAGAGCAAAGAGCCGTGACTCTGGAAAGGTAAATATATACACATTTCAGCGTAATAAAAAATCCATTGAAAATCCCCATACTGTGCTTATTTATGTCAAGCAATATTTAAGTCATCACTGAAACCTTTATATGTATGCAGTGGAGTGTATATATCTGCACATGTACTCATGTATTTATTTATTTATTTACAGGGAAAAGAGGCAGCTGAGTAAACTACTCCTGATGACGGGCTTTTTCTAATCATATAATATGATGTGAAATATACCACAATAAAATTGTTTTTGTTGAAATCTCAAATTGCTGTCTGTGTTATTTGGATCTCAATGTGTCCTCCAAGAGAGAGCAAATGTGAAATTTGTGACACAGTTAAACAAAATTCTACAATCTTTATTGGTATGGATGGTTACAACACAGTATGCTGCACACTTTTTTGATGTATGGGCTATTTTAAAATATATACCTGATGTAACCATCTCCGATTAGGAGATTTCTTTGGAGGCCACAGACAACACTGAAATATTACAGTTAAATAAACTCTGACATCCCAGAATTACACCTGAATGTTCACTTTTGGCCCTGCTCAAAATGCATCCAGCTACAGAAAGTGAAGAGTGGAAAAAGTTGTAAGAAGTTCTATTTGTTTGATAGGAATGTTTAACAGAACGCATGTGCCAACATTTAAGAGAATAATCAACCTCCACACTCGTATGTCACTGCTTTTATGACATAAGAGGAGTAACCAGAAAGAAGACTGATACTGTTTCAAGGATTCTTCCTGCTTCCAATTTTGTCATATTCCCCCTCTTATTGATGGTGTCTCTATATTACTGATTCTTGTGGTGCTTGTGCAGTATTATGGCATCATGCTGCAACAAACTTGAAAGGCTAAACCATGCTTACTAGTAAAATAAACTGAAGCTGTCACAATATATTAATTATTTGGTAACCAAACATTTCTACAGAAAGTGGAAGGTGGTATTTTGAAGGATTGTTTATTTGATTCGTTATTCATCCAGTGTTTGCGAGTCTGGTGGAACCACATAAAAAAATTTAACAGATTTTTATTTAATCTCAGTTGTAAGCAATATAGACAGCATACATGGTTCATATTTGTATTTACCTCTGCTAAAACAGATTTATCAATAAAAAACTACATTAACCCGCATGACTAACGTCATGTGATTTACCCAAACCATGATGTTTTCCTTAACCTAACCAAGTAGTTTTATTGCCTAATCCTAACCACATAGTTTTCTAGCCCAAACCTAATCAAACAACAGTTTCACGTGACTTACGTAATGTAGTTGAGGTCCATTCGCCTGTCGCTGGACTGGTTCTGGAAACACTCGTGTTGTTTTGGGAAGCATTGACATTGTCGTTTAGGAGGACAGGTTGCAAATTTGTGCTGGTCAACACATCACGGACAGAGTTTTACTGTGTGCTGCAGATGTATTTCTTGCAGTTCTGTCTTCATGTCCTTCTTAGGTCTGCATACATCACAGAGCTTCTTCTTGCTGCAACCTAGAATGAAAACTAGTTCAGAAATTTTATAAAAATTCACACAGATATACTTACTGAATATAATAAATAATAATCTACTTTATTTGTACAGCCCTCAAAACACAGTAATAGAGTGCTTTACAGAACCAAATAAAATAGTGCAGTCAAGATAAACACAACAAAATCAATTTAAAACATAAATCCTGATAAAACAACAGATTGCAATAAAACAGGTCAAATGTGAGTGATAAAATATGTATAGAAACTAGACAATAGGTTTACTATAAAAAGCCTTCCTTTAAAAGGAGGTGAGGAGTGATTTAAAAGATGATACTGAGTTAGCTCAGTTAGTTATAAAATAAGGGAAGGCATTCCACTCACTGTTAAATTCTGGCTAAATGTGGGAACAGCTTGTGAGAAACACTGTGGTATTATCCTAGAGCTCCTAAGATGCTCTGGAAAAAATTGTTGCCAAATGTTCTGCTCAAGATTGGGAAACATTGATGAGGTTTCTTTCTGATCCTGCTCTGTATGGCACATCAGGACAACATGTTTTGGACTCGTTAGAATGGAATCATTACTGTTGGATGAATAGTCAAAGAAAATATTTCAGTATTTTAAGAAGCCAAGAAAAGCTTTAGTCTAAATTTACATATGCGCAATTTATTAAGAGTTATAAATAATGATGAAGAACCTTTACTTGGGCGGCCTTGCAAGCAAGAGTATCACTTTAAAGTGAAAGAATTTACGCTCATATAAAGGCAGAAAATAGACATGAAGCCCATAAAGATACTTGGGGTCATGGTTACACTCATAAAATGCAAGTTAAATGTCAGCTGCTACACAGTGTGTGTATGTGACTTCTATCTAGTTCTCTCTGCTATCCCCAAACACGTCTCAGGAGTCAAGATGGATGGAGCAATCAGAGTAGCTTATTCTGCATCACTGGGACACAAACACAACCACAGCTGTTCATCATGAATGAGAAGATGGTCAGATGTCCGCTCTCCCTCAAACCATAGCATGGCATTCCCAACTACTGTGACTCGTCCATATGTGATTGTATAGTGGTACAGTTTATATATAATATATAAATGTAAATATAAAAATACATATCTTAAAAAAGATTACAAAAACATAAGACATTAAAACATCTTCTAGGCTTTGTAATAGTGAGCTGCCATCAACAACAAATGACGTTTAATGACAATACTCACAAATAACTCCTACCCAGCAAGCAATTTCACGGTAAAAAGACGTCTAAACAGAGCCCAGACGTCTAGGCTAAAACAGGGCTGAATTTGGGCTGTCAGTGAAAGTTTGGTAGACGTCTAACCACAGCCCAAGAATAGATCAAATACACAGCTTTTGAATGACTACATATCTACTTCTAATAGACAGCAGAATAGTGGCTAAAGGATTGTTTTTACTCAAACATGTTCTCATAAATGGTAATTCGTCCAAACAAATTAAATATAAAGATTTTATTAAGAAAAAGGATTACAACGTAGATAATACAACATGATGAAAATATAAAGGAATTATTGATAAAATATTATTATAAATACGAAAAAGAAAATACAAACAATTTTAACAACATGCGGTAATAAAAACATAAATAATGACAAAATAAATGGGTTGGCTAAGTTACATCCAAATCTAGATCTTCATCTAAGGTGCTACTTGATGCAGCAAGAGCATCAGATGCGTCTCTTGGTTGGCATCAGTCACTCAGTTAATCTTTTACACCCATGCAGCACTTTTATTTTATACAAGTTAGAAGCTGCTTTTTTAATGTATTTATAGACTACATGTTTTCAAAAAAGGAGCTTTAAACACAATCTTATCAGAGCTAATGATAATATTAGTAAATTTTAGCACACCAATTTAAGTGTGCCATTGTCAACTTTAATCATATAAAATGTAATTGCCCAACAACAAAAATTGTGGCTACTGAAAATGCTGTGTGGCTACTAGTAACTTTGGAAAACCACTAGCCACACTGGCTAGTGAGCATAAAAGTTTATGTCAAGCCCTGCCCATTACATTACCATGGACATATTGGATTACATTTTAATCAAACGTTCTCACTCAAAAGCTCCATTTTTACGAAAATAGAACCAAAATTTGCTGTGCTACCTCCTTGTGGTGACAATGGAGTATAGATGGCTTGTCTGCAGCCTGCAAAGATTACTCCTGCAAGCCCGCTACATATACTGCAATAAAATGCTTAACATTTTTATATATAAACATACCTGCAACAATGGGACACAAACACAACCACAGTTGTTCATCATGAATGATAAGTTGGTCAGATGTCTGCTCTCGCTCGAACTAGAAAGTAAGGTTCCATATTAATAGACCAGTCTGCCACAGAGCTCGTTGGGAGCAAACATTAGCCAAAATTCTATTTGTTACTACACATTAAATGAATTATAGCTTGTAGAGCAATATAGCTACGAATTTTGCCATTATGTCTTTGATAATCAGTATCAATGGTGAATGCTGACAGTTTACACATCATATGAAACGTTGATATTGCTTAATATGTGTCCCAGCAGAGAGCAACCCATGGCATTCCCAACTACTCTGGGTCACCCATAACGCACCGCATTTAGTACAAAACAACCTTTTGCTGTGGATTTTCATTAACAAAATAAAATACAGCTGGTTAGTAGTCCCAAGTTTAACTGGAATTTAACCATAAACATATGTTAATTATTTACACTGTTAAACGTACAAATATGTTAATATATGTTAATTAAAATGAAAGAATATCTGTTCCATCATCTGTGCATCAGAGTCCCAGGTCAACAAACTGAGAGCAAAGAGAGAGCTGTGACTCAAGGTAAATATATATACATTTCAGTTTAATGAAAAATCAAATGACATTTCCCATACTCTGCTTATTTATGTCACGCAATACTTTAGTCATGACTGAAAAATATGGTTTTAAAACATTTGTTTGTAGAGTATGATGTGTATGTATGCGCATATGTATTGATTGATTGATTTTTTTACGTGGAAAAGAGGAAGCTGAGTAAACCACTCCTGCTGAAGGGCTGTTTCTAATCATATGATGTGAAATATACCAAAATAAAAAAATTTTGATCTAAAACTGCTGTCTGTGTTATTATGATCTTATTTTGTCCTCTGAGAGAGAGCAAATGTGAAATCTGTATCATTTGTGACACAGCTAAACAACATTCTACCATCTTTATTGGAATGGATGGTTACAACACAGTATGCTGCACAATTTTTTGATGTACAATCATGGGCTATTTTAAAGTTAATAATGAGCAAAAATATATACCTGATTTAACCATCTCTCGATTAGGAGATTTCTTTGGAAGCCACAGACAACACTTAAATATTACAGTTAAATAAACTCTGGCACACCAAAATGACACCTGAATGTTCACTTTTAGCACAGAAAGTGAAGAGTGGAAAAAAGTTTTAAGAAGTTCTATTTGTTTGATAGGAATGTTTAACAGAACGCATGTGCCTACCTTTCAGCCTCCACCCTCTGATATCACTGCTTCTATCACATAAGAGGAGTAGCTTAGAAAGATGAGGCATCTACTTCTTGGATCCCCGTATATAGACTTGCAAGTTCCATGCATGAAACAGCATCACATGCAGCCCAGATCTTGATTCCATATTGGTTTCCTGAATGGTGAAAGCTGCTCATCAACAGTGACATTAGGCACATGGTTGTAAAATAGGGGACTGTTCAATTCTGGCAAATGTGGGAACAGCTTGTGAGTACCATTGTGGTATTATCCTAGAGCTTTAATCAATGTTGCCAAATGCTCTGCTCAAGATTCATATTAAATACTAAGATAGTAAGAATACATGAGGTGAGGTTTCTTTCCCATCTTGCTCTATATGGCACATCAGGAAAACATGTTTTAGACTTGTTAGAAAGGAATCATTACTGTTGGACAAATGGTCAAAGAAAATATTCCAGCATTAGAAGAAGTCAAGAAAAGCTGTAGTCGAAATAATTTACATATGCACAACTGACAGCAGTCATAAAGAATGACGAAGAACTTTTATTTGGGCGGTCTTGAAACCTAAAGAGTAACACTGAAGGAATGTAGGATCATATACAGGCAGAAAATAGACCTGAAGGCTATAAAGATAATTGGGGTCATGGTTACGCTTGTAAAATGCAGCTTAAATGGCAGCGGAGCTACACAGTGTTTGTACATATATGTATTAATTAAAATGAAAGAATATCTGTTCCATCTGTGCATCAGACAGACAACTAACAAATGTGGCTGAAATGCATGCTGTGCTGACACTGTGTTAATCACTGCCAAGGAAGCCACTGGGACAGAGGCAATTTCATATATCTTAAATCTGTTCTACAATTATCATCAGTCATGTACACAACTATATATTTGCTTTCTACGCACCCCTCTCCTTCTGTTACGTTGATATGATGCCTTGGCTTGTCATGTAATGAAAGACACATTTGTTTAGAAAAAGAAAGTGCAATTTAATTTAGCAAGGTAAAAGAGGAACTAGCCTTACAGTCTGAAATCCAAACCATAGGATTTATGTACTAGCAACACGTTTCAATGGATGTCTGCTATTCACACCACATTTGGCTTATGTCCCATATTTAGCTTTTGCTTCGTAAGCAAACCATATTCAATATAAGAAGTCAAAGAGGACAGAGCAGTGTGTGGTAGAAGACCTTAGGCGACTGCTTCTGGTAAGCTTTTCTTCTATTTGCTTAAGATCATCTCATGTGCTGACTGAGCCAACTATTATTTATGTTTTGTGTATTGATTGCATACTAGTTATGTTTTGTCTCATACTATGTATTTGTGTTTTTGGACCCCCTTGGAAACACGATGCTGCATCTCAAGGGGCTTTCCACTAATAAACTGAATTGAATGCATTCTTTATATGAGAAATTTGTTTAACTATATATATAAATATTTGTTTAACAAATTTTTGCTCTAAAACCTTTACCAATAACTGAAAAGATGTTGTGTTTTCAACAGGATTTTGGAATATAACAGGCTTTTGACAGAGAAAGTGTCAGGTATGAATATCTTTCAACTATCTTTAATTTGCATCTTATGTGAAACATTTCATTCAGCTGCCAAGTTTTTGTTAATTCAATTTTGTCAAAACTGAGATTAGTAGTAAATCAGTCTACAATTTTTTTTGAATGATCTAAGGTGAAGTCACTTGTGATGATGAACTCATGAATATTTTTATCTATCTTTAACTTGTATATGTCATATGTGAAACATTTAATATAGCTGTAAAGTTTTTGTTCATCCATTTCTGTCATAACTGGGATTAGTGTTAATCTTTACACTATCAACTCATTCTAGAAATAAATACTGAAGGACCTAAGTTGAAGTCACTTCTGGAATTTGATGGGGATGTTAATTATTTAGTTGACCTCAGTTATTCTGGGCTGCTCAGTCACGTGGCTTAAAGACATTAGTTTTAAAAAGATAAATAAGATTAAACTTATTTATAATGACCTCACAGAAATAAACTGCCACCATGAGTACGGACGCAGAGATGGCCGTTTATGGCAAAGCTGCCATTTACCTCCGTAAGCCAGAGAAGGAGAGAATTGAGGCTCAGAGCAAACCTTTTGATGCCAAGTCTGCCTGCTACGTGGCCGATGTCAAGGAGCTGTACTTGAAGGGAACAATCATCAAGAAAGATGGTAACAAAGTCACCGTCAAAGTCCTGGACACTCAGGAGGTTAGTATCATGAAGTCAGAGTCAACTGGTAATTAAGTATGATCAGTTCTGATTGTGACAAACGTCCTGTTCCAGGAGAGGACAGTTAAAGAAGATGACGTCTCTCCAATGAACCCTCCCAAGTTCGACAAAATTGAGGACATGGCCATGATGACCCATCTCAATGAAGCCTCTGTGCTTTATAACCTCAAAGAGCGTTATGCAGCATGGATGATCTACGTAAGACATTCCGCCTAATGACAAAAGATAACTAGTGAAAATTTAGACATAGAGTTAACGGTTGATTCTCTGCGATCACTTTCAGACCTACTCTGGGTTGTTCTGTGCCACTGTGAACCCCTACAAGTGGCTTCCAGTGTACGATGCTGAAGTTGTAAGTGCCTATAGAGGCAAGAAGCGTATGGAGGCTCCACCCCACATCTTCTCAGTCTCTGACAACGCTTTTCAGTTCATGCTTACTGGTAAGTCTTTACCATACCAATGTAGAGTATGTCAGTGTGAGGGTACTGTCGCAGAAATCCACAGTTAATTCCTTTGTTTTCCCATTAACAGATAGAGAGAACCAGTCTGTCTTGATCACGTAAGTTTCTCATTTGTTGACTTTGTTTAACATTGTCAAATATCTTGATTAAATTCTCATAAGTCTGTGTGTATGACAAGTGGAGAATCTGGAGCTGGAAAGACTGTGAACACCAAGCGTGTCATCCAGTACTTTGCAACAATCTCAGTTGGTGGAGACAAGAAGAAGGACACATCAAAGGTGGAGTAGATTACTGTAGGATGATTACAATTCAATGTTCTGTAAGTAAAGAAAACTTCTGTCCAAGGGAAACATAAAGTTATTTTCTGATGTCACTTCTAAACTTTGATTCTAGGGGTCACTGGAGGATCAGATTATTGCTGCCAATCCCCTGCTGGAGGCCTATGGTAACGCCAAAACTGTGAGGAATGACAACTCTTCTCGTTTTGTAAGTATGGAGGGATTTCTACACATGAGAGGTGTTGTTACAGATTCCCTGTGTGGAGGGATGTTAAAAATGCCTTTGTTCCAAACAGGGTAAATTCATCAGAATCCATTTCGGCACAACTGGCAAACTGGCTAGTGCTGATATTGAGACATGTAAGTAACAATCCTCATAGTACACACAAATGACTGCATTTGAGAATGGGCCAGGCTGTGACTTATGAACAACATTTGTAGATCTGCTGGAGAAGTCTAGAGTGACATTCCAGCTTCCTGATGAAAGAGGCTACCACATCTTCTACCAGATGATGACCAACCACAAACCCGAGCTGATTGGTAAACAGACTAAGTTGTTGCACAGTGATAAACTTTCTTACATTCTTCATATAAAACAAATCTATTGAGTTTCTAACCCTTTTTTTGATCTCCAGAAATGTCACTCATCACAACCAACCCCTACGACTTCCCCATGTGCAGCCAGGGTCAGATCACTGTGGCCAGCATTGATGACAAAGTTGAGCTGGAAGCCACTGATGTGAGTGACCTTCAAAACATTTACATATACTTTGTGCATTAAATGCAACATTAGAACTGCTCTTTTAAATGTATTTTTCTAAAGTCATTGTGTTTTATGTGGACACCTCCTCTGAACACAGAACGCTATTGATATCCTGGGCTTCACTAATGAAGAGAAGATGAGCATCTACAAGATGACTGGTGCTGTGCTTCACCATGGCAACATGAAGTTCAAGCAGAAGCAGCGTGAGGAGCAGGCTGAGCCTGATGGCACAGAGGGTGAGTATTTAATGTCAGCTCAAAGTGAATAGTTTGGGAACAGCAGTGGTAAAGTTCTTTGTCAGATTGGTTTCTGTTGTTAGAACCCGGTTCATCTTGGAGAGCAGTAAAATAAATTGGGATTGGAAAGGAGGTGGAATGCAACAACTGGATGGTTCTGGTTACAGTCAGTTGTTTAATTAACCAAGGAGGGTGCTTACACAAGGAAATACAACAGAAAGAGGCCATACGAGTGCTGACAAACAACAGATACACATAATGAAACAAAAGAGGGTCTTGTCCAAATACAGTTATTTAGCTCTAGGCTCAAAAACACACTAAAGAACAAAAAGAGGTCAGCCCCCATCAGCTTACAAAATACAATGAAAGAAAACAAACTAGCAGTTATTCTGCAAACTCAGAGGTCTCAAACTAAAGTCTCCAACTCTTGGTACACTGTATCAACAACAAGGTGATTTATAAAGGCTCGAAGAACACTGACTAAAGCCACTCAAACAGGCAACCGACAGGCAATACTAAGAAATACAAACACACGAAACACTCTCTATACTAATGCAATGGTAGTCTCTAGACTAACTAGCAAGGCCACCTGATCACTGGTTCACAGCCGCCCTGAGCTGTGGACACACAAGCTGGAGTGGAGTGCAGCTGGGGTTGATTGAAGACTCCTGATTGGTAGGTTCGGTCAGACCAAAGCCACACCAATCATAGACGTCAGCGAACAGCAGCCAAGAAGTAAGTGGTCTCATTTCCAGAGGGACGAATCCTTGACAGGGATTCACACAGCTGAATTTGCAGAATCACTCATGGAAACACCATAATTAATACTCACTAAATGGCAGCCAGCGGTGGTCATAACATAAACATTGGTAACACTGTCATGATGGACAATCACGGTCACATAATGTATGTAAATCATGTAACTATTTTCAGATGCTGACAAGGTTGCTTACTTGCTGGGTCTGAACTCCGCTGACATGCTGAAGGCTCTGTGCTATCCCAGAGTGAAGGTCGGAAATGAGTTTGTCACCAAAGGACAGACTGTACCTCAGGTAAGATACGGCTTAAGTTTTATGTTTTAATTGTAGCACATTTACATAAGGAAAAAGAAAATTGAGAATGTGTTAGTCCCTCTTCATTTAGTAACATCAGATACAGTGTAAAAGCCAATTATAATTTTGATCAATTAATTTACCTCATTAGAAAAAGTTCAGAATATCAGTAATCCAGCATTTTCCAAAACGGTTTATTTACTTTAATCAAAACACATCCTTGTTTTCAGGTGATGAACTCAGTGCCTGCCCTGGCCAAGTCTATCTATGAGAGGATGTTCTTGTGGATGGTCATCCGCATCAACCAGATGTTGGACACTAAACAGCCAAGGCAGTACTTCATTGGTGTCCTGGATATTGCTGGCTTTGAAATCTTTGATGTAAGCTTCATTTCCAATACTTCAGTAGATGATACTTTTTATGACAGAATCATTCTTATTGCCTAAAAGAGATTAATCTGATTATTTGTCCCCTCACAGTTCAACAGCATGGAGCAGCTGTGCATCAACTTCACCAATGAGAAACTGCAACAGTTCTTCAACCACCACATGTTTGTCCTGGAGCAAGAGGAGTACAAGAAGGAGGGTATTATCTGGGAGTTCATTGACTTCGGCATGGACTTGGCTGCCTGCATTGAGCTGATTGAAAAGGTAATGACTGAATTTTGTGATTCTTTGTAATTGTTCTTAATTTGACTTAATGTATCACTTAATGACAAACTTCTCCAAATTTCCTCCAAGCCCATGGGCATCTTCTCCATCCTTGAAGAGGAGTGCATGTTCCCCAAGGCCACAGACACTTCCTTCAAGAATAAGCTTTATGACCAGCATCTTGGCAAAAACAGAGCATTTGAGAAGCCAAAGCCCGCCAAAGGCAAGGCTGAGGCCCACTTCTCCCTGGTGCACTATGCTGGTACCGTGGACTACAATATCAATGGCTGGCTGGACAAGAACAAGGATCCACTGAATGATTCTGTTGTGCAGCTGTACCAGAAGTCCTCAGTTAAACTGCTGCCTGTTCTGTATCCCCCTGTTGTTGAAGGTAGGATAGTAACTTCATAAACAGATTTTAAGGTTGTAGATTCTGTATATTTCTATCTTACTGTAGCATGTTTTATGTATGTCTCGCCCTAACAAAACATGTGATCTTAAAATTATCAACAGAGACCGGTGGCGCCAAGAAGGGAGGCAAGAAGAAGGGTGGTTCTATGCAGACTGTGTCTTCACAGTTCAGGGTAAGGTTCAACATTGCAAACTTGGGTAAAAACCTCATCTCAGTTCATTCTCAAACTCACAATTGTTGCATTTCATGACAAGTGTTACCATTTTGGATCTACAGGAGAACTTGGGCAAGCTGATGACTAACTTGAGGAGCACCCATCCTCACTTTGTGCGCTGCCTGATTCCCAATGAGTCAAAGACTCCAGGTACATACAGAACATAATCTCAATGGAGTCTTTGGGGAGTGGTTATGTTTTCTTGGTATGGTTACTTACTATTGTGCTGCTTCAACAAAAATACTTTTTATTCAAAGAAGTCACTATAAAATGTGTTTTTTACAGGTCTGATGGAGAACTTCCTGGTCATCCACCAGCTCAGGTGTAACGGTGTGCTGGAGGGTATCAGAATCTGCAGAAAAGGTTTCCCCAGCAGAATCCTCTATGGTGACTTCAAGCAGAGGTATCAGTGAATATTTTAATACAGTTATTTGAGACTATTGAAAGAAAATGCTCACACTGACCATTAACTCTCTCACAAAAGGTACAAGGTGCTCAATGCCAGTGTCATTCCTGAGGGCCAGTTCATTGATAACAAGAAGGCTTCAGAGAAGCTGCTTGGCTCAATTGATGTCAATCATGATGAGTACAGATTCGGACACACCAAGGTAAGAACCATCACTGCATTCAAACGTTAGTGTAATTCAGTTCTCAAACTTTTCATGTCACGCTCCCTTTGCAAGCCAAAAAAAGTTCATGCAAGTTCCCAGCAAATTGGATTTCATTTTTATTGATTAATAACAATGCAGGCAATTGAAATAAACAAGATTATGGTTAGAGAAATGACCAGCATCAAAGCACTTTTGCTTGTTTATGTCACCATATATGAATCATATTCATGTTCACTCAAGTCCACTCAACATCCACATCCCCCCTGATGTGGCTCTACACCCCACAGTTTGAAACAACTGGTGTACTTACCAAGGAGGCTATGTTTTTCAGTCCAGCACGTTTGTTTGTTTTTCATTTATTTTTATATATTTTGTATGTGACAAGGAAGAAGTGATAGAAGTCGAGCAACCACCATCTGGCTATTTATAAATAGGGGAGTATTGATACACCAAATTCATGGTTCGGTTTTGGTTTTGGGGGGTGGTGGCATTATTATTGTTATTATTACATTCCATCTTGGGTTCATTAATAGTCAAAGTTGCAGGCATGATCAATCACAATTATGACTGGAGCAAAATAGTCAAGTGACACACGCAGTTGGATGACAATGAAATAGGTCTAAGGTGTACTATAAATATAGGCCTACTATAAATATAGGCCTACACCTTGCACTAACCTTAAATATAGACATGAAGGCACCACTGCAGATGTCACTTACTAACGTTAGTTTCGATTTCGACCCACATGCGGCGCACTTGAAAACTGAATCACGGATGAGCTTGAACACGGTGCCGTGAGAGACCAGGCTCTGTGTGTGTGTGTGTGTGTGTGGGAAGAAGAGAAGAGGAGCAGATTAAAGTAGTAAATAAACATGAAAATTAAGGTGGAAAATGATCTTGAATAACCTACTGTCAAAACAAATACGATATAGGCCTACACCGCTACCGCCCCCACCGGCCGCCGCCGCAGTTACACTGTCTTAATGAGAGCTCAACAGTCTGGGGAGCGGGTGTGTCGCAGATCTGTCTCGGATCCGCAACATGGCACCATGAACCTTTTGTGTTGCAATTTCGGCCTTGGATTCAGAACCGTTACAGCCCTATTTATAAAACACCTTTGCCTTAGAACCCTTGAACCATGTGGGGTACGAGAAAATTTATTTATTTTGTTTCAAAAAGTATTCACTATCTGAGTTCATCCTACTTTCATTTTTATTTATTGTTTGTTCAGGTGTTCTTCAAGGCCGGTCTGCTGGGTACCCTTGAGGAGATGAGAGATGAAAAGCTGGCATCTCTGGTCACCATGACTCAGGCTCTCTGCCGTGGTTATGTCATGAGAAAGGAGTTTGTCAAGATGATGGAGAGGAGGCACGTTGAAAACAGCAAATTCTGAATGATGGCATGAAAAATCATGAACAACGCTGCCAAAATAACAACTTGTTGTCCACAGGGAAGCCATCTATACCATCCAGTACAACGTCCGCTCATTCATGAATGTGAAACACTGGCCATGGATGAAGGTGTACTACAAGATCAAGCCTCTGCTGAAGAGTGCTGAAACTGAGAAGGAGCTGGCCCAGATGAAGGAAAACTACGGAAAGATGCAATCAGACTTGGCTACTGCCCTGGCCAAGAAGAAGGAACTGGAGCAGAAGATGGTGTCCATTATACAGGAGAAGAATGATCTGCAGCTGCAAGTAGCATCTGTAAGTACACATCAACAGAGAGTTGAGCTTTTTCATGTTTTTCAGTGGTTAGCTATGTGCTAACGTCTATTTTCATAAAATAAACTAGGAATCAGAGAATCTGTCAGATGCTGAGGAGAGATGTGAAGGACTCATCAAGAGTAAGATTCAGCTGGAGGCCAAACTCAAAGAGACAACTGAGAGACTGGAAGATGAAGAGGAAATCAATGCTGAGCTCACTGGCAAGAAGAGAAAGCTGGAGGATGAATGTTCAGAGCTCAAGAAGGATATTGATGACCTGGAGCTTACCTTGGCCAAAGTGGAGAAGGAGAAACATGCCACTGAGAACAAGGTGTGTAAATATTAATACATCTAGCAGATCAAGTAACATTTAAGCATTACCATTTAATAACAATATTTTTCTTGCAAACTTAGGTGAAGAACCTGACCGAGGAGATGGCCTCTCAGGATGAGAGCATCGCTAAGCTGACCAAGGAAAAGAAAGCCCTTCAGGAGGCTCATCAGCAGACTCTTGATGACCTGCAGGCTGAGGAAGACAAAGTCAACACTCTGACCAAGGCCAAGACCAAGCTTGAGCAGCAAGTGGATGATGTAAGTTTACAAAGTCTCTTGGATTGGAAAAGCAAGATTCTCCTTGAACGTGATGATTAAAAACTCATATTAATGTTCAGCTTGAGGGTTCTCTGGAGCAAGAGAAGAAGCTGCGTATGGACCTTGAGAGAGCCAAGAGGAAGCTGGAGGGTGATCTGAAACTGGCGCAGGAATCCATCATGGATCTTGAGAATGACAAGCAGCAGTCTGACGAGAAACTGAAGAAGTAACGTTGTTTTTGAATTTGTACAACCATTCCTTTAAAATGATGATCAGCTGCAGGAACTCTTACTATGTATGCTATCTATTATTCTCACAGGAAAGACTTTGAGATCAGTCAGCTCCTTAGCAAGATTGAGGATGAGCAGTCAATGGGTGCTCAGCTTCAGAAGAAGATCAAGGAGCTTCAGGTGAAATATTGTGTGTCATCAAACATTACTGTAGGCTTTTCCTGTTTTGTGTGAAAAAAAGGTAAAGTTTACTGAAAGACAACACACCTACATTCAACAGGCCCGTATTGAGGAACTGGAGGAGGAGATTGAGGCTGAGCGTGCTGCTCGTGCCAAGGTTGAGAAGCAGAGAGCTGACCTCTCCAGGGAACTTGAGGAGATCAGTGAGAGGCTAGAGGAGGCCGGTGGTGCCACTGCTGCTCAGATTGAGATGAACAAGAAGCGTGAAGCTGAGTTCCAGAAGCTCCGCCGTGACCTTGAGGAGGCGACTCTGCAGCATGAAGCCACGGCTGCCGCTCTTCGCAAGAAGCAGGCTGACAGCGTAGCTGAGCTGGGAGAGCAGATCGACAACCTCCAGCGTGTCAAGCAGAAGCTTGAGAAGGAAAAGAGTGAATACAAGATGGAGATTGATGACCTCTCCAGCAACATGGAGGCTGTTGCTAAAGCAAAGGTACACAATACATTCAATTCTATTTAATACACATCTTAGTGTAGTCAATAAGTTAAAATATGATCACTGATCTGATCTCTCTTTTACTCATTAGGGAAATCTTGAAAAGATGTGCCGTACTCTTGAGGACCAACTAAGTGAACTGAAGACAAAGAATGATGAAAATGTCCGTCAAATCAATGACAGTGGTGCACAGAAAGCACGTCTCCTGACAGAAAATGGTATCTACAAGTTATCAGTTATCTGTTGAGTGTTATTAAGAAACGTCACCCAAACTAATCATGACATCTTTCACACAAGGTGAGTTCAGCCGTCAAATTGAAGAGAAAGAAGCTCTTGTCTCTCAGCTGACCAGAGGCAAACAGGCCTTCACACAGCAGATTGAGGAGCTGAAGAGACAGGTTGAAGAGGAGGTTAAGGTAAGAAAACGTTGAGTGTACCAACAATACTTCCTGTGTGTTATTTCAACATTTTGCACACTGAATATTATTTCTTCCACCAGGCCAAGAATGCTCTTGCCCATGGACTGCAATCAGCCCGCCATGACTGTGATCTGCTGAGGGAGCAGTTTGAGGAGGAGCAGGAGGCCAAGGCTGAGCTGCAGCGTGGAATGTCCAAGGCCAACAGTGAGGTGGCTCAGTGGAGAACTAAGTATGAAACTGATGCTATCCAGCGCACTGAGGAGCTTGAGGAAAGCAAGTGAGTAACTTTCAAACAATAAATGTCCAGAAGTGCAGCATTTTAGCATAGCTCAACTGACAATGGTACTGCTTCTATCAATGCTTGCATTTAAGCAAATATCCAAACATTTAATTATTATTATTTTATTTCATATATTACTGGAAAAATATTATATATTAAATTAAGAATGTGTAACTTTCTTTAACTGAGAAACAAACTGCACCCCTTTCAAACAGGAAAAAGCTGGCCCAGCGCCTTCAGGAGGCTGAGGAGCAGATTGAGGCTGTGAACTCCAAGTGTGCTTCTCTGGAGAAAACCAAACAGAGGCTCCAGAGTGAGGTGGAGGACCTCATGATTGATGTGGAGAGAGCCAATGGGCTGGCCGCCAACCTGGACAAGAAGCAGAGGAACTTTGACAAGGTAACATTTACTTTGTGCGACCATAACATCGAATCAAAGAAAACTAACATGATGTGTATTGATTATTTAGTAAGTAAACTCTATTAATTGTGTTATTCAGGTGTTGGCAGAGTGGAAACAGAAGTATGAGGAGGGTCAGGCAGAGCTTGAGGGAGCACAGAAGGAGGCTCGTACTCTCAGCACTGAGCTGTTCAAGATGAAGAACTCTTATGAGGAAGCTCTGGATCAGCTGGAGACCATGAAGCGTGAAAACAAGAACCTGCAACGTGAGTTCCGAACAGCTAACATTTGCTTTCTTACGCTGTATTGTATGTACGCTTAACAGTATTAAACACATGCATCTCTCTGCAGAGGAGATCTCAGATCTGACTGAACAGATTGGTGAGACCGGTAAGAGCATCCATGAGCTGGAGAAATCCAAGAAGCAGGTGGAGACAGAGAAGGCTGAGATCCAGACAGCTCTTGAAGAGGCTGAGGTAATTTTCTGTTAGTGCGATCTTCTGAAAGAAAATTTTATTAATTATCGTTAATCCAAATCCTGTATTTGTTCCAAAATAAAAGCCCTCTAGCGTTTCAGCAGACAGAATCCCTACATTTCCTAACAAGGCTTTTATTGTCAAACATTTGCATGGGAGGGTGTTGTGGCAAAACCAGTGACTCACAGGGCTCCCTAACAGTACTTAAAATGTAGTTATTGCCATCTTGTGGCACCTATATGTTATTACAAGATACATTTGGCTTCGACAGTGACTGAAATACGACAATAATACTTAAGATAATGCAGAACAGGGTTGGAAATAGAATGATTATATTGGTGAATTTATTCAATTAAAGTGATGGAAATGTACATTATGCTTTGTTGGCATGCACATTATATAACAGCACCAGGAGTATTTAGGATCATCCTTTATTTATAAATGGCAACCTACCCGCCCCAAGCAATTATTTGAGACCTGGACTTTATTTGATGAAATACGGTATTTTAAAAGGCTTAAATGGCAGAAATTCACATTTTTTTCTCTGATATCATTAGGGAACTCTGGAACATGAAGAGTCTAAGATCCTGCGTGTCCAGCTGGAGCTCAACCAGATTAAGGGTGAGGTGGACAGGAAGCTGGCAGAGAAAGATGAGGAGATGGAGCAGATCAAGAGGAACAGCCAGAGGGTGATTGACTCCATGCAGAGCACTCTGGATTCTGAGGTCAGGAGCAGGAACGATGCCCTGAGAATCAAGAAGAAGATGGAGGGAGACCTGAATGAGATGGAGATTCAGTTGAGCCATGCCAATCGCCAGGCTTCTGAGTCCCAGAAGCAGCTGAGGAACGTGCAGGCACAGCTGAAGGTATTGTAAGACACAGAGCTGTTGCACAGGCTAAGGTCAATGCTCCTATTTTGTACTCATGTGAATATTTTCCTGATGTTTTTTCACCAGGATGCTCAACTGCACCTTGATGATGCTGTCAGAGCCCAGGAGGAATTCAAGGAACAAGCTGCTATGGTGGACCGCAGGAACGGTCTCATGGTGGCTGAAATTGAGGAACTTAGAGCTGCTCTGGAACAGACAGAGAGAAGCCGCAAAATCGCTGAGCAGGAGCTGGTGGACGCCAGTGAGCGTGTTGGACTTCTGCACTCTCAGGTGAACAACACAATCATTCCTTTTTCTAAATAACATGTGAAAAATCTGTCATGTGGTGACTTAAGTGACTAAATCTGTTTACTTTTTAGAACACAAGCCTTCTGAACACCAAGAAGAAGCTTGAGTCTGACCTGGTCCAGATCCAGAGTGAAGTGGATGACACTGTTCAGGAAGCAAGGAATGCAGAGGAGAAAGCCAAGAAGGCCATCACTGATGTAGGTTTAACTTTCCTTTGTTCTTAATTGTACATAATGTAACGTAATGTGTTTTTTTTCAAAATATTTCTCATTAACATTTCATGCCGTCTCCTTCAGGCTGCTATGATGGCTGAGGAGCTGAAGAAGGAGCAGGATACTAGCTCTCACCTGGAGAGGATGAAGAAGAACCTGGAGGTCGCTGTTAAGGACCTGCAGCACCGCCTGGATGAGGCTGAGAACCTGGCCATGAAGGGTGGCAAGAAGCAGCTCCAGAAACTTGAGTCTAGGGTAAGACAACTGTGTTAAGATTTGCAGTTGAACAAATGTAAGAAAAGATTTGGATCCTTAATGTTTGATGAATTGTCTGTTCTTTTGAAGGTGCGTGAGCTGGAAACAGAGGTTGAGGCTGAGCAGAGACGTGGAGCGGATGCTGTTAAGGGTGTCCGCAAATATGAGAGGAGAGTAAAGGAGCTCACCTATCAGGTACAGTCACTTTGAAAGTTAACATGTATAAATCAGTCTAACATATTATTATTACATCTAACATTTAAACATGCAAATTTACTTTCTATCACAGACTGAAGAGGACAAGAAAAACGTTACCAGGCTGCAGGATCTGGTTGACAAGTTACAGCTCAAGGTGAAGGCCTACAAGAGGCAGGCTGAGGAAGCGGTAAGGACAACATACTCATTTTCAGTAATGATAGGTAGATAACATGTCAGAATTATCTTATCAAACACAAACCCAGCTCTTTGCACAGAACATTTTGATTAAGTAAACATAAAGTAAAAGTACATCACAAATCAAAAATTTGTGGTATCAGTAGTTTGTATTTGTTTTGCACTACATAATCTCTATAAACAGATATTCGTATGAATTCAGAACCTGTAGTCAAGGTACAAGACATTGGTAACGAAGTATTCTGGTTTCCGCCTATTCCGAGTAGTATTGATCAATCATGTCATTTCTCTGATTCTGAAATGCTGCTTGTGGGAAATGCAGCCTGAAGTTGACGGAACAAAACGGGGTCACATAGAGCTGTAAAGAAGGTAGTAGAAGCACAAAAGGACAAAACAGTAACAAGGCAATAACGTGGGGCAGGCTGCACACTCCGCTGCTGAAACGCTTCTGAGACACTTCCAGCGGACGGACGCATCAAAACCGTGGCGCAGCCGTATTGTGCCATAGCAGGAGTCAGTGGATTCCTGGCGTTAGCCCAGATAAATATCTGTTATCTGAACCTCTGCTGGTTATACCGGAAGCCCCAAAACACTGGCCGTTCCCCGAGAGGCAGATAGCTGATAAGATCCTAGATTTTGCACTACCAAACTGTCATAATTACATATAATGTAAATCTAAAAATGATACTCAGTAAGTAACAATATTAAACTGACATTGTGGCTAGCAAATACAATACTGCAACATAGTATTACTTTATTCTGACAAAAACAATGGTAAAAAAGACTATTAAGCATTATAGCTAGTCTTTTTTTTTTATTTTGTCAATATAAACCGTATTCATGTTGCACAAAAATAATAGTGAACAAAAAAACCTTTTATACATTAAAATGTCTATACCTTTAAATTATGTTTATCTTGTATTCCAGGAGGAGCAGGCAAATGTTCATCTGTCCAAGTGCAGGAAGATCCAGCATGAGCTGGAGGAGGCTGAGGAGCGCGCTGACATTGCAGAGTCCCAGGTCAACAAACTGAGAGCAAAGAGCCGTGACTCTGGAAAGGTAAATATACAGCTGTTTAGTCAAAAACAAATCAAATTTAAATTCAAATGTAACCTGACAGAATGTTTATTGAAATTAATCTGATCACATCCTTTTTTATTTCTCTTTTTTTAGGGAAAAGACGCAGCTGAGTAAAGCACACTAGCTGACCAGCTATTTCTACTCATATAATATGATGTGAAATATAATCTAAAAATAAATGCTATTCACTTGTCGCTCTTTAATTGCTGTCTGCCTGCTCTTTTTCATCTTATTGTTTCCCCTGAGAGATAAATGTCAGACTGGGGCAATTGGCTATCCAGAACTCACATTTGTATAAGAATATACTACACAGCTGGCCAAACTTTATCAGCAAAAGTCCATTAATCTCAACAAAATGGTTGGTCCGTCAATTTGGGAGTATCTGGACCAAATCCCTCTCCCCCTCCGGATTCTGCCATGTCCCGTAATTGGCTCTCTTTAGTTTTCCCACCTCTGCCATCTTCCTACCAAACAGTTTAGCCATAAGTTCCAAACTAAAAATATATTTAACAATGCCGCTAGGTAGCCATTACAGCCTGCTTGTCTGTACTAGGGTTGCAACGGTATGAGATTTTCACGGTACGATCAACATCTCAGAAAAATTCAATTTCACAGTATATGGTATAAACAATTACTATTATTATTATTATCAGTTACAATGACCCTTAAAGGAATTTAAACAGAAGGGTTGTTCATGGTGAATCAAACACTTAATTATAATTTGACAAAATATTATGTCCTGACAATACTTGCAACTTTTTTAATGCTTGAGTAAAATGTCTCCCTTTTGAAAATAAATAAAATATATGCTCTGGTGAGATTCTCCATCCGGTTTCATTTTTTAACCCTAATTCTGTAGATAGACAAATGTGCATAATATAAGTCAATTTTCATACCATGGTATAGCATGAAACGGTATACCGCTGCAACCCTAGTCTGTACCAATATAAACCTTTTCACTCCTCCTCTGTAAACTTACTGAAACATTCTTACTCTTCATGTGTGTCTACATTTAGGTCTTATTGTAACTCCTATTGCCAGTAATACTGCATAATGAAATCATCTACAGGCAAAAGAGCAAGACTTACCCCACTAAATAAGCCCACATTTATCCTAAAATAATCCTATTCAATATTTACATATGGCACTGGACTAGAGGTGTCTCCTGAGACAAGTTTTACCTTTACCTAATAAAATAGTTTTAACTCTATCTACTGATTCCCTTAACAGTAGCTAGCTAGCAGAGGCATAAAAGTCTATTTGTTTTAAATTTTTTATTACTGTTGATGTGTTACCCTCTCACTCATAGCTTTTTCTGGATGAAGGTTCAATCATTCTTGAGTTGCTGGTTGAGGTAAGAATGGTTTCTGATGATGATGATGATGATGAAGAAATGTGCTCTGAACATTACATGCACCACAAGTCAGCATCTAACACATGTTAAAACAGAGGCACCCACGGTTTTTCTGTGTAAAAACGGCTTTTGCCGGATATTGATGGATGTCAACACTCTAGTAAGTCAGCAACATTATTACATGCACTCCCCAGATCGACACACTCTGACTGGTGTACCTTGAATACTTCTGTTTACTGTAGGCTAACATTATACAGTATATTGTGTGCGCTATGAACATCAATTGAGCTGGTGACAGCAGCAATAATGACTTTTAGCATTAACAAAGTTTGAGTTACAGCAAGTTATAAAATTGGCTCAATCTTGTCATTGAGGTAACTTCCTAATTAGCTTAACGTTAGTTGTCTTTGTTGGCACAGCTAAGCACAAATGCTCAAGTGTGCTTAAACCATAAACAGTTTTTATCGTTTTAAGCTAAAGTTATTAACCTAGCTTACGTTAGCTAGCTAAATAAAAAAAAAAACTAACACAAAAACAAACATTTAAAGGTTATTTTTAAATAATCATGGTTAAAATTATAGCTTTTAAATGTTCAAACTAAACTACATAATGATACTAAAATTATTAAATACTTAAATTACCAAAAGATACTTGAGGTTTGCACCTCCTTTTGGCTTAACGTTACCGCTGAAGAGAAGACTGGAACGTTCTCTACCGTGGCGCATACCTTGGCGCACGCGCACCCCTGTGAAACCCATATTATAAAGGTGATGTCATGGAAAGGGCCACAGATATGTCTATGGGTCTAGGTGATATAGTGAATATTTATGATAATATTTTGGATGATGTTTATGATATTCCAATAATAACTGCTGTCAACATCGCATAGATTTCATTGTTTTTATGCACATTTATTATAATTTATTTACTTTTGGTCATTGTTGAACACTCATATGCTAGCACTAGCCTACCTGGAATTTTCTGCATCACAGTCAACTTCCAACCTCGCTCGTTTTAACGGAACAATATCATACAGCCATAAGGTAAATAAAATCGTTGTTTTACTTGGTTATAGCTTATTTTAGCACATCAAAACTTGGCCAATATAATACAGCCACACTGCTCTTCCTCTAGGCATGTCCTTTGACTCAAAGGCTTTGAGCAACCAATGAAAACACGGGGTCAACTAGGGTACATTTTACATGAAATCATTCTTATTTTAATATGAATGAATCTTGTTAGATCTACTTTCATGAAAATGTTTAAATTAACAAACAAAAAGGAAATAAGGGGGTGTCCGGCCTTTTTAGAGGTAAGCTTTAGATCAATTGTAAACTGAATGTGCTACTGTTATCTGTTCAATTCAAATAAATAAAAAAATGTTATGGTAATTTACTGTTGTTTGATATTTTCACATTTTATAGACCAAATGATTATGTAACAAAAAAGATACACCTTGCCAAATAATGAAACTAATAACTCACATTTACAACAATTATCATCATCATTAGTTCCAGCCCTAACTGACTGATTCAGTTACTGGCTGTTCACAGGTACAAAGTTAACACATTGGCCTACTATAGGTGAGTTCAGAACTAAAGTACTTTTCTGCTTTCACAAACAAAATAAAGGTGTCTGCAAGGAGTCATAAAATCCATGCGGAAATCACTGCGTTGCATCCAGTTAACAGTCACCGTTGTGATTGGAGTGGTAAGGTCTTTCTATCACAGGGGAGTCAGGAGACAGAGAAGTCTATGTTTGGCCTGCAGTAAAGCAAGTGCACATCCCTCTCCTGATAAACAAGCAGATTCCAGTTAAATACAAGCATGTACGGAGATCCAAGTAAGTGCAGGAAGGTCAGATCAGCAGGCCATGCCACTTTGCTATCGGCTGGCGGACTGAGCGCATCATCAGGCTCCAGTGTTTGTCTTCTGAACTCTTCTCCTTCCCCACAGTCAACTGTCCAATCAGACGTTTGGTTGATTTCCTAGTCATGCGAGTCTCATACACAGAAACCACAATTTTACACTGCTCAAGAGGAAACTCTGGCAGGGAGAACATGAGGACCTCATTGAAGACAGTTACCAGGCAGCGGGCCACTGCAGAGGTTTTCTGGTATCTCAACTTGCAATGGTTGCACTGCACACTGATCCGGGCGTAAAGGGCTGTACAACACAGAGAAGGCAGATTAGGAACTGAATGTTATACTGTATATGGCTACATTTTAATGGAGGCGTTTGTTACTTACCTGTATCTGAGCACATTTTGGTGAGGACCATTCTGACCTTTAACAGTCCAACCTCAAGCCTCTGAGAAGTGGGAAGAAACTTCAAAGACAGAAGCACCTCTCCTACAAGATCCTTAACACAGTTGGCAGCAACAATGTTGATCGTTGAAGCTGTTCATCAGTCAAAAACACTAAATATTCTCAGATTTCAACTTCTTCAATGTATAGCATATATAGAATATGTATAATTTTTAAAATCAATTTTAATTTGATAATTTTTTTTTGTTTCGAGTGGAGACTAAACAACGTTGAACCATTAAATAAATAAAGCAAGAATACAACCCTAACCTCTAAAGATGTATCAATCTATACACAAGGTAAACTGACCACTTCATCTAATGTGGCTGTTCCCTATTGGGAACCAAAAATGACATGGGTAATTGGGTTCATGAATGAACTGAAATTATTAATAATAATGGGAAAAAACACATGTTCCAGAAATTAAACATCCATCCATCCATCATCAACCGCTTATCCTGCGTACAGGGTCGCGGGGGAAATTAAACATAACAGTCAAAATAAAACTGACTCAATCTCAAGATAAAAATAATTTTACACAACATGATGGATTTTTTTTTTCCCAAGAAAATGCTACAGTGCTGCATTTTGTGTAATCATTTTTCACTTTAACCATTCAATATTTAAAATCCTGTTCTGTTAGTTTAGTGGTTATGGCTAAAAAATAGAGATCCGATGTTTATTTTGTTTCTAAACTGACATATATGATGTTATAATCACAGCCTACATTCTTACACATACTCATTAATGTGTATGTGTAAGAATGGCAGTCCTTAAATTCACCTCAACTAGAAGATGATAAAAACATTCCTATTTGATTGCATGTGTGTGTTTGTAATATACACAATGTATATACCTTCTGGGGTATCTGCAGATCTTCTTGTAGCTCCAGAGGGTAGGCGATGTTAAATTGCCCTAGAGGAACTTTTACCTCTCCTAACACTGCATGTCTGGAGAATTTATCAAAGTCCCTCACCTGATATGCACACAGACAATTGTGGGCAGTTTACTTTCAGAATCACACAGTAGACATTTTTTCTTTGCTTAATTCTTATTTCTTCAACTGACAAATTTATCTCCTATGATTTGAGAGATACTAATAGTGAGAGATGGGTTTGTGTACTGCATGACCTCCATCCTGAGGGTGAGATGATGAAGCTCTGTATGCTCTTGCAGAACGCAGCTGAACTGGTCTCCATATAAAGGATTACAGCTGCCTTTCACAATACGAGTTCGCCACTCCTGCAGCACTGTCCAAAGGACAGGTGCTGTCCCTTCGACCTAAGAGGGTCACAGCAGTAAGCAAGCATCAAATGAAAAGAGTTATAGTTGTATATCTCCCTAAATATGATGCCATGGATTCTTGGCCACTTGTTGAGTGACATAACTGTAGAGCATGTTAATAAAGACAAATTTACCTCCTCCTCCTCCATACAGCCTTCCACTTCCACTCCCTCTGAACCTGCCCACATGAGACTTAGCTTAACAAATAGCTGGAGGCTGCGTGTCTGCAAGTGCTCCAGAAGCCCCTCCACCTGTAAGATGGTGACCACCAACTGGGATTGCAGCTGGTCATGATAGATGGAGAAACGCAGCGATCCATCGACCTGGTATAAGAGGGTATGTTAGGAAAGACACCAAATACCTAATGTTGCTGTTAATATTGCTTGAAAATGTGAAATGCACTGCATCAAGGATTTCAAACATCTCGGTTAAAATGTCCCCTAAGACCTTAGATGTCAGGAATAAGAAGTAGCCGACATATCCAAACAAATTCAGAACAGGTGTCAGCAGCCAGACCTAATCCAGTCAAAATTAGAATTAGAAAACTTTTTTTTATGACCAAATTCCAGCAAGCATGACATTCTCAGCTAAACTAGGATGGTGACCCTGGTCAAGGGCATCACTTTGTGTTGAAAAGTGGTATGGACATAAGGGCCCAGATCAGGGGCGTGATGATTCTACTTGGTCACAAAACATGATGATACACAAGAACAAGATGAAAAGATTTTTTAACACTATTTTAAAGAAATATAAAAATCTGAAATATATGAGTGGAAGGTCTTGGGGTCATCCCCAAGAAAATTGGAGCGTTAAACACTTCTGGAGACATTTTCTGCTCCAATTTACAGTGTAAATGTCTTTATTCATATAACAGAGAAACAAAAAATTCAGCTGACAGGTGACAATGCAGTAATAAGCAGCTTGTTTTTTTTTTAGCCAAGTTACTTTTTTGGTGATGCACATTTGCTTCTATATTTAAAATGCATTGCATGTTTTGTATTGTGCAAATAAACCTTTCTCAAAGCATTTTCATTTGCTAGTTAACATTTCTTGGTGGAAGCTGTTTTTCAGAACATTTTTAACAAATGCTTTCACAAAGTGGTGGAACAAAATCAGCCATTTCAAAATGTGGTGGGGACATGTCCCCAGTGTAAATGACACCTATGATCCTGGTAAATATTACCTGCTAAACATCAGCATTTCATTGTTAGCATGTTAGCATGCTAATGTTAGCATTCAGCTCAAATGTGCGCTAATTCAACTACAATCTTAAAAAATTAAAAATAAAACAAAAAAACACACACCTGCTACCATGGCTGTAGTGTTATCAATAGAAAAACACAAAGCCAGTAGTGTGTAACGTTTCATGACAGTGTGCTATTAATCAGACCTGATTTTCTGATGATAATCAGACAGTATCAGCATCTTCAAAACCTCCCTTACATCACAATACTTGTGTGATTTTCATGGCCACTTAGGATGTAAATAAGCCATTTCATGTGTGAGACCTACTCCATACTCATTGAGTAAAACACAGTTTTAAGGCAGCCTTGAGTAGATTTTGAAAATAAAAAGTGCATAAACCTTGAAATGAAGTGAATATCAAAATATTGGAGCTGCTGTATGTATTTAGATAGTAACCACAGGATTATACAGTAATGCCGGCTGCTACCTTTTTAGTGGCCTGCTTGCCCGCGTCGCTGTCTCCCTGGCTGGATCCTGAGGAGGGAAACGAGGCCTGAGACAGACAGCGACTCAGCCTGCGGACCTCTGTGCCGACATCCTCCACCTGGGGAGCCCACAGACGTACACTCCATTTCTATCAGCTGTTTTCATTAACAACTTCACCACCTCCAGCTTTTATTTGACTTGTGACAAGTCGCAACTCTCTTTTGTTTGAACAAGCGTGCTCAATTGTCTTTATGTACATAGACTATGTTGCCTAAGTGGAGCAGCTCCACAGACTGCAGGGTCTGGACAAAATAACAGGAACTACTAACAATATAATTTTTCCACAATCAACATCAAATTGAAAAGCATTGGTAAATAAAATCTTTGTTGAACTTATACTGTTGAAATGTCATTAGCAGTCTTTGTCCTAGTTTTTCAACTCTTTTTTGCCCCAAAGTCCTACATTAACTATGTCCACACTGTCAAACACTACACATTGCTTTTAGAGTCATCAGGAATATTATTGACAGTCACATGGCACATGGCAGAAAGGAAACAGTGGACTATCCAAATAAAAGTTTTCAAACAAAGATCAGATGTAGGCGAGCATAAGATCAACACAGATACCTTACCCAACCTGACTCCTCTGGTAGATATAACAATAGTTTTGTTAAACACATCCATGTCAGGATGGTAATTTACACTAAAGAGGCACATTTCAGACTTAAAATTAAAACCAAAAATCATACCCAAGGTAGTCTTGAATTAGCAGATCATTTATATTTTATATATATATATATATATATATATATATATACACATTTTGTTTGCAGCTGCCATACCTATAAATGCCCTGTATTCCCGTAGATCTTCTCTACCAACCTGCATATTTTTGTTTTTTGTCCATTAGGCTTTATGATTTTTTTTTCATATTAAACTCCCTCTCATACTCTCTACACAAACCAACCACATCATTTCAAATTCAGCAACTTAACAAGCCAGTCATGCATGGAAAGACAGATAGTATATTTGATTTGCATACAGTTGGATTTTCCATGCACATATTGAGCTGATGAAGTTCAATATTGAAATCTGGAGTTTTTAAGTTACAATTGATTGTACTGACCTGATACTAAATGTGACTGTCCAGACACACATCTAGGAACATATGACAGAAAGGCTTCCTCCAAAAGCTGCCAACAGTGGCTCTGCTTCAGTTTTTACTTATCCAAACAAAGCCACATCTATACATTTGAAAGTAATCATCTGGTCAAGTCTGATATTGTATAGTGCTGCTTTGAACTCTGATACCCTGATACAATAGAAGAGATAGGACATATGGTCATAAGGAAATAAGTAAACAAAATATTTTTTTCCTGTCCACACCTTTCAAATCCATTTCCTCTTACCCTAGTCCTTGGAGCTTCTGCATGGCTTCCAGATGTTCTTGACTTATCCTCTGAGTACAGCAGATCACTGCTCACTACAGTAATAATCAGACACAAGTTTGCATTTTTATTGTAATTACTTTCTAGGTCAGACACACAGCATCATCCATATGTGCTGCATTGTTCCCTTATCCTAACTCACCAGTATCTTCCTCGATGTATGTAGTGTGTGTCTGTGTGCAGCATCTGAAGGCCTGCCATGCCAAGATACCCAGGGCCAACAGAAGGAGAGTGACCGAGATGCCCAGGATGAAGTACTTGACGGTGTCTGAAAATGGCATCCTCAGCTCTCCAGCTGTCGACAGCAGCCCCGCAGAGGCGGGATAGTCTATCAATATCACCATGACTCTCCAACTCCATGTGGCCTATACATACCTCTGCAACACAGGAGGACAGACCATGTGAGCGGACTATACTGCTTATAATAGAACTCTGAGGCCACATTATGGACCCTTTGGCAGCCATATTGGAGGTTCAGTCATAGGGCAGCAACAATAACAACAAAAGAGGATTTCAGATTATTGGCTAACTGTTATGATGAAAATAAAGTGTGTCAGGTTCAGTTGACACCAAATCTGAAGGATACTTCTTGCCTGGGGAAATGTATCCTACCTAGACCTGCATACATTCACTAAATGTCAAAATAAGGTTATTGTTCACCCCTCTATATATGTGTGAAGATTCTTTTGGATATTGGTCCAAATCAATCTTACCTAAGCTAACCTAAAAATATGTTGGGCGTCATTCAAGCCACATGCAACACTTTCTACATAGAGCCAGTCAGTCTGTCTCTTACGAAAAAAAGAAGATAATCTTGACCTTGGGTTACCTAACAAATGGATAGCAGCGCATCCTCATCAATACAGTTGCGTCAGTCAATCAAGCAGGCAGAGGGGAGCTTGCTTTAACTCAGCAACTGGCCCAAACAAGACCTGGGGAAACCTGTGTCATAGTACCCCTAAAAGTCCATTACAATTCCAACAGTTTTTGGTCACTGCAAGTAGCAGTAGTGAATAGCAACTGCAGTATTCACACATGTTAGCTGTTGCATGTTGGTATTAAAGCTTTGAATATAGCCCTGATCCAGGACAGTCATCCAGACAGTTTTTATGACCATCATGCAGGATTTGTAACAGGTAATCTGGTTGACTGAATACTCAATACCTAAGTAAACACAAAACATGCTCATGTTGACCGACCAGCTGCTCCTGTAGATTTCATACTAAACAGGAAAAGACATGATGAGTGATGGTGCACTTGGCATCTCTGGACACACTGTTTACAAGAAGTTTGTGACTTGTGACAATTCCAAGCTAACTGGCCTGAAAACCTTCAAGACTAAAAAAAAAGTAAAGGAAGTAAAGTAGTAGTAGTACTACTGTAGTGATGTAGTAATACGGAGATGACTGGTCATTTTAGGAGATAAACATAAAATGAAGTTCAGTCAGGACAACTTTCATCAAAGACTGATATTGCATGTTATATTTGGCGGTATGGCTCTGTTCTGAGCACACCTCTCTGTGGAAAAGCCATCAGGTAGGGAGAGCACCTCCCTGCCCATCCACATACATACATGGAAAACCAGAGGCAGAGTGCCGCAGTAAAGAACCCCTGTACAGAACAGAGCAGGCATGCAATTTACATTTTTAATCAGATACTAGATGGGCACTGAAGCATGGTGTTAAACGGGCCTGGGGCTGAAGACCATACTTTGTTATCAGGATGCAGCCTCTGCTGCTCTGAGTCGCCTCACGCACACGATCACACATGCGGGCTCACACTGTGACAGTTTGGCTTTTATTGTTGGTTTTTTTCTTTTACAGGGGTGCCAGTCAGGTCTCTCTTCTGAGACTTAAGATTTTTTGGCTTACTACACAAATGTCACAAAGGAGGCACGTATAAAATGTACACCCTCGCATTGAAATATACAACAGTGTGATAAGAAAAACCAGCACTCAAAGGTTCAGCTTGAAACAGAAGTATTTTATCAAACCACAAAAGAAAAGCAAATCTCAAAATAACACACTGCAATCAACTCAAAATGCACATCAGCCGCAGTTAAGTCTAGTTTAACTAAAGTAGAAACATAAATTCACTCCATCACAAAATATCATCAGAACTTCAGTCCATCACAAAGTATCAACAGAGGAGCCAAGGCCAAACAAAGAAAACCAGGCAGCGTAAGAAAGGGGTTTTGTTGGACTTACAACCGGAGACAACTGGATGGCGGTGATTATTGTAGCCTACTCAGCGGTGGTATAGAGGTGGAGTAGTTTGTGGCCGGCAAGGTGAAAGAACGCGAATGTTGATGACTCGAATGGTCTCAAGGGATTAACTACCTAAATTTTTCAGCTTCATCTAACAAACAGCGTGTTGCTCCGCTGCTTACAACTCTGCTTCCCTCGATCCTGTCTCCATTCACTTTTCCCCCCACCTGCTATTTACCGGGGGGGATTGAGCGTTGGATCAGCGCATGGCGAATCAGTGAGTCCGATTAGGAGAGGGTGTTTACAGGGCGGTGCAACCTGGCTTTGCAGGTTGCAGGTTGTCACACCACGCACCAACAGTGGCAAGCGCAGAGATAGGTCGTGGACGTGTTGAAGTGAAAGGAGCTCCAAGCTCCTGCAGTATGTGCAACAAAACCTCAAGAGTATAAGACAACTTTGTCGATACGTCTATTAAACGAGCATAACATAGAAGGGGTTAATTGATTCGCTCTGTCCATGTCTCTCATCCTTTATGTTATTAAAAGCACACCGCGCCAGCACTAGCTTGGCAAAGCTAGATGTACAATGAGCTGAATGAAAGCTGTCTGAAGTCTAACTGTTAAGCTTAGATTGCCATGTATCTGCAATCTGCACATTGTTACCTGCACTGAATTACGCAGAGACAGAGGGGAGGAGGACAGGAGATAGCTGCCTGAACTGTGTCTGTGTCACTCTATCCGTGTGCCCGATCGGCCAATACTTCTCGGACCCATAATTATTGTGCATCCCTATCAGATACACCCTGAAAGGTGGAGCTGGGATGGCGGTGGGTTATGAGCTTTGGATAGGAGCAGCGACGAAAGGCAGGTAGGCTACAGCAGCTTAAATAGTTGCCTTGTCTGGAATTTCCCAATGAATGCTCAGAGAGGAATCAGCGTAGCTGTCAGCTGATGTCCTGCTGAAGATCTGGAATGAGCAGAGCTTGACTACGTTGCCTGCCTGAACTAACGCAATGCTCGATAGTATGATTTTTCAGGGAAAAAATGCTGATATGTAGATTTAGGTTTCTCAAATGTGAGGACATGCTGCTTTTTGTTATCACTGTAAACAGAATACTTTTGGGTTTTGGACTGTTGTTCTGACTAAACTTATTTAAAATAGTCAACTTGAGCTCAGGGAAACTGTGAGTGAAACTGTGTGAATTTTTGTGGATAAATAGACAATTTAACAAACCATGAAAATAATTGTTAGCTGCAGCCCAAATAGGGACGTTATTTTGTTCATTTACGCCCCTATGTGAACATTTCTCAGTTCCAAGGAGTTAGGAGTGGTAATACGAAGTAAGAAAGAAAAACTGGACATTTAAAGATGGCACACTGGTAAACAGTCAAAGTATATCAAGATCACAGCCTTATGTAGTATTAATAGGTGTAAATACTGTGATAAAATGAATGATGGCTTAATTCTGTTAAACTGCGCCAGTTTCAGGGTCCTGAAATAACCGCAGTGAAGTTAGTTTTAAGTTGGATATTCGACAGAAATTCACCCAGGATCCGGTAACGGCTTCTAACTCAGTTCACCCAGTGTCGGCAGTATAAGTGCGGTTAGCTCACCTCTGATAGCTCGCTTTTAACCTTAAACACCGGGGGTTAGTTTAGGGACCATCAATAAATTACAATTGTTAAAACAGTGTTACAGGAAAATCATCATTTATTTCAATAGCTTCCATCTCATGACATCAAACCAATGCCGAACTGTAGAGCTACACTGTGCAAATGAGAAACACCTCTTCATATTATATTTGAGTGCCTATCCAAATTTATATTAATATTATTAATAATTTATGGAAAATAATGCTTTTTTTTTTCAATGGCTTCCATGTCATGTGATCCATCCATCCATCATCAACCGCTTATCCTGTGTACAGGGTTGCGGGGGGTTGGAGCCAATCCCAAATGACATCGGGCGAAAAGGCGGGGTACACCCTGGACAGGTTGCCAGTCCATCGCAGGGCCACACAGACAAACAACCACTCACACTCACACCTAAGGACAATTTAGGATCACCAATTAACCTAGTCCGCATGTCTTTGGACAGTGGGAGGAAGCCGGAGCACCTGGAGAGAACCCATGCGGAGAACATGCAAACTCCACACAGAAAGGCCGGGGCAACTGGGGTTTGAACCCACGACTTTCTTGCTATGAGGCGACAGTGCTAACCACTGCATCACCGCGCCACCCTGAAATTACATTTGAATCCACATTTTATTTTATATAAATGTTTATTAATAATTTTGGTTAAAAAAAAGGCTTTCCTTTTTTTATAGCTTCCATGTGATGTCATTCAGTGACTCCAGACCTTTGCTGAAATGTAGTATTACACTAGACCAATGAAGCACATCTTTCAATCTTAGATTTGAGTACTTATTCTTATTTCTATTAATATTTTTTGGAAAAGACAGCTTTATTTCAATGTCATGTTGCCTAGTGACTCCAACCCTTTGCTCAAATGTAGTACTTCATTAGACAAATGAGACACCCCTCTTCATATCAGATTTGAGTGCTTTTTCATATGCTAGTACATTCTCAGCAGTCTGGTGTTACGACAGCAGACTTCTATATCTTTTCCTAGAAGAAAGCAGGGTGAACAGGCTGCGGCTTCGTTGGTGCTGTCCTGGGCTCCTTGCAGACACCTCACCTCACAGACATCACTGATGCTTGGTAGATAGGTACCAATAATCTTCTGGCCGGTTTTAATGACCTTTTGCAGAGCCCTCCCGTCCTGGACCTTGCACATCCTATGCCAGATGGTAAGGTTTCCAGTCAGGATGCTTTCTATTGCTCCACTTTAGAAGTTGAAGAATTTGTCACTGACATTTTGCATTCTTAAGCTTTGTTTAAAAAGACTATTATTACTACTATAATATAGCCTACCTTTTATGACTGCCCTCTCCCCGTCCCTCATATGCATTTACAATGATGAGATGAATACAAACATTGGTTATTTGCTGGTCATACCAAATGTTTGTGAGCTGACATTATTTTTTCACCTACATATCTGTTTAAAGTATTTTAACACTTTCTTATTCAGGGAAAACTTAAGGATGAGAAAGCCAAACAGACTGAATGGATGTCAAGTTGTCATGGCAAGAGTCATGTGCAACCCAGTTAAAAGACGGAAGCAGGTGTGGTGTTATTGTTGTTAAGGTAAACTGAGGGGATTTTGTTTGATTTGAATTTTTGCCTTAAAAACTATTTCACATGGAAACTATGGAAAAAACCTTTTCCCCCAAAATTAGACTATTGAAAAAGCCCACCTTTCCATAAAATATTAATAAATATTAAGATAAAAAGAAAAAAAATTAATCAAATCTAATATGAAGAGATGTGTTTGATTTTCCTTGTGTAGTACTACAATCCGGCATTGGTTTGGAGTCCATGAATCACATGACATGGAAGCTATTGAAAAAAAATGCATTTTTTACACAAATTATAAATAATATTAATATAAAATAAAACAAGTCTTTAAATCTAATATGAAGAGGTGTGTCTGACTTGCCTAGTGTAGTACTACAATCCAGCATTGGTTTGGAGTTGGTAGGTCACATGACATGGAAGCTATTGAAAAAATAATTCCTTTTTTGCATAAATTATTAATAACTATTAAGTTAAATAAAACAAGTACGCAAATCTAAAATGAAGAGGTGTGTCTGATTTGCCTAGTGTAGTACAACAATTCGGCATTGGTTTGGAGTACATGAATCACATGACATGGAAGCTATAGAAAAAAAATGCATTTTTTACACAAATTATTAATAAATATTAATATAAAATAAAACAAGTCTTTAAATCTAACATGAAGAGGTGTGTCTCATTTGCCTAGTGTAGTACAATAATTCGGCATTGGTTTGGAGTCCGTGGATCACATGACATGGAAGATATTGAAAAAAAAAGCATTATTTTCCATAAATTATTAATAAATATTTATATAAATTTGGATATGCACTCAAATATAATATGAAGATCACATGACATGGAAGCTATTGAAATAAATTATGATTTTCCCGTAACACTGTTTTAACAATTGTAATTTATTGATGGTCCCTAAACTAACCCCCGGTGGTTAAAGGCGAGCTATCGGAAATGCGCAAACCACACTTATACTGCCGACACTGGGTGAACTGAGTTAGAAGCCGTCACCGGATCCTGGGTAAATGTCAGTCGAATATGCAACTTAACACTAACTTCACCGCGGTCCTGGTCCTGAAATAGGAGAACTCCGACAGGATCGGTCAGGATGAACTGACAGCAGCCTCTCTAATCATGAAAGTAATTCGTCAAAGCACAAACACATAGTCTATAGAAATCTATTTATGCATGATCCATTAGGGGAGCTACCGTTTTGTTAAGAAGAGCCGAGCTCCCCCGTACTTTGCACACTGCATACAATGTCGAACATTGGATTCCCGCAACAGGAATTTACGTTACTCTTTTACTAATGGATTTGTTTTTCTGCTGCCGAAATGTTTCGCGGTGTTGGTGAATTATTTAAAAAACAAAAACAAACTAGTATTTCTATTAAAACAAAGAAAGTTGGCATAACACACTTCCACAATTCAACTATTGTACAATGTTGCACAAATTAGCTCAGAACCTTTCTTGAAAAGACTCGCGAATGGTGAATTTCACTAGTGTGCAGGCCTTCTGTTGCTGCTTTCCACTTGAACTAATAGGTTACATAATCACATATAAACATTTACCTGTAGTAAAGTAACCTGTAGTACCTGTAGTAAAGTAATGAAAACTCCACTCATCCTTTTCTTCAGGAATGCAGAAAAATTGACTCCATGCTGAAGTCTTAAAAATGAACAGAAACAAAAGAACTTGTGCGCAAGAGAAATTCAAAGCAGCACCTTATCATATAACTGTTCCTTCTGTGTTTGGCACTCTAGGCACACTCCTCCTCTCGCACTCTCACCACACACCCAGCACATGACATCCTGCACACCATTCTTGGCAAACTGGTTTGATTAGATTTAAATGGCTTTCCTGGGAGCTTACCAAATGCTGAGGTCAGATATCGTTTACAAATGGGGGATTAAAACATTGCCATGCCCGGCACAAGAACTGCTATCAACTACTTTTAAGTGATACTTGTATCCAGTAAATTCAGTCCATTAGCTATTAGCGTGTTCTGAGTTGCACATTCAACTTCAGCACGGGTTCAGTGACATCTTTGCTTTATCATCCAACTGTACTCAAACCAGCTGTAGGCACAGGTGCTGTAAACTGGCAATGATAAGGAACACTCAACTCTCTTGCAATTGTAAAAGCTACTAAGTATGACACTAAGAGATGATCATAACTTTAAGTGACATTTGTCCTAAATGCTCTCCATTGTTGACATTATCTTCCAGACTTGTCACCTATTGTTTTGCTGCTGAAAGAGAGACACACAATGGGAAAGCGGAAATGTCCTTCAACACTAACAATTAATGTCAAGTAACCCTGCTGAAATACAAACTCGCCATTCCAAGAATGAGGAATAAAAACATTTTGACTAAATGTCTTTGTTTCTTTGTTTATTGTTGCTTACATCCTTGGAGGAAAAATATCCCTTTACAACTACTCGTTCATCTTATAAATCATACAGTTTGTGAGAAAAGTGAACTACAAAGCTGAAACTTCTTGTATCTCATTATAGACCTCTTTTACTAGAAGACACACTCACGGACACTCAAATGTGTATTACTGTTTTACCACAATGATGGTAAAGTCAAATCCTCTAAAAAGTACAGTACGTAGATTTTACCATACTTTAACTGTAAACTGCAGAAACTATACAATTCAGTACAGACAGCAGACAGAGTGCCACCACAGAAAATTCACTTTACTTCTGTGCGTCCTTACACACAAATGTAAACCTAAACAACATCTGTTGACTGACTGCTAAGGAGAATGCAATCAGTAAATTCAGTAAATATTAACTAATTAGAGGGCTTGGTGTCCAAATATTCATCACACGATTGGCTCATCATTCATCAGTTTATACCTTTAATTGTGATTGATTACTTTCTAGTAAAGGACTCATAATGTTGGGCCATAGGGAAGAAAGTCAGTAAGGATAGCACCAGATTCTGTTCAGTCTTTGAAGATTCTAAGAAAGAGGGGCCTGTCCTAACACGCAACATGCCCCCTCCCACACACCACTTATTAAGAAAAGGATCAGAAACTGTATTTAAGGGCAAAATATATTATTATTATATATTCATAAAACATTTTCAGGCAGCCCAGTAGCTGAAATAACTGAACAGGAAAATACATGGGGGCACTTTACCCCTATTCAGCCTTTAGAAGCATACAAACACACTATAATGTAGTTGTACGCAGCTGTAAGTACATTTTAAAGTATTTATTAATGTATATTCTTTGTCAAAAATTATAACTTCTCGTTTGAAGACAGATTTTATATAATTACTGTGTTTTCTATATTGTCATTTATTATCTGTTTATACAACTGCATCCACTTCTGGTTGCCCACAGGTGGAGTTTTAGTACTACATGGTAGTATTCAGCAGAGTAACTCTGTGGCCATGACACTTCAGCTTGGCAATGTAAATGAAATTTCTGCCCTAACGTATACATAGTTTAAGACAACCAAACTACAACTCTGAGGTTTTCTGCTAAGACTTTCTCACAAGTAGTGTCTGTTTGTCTGGGACTACAGCCGACCAATATGGGACTTTTAAGACAGATCCCAATTTTTTAGATAACATGACATAATGCAGTTTAAAAGTAAACTTTCTTTATTGTTGTAAATAGTACTTTGAACAAAAGTACTGCTGATTGCTGTGCTTTGTGGTGGATGTGTGGTGTTCCTGTGTGTTGCCATCAGGGGAGTTGCAGATTGCCCCCTGTTGGACAAACTATGCAACACTCATAATATGATTGAGGGATCCGTCTGTTTCTTAATTAATTGTAATTTATCAGCTGTTATAAACACTGATACTGATGTATCTGCAATTAGCTCATATCAGCAATTTGGCGGTCGGACTCTATCTGGGACAATGACTTAGATGTGTTAATATCAAATAATAGCAACATTTTATGTTTACATTTGAATAATGCTTGATAATTTTTTGGTAACGCAATGTGAGAGGTATGTAGGGCTGCACCGGCCCAACAGAGTAACCTCCTTTGTGTACAGCATGTAGCCTAAAGACAAGCTACAGCGCACAGCATACCCTGCTCATCTACAGTACTCAAAAACAATGTAAAGTGATCTTATAAGAAACTGAATACTGTAGCTGTCCCATATTGAAGTTGTATTTAGGTGAAATACACACAATTTCTACTAAAAGGTAGAGTTTGGTTAAGATTTAACACTCTGAGCCACTGAAAAGTTCATCTTTGCATAGCTGAAGCTGAATAATGGCAATAAAAAGCCATTAGGATCCGTTAGTTGTGCTAATAATCATCCTACTCAGTGTTGGGCCAGATACTCAGAAATTGTAATATATTACTAGTTACTTATTACTCCTTAAAAAAGTGGGGGGTTATTCTAACGTTGGACAGATTTGTGCAGCTTTGTTCATGAGAGGGAGAGAGAGAGAGAAAGAGGGAGCGAGCCAGGAGGTGCTGCACGAATATATTCTCCTCAATACAGCTTGTTAATCAAAAATGATTTTAAATACGCCTATAAAAAATTTGGAAAATCAATATGTGGCGGTCAGCATTGATAATTATCCAAATTATATGCTAATTATGGGAAACACTGCTCCCCCCCACCCCCAAACAAAGCAGTCTCATCATATCCATAACAGCAGCAAGGAGTGTGGTTTTTACAAAGCAAATAGTTTAGGCCTAACGTTTCTTTACCCCACCGGCTGAAATAAAAAAAATAACGCAATTAAATCCCGACTTTTAAACAGTGGTTTTACTGCACATGTAGCCTGTTTATAAGAGCAGTATTCAGCAGTTAAAAAAAACGTTACGTAAACGCCACTCTCTCCCGACGAGTCCAAACATCAGTGACAGCAGCTGCCGGAGTTTCACGTCACTGTGCTGCTTCAGCAGATGCTTCAATAAATCAGGTGTAGAATTGTTCACAGTTGAAAGCTTTTTGCTGGTCGCACAGAGTTTACACCAGACGACTGTGACACAATAATGGCAGTAGCTTCTTACAGCTGTGGAAGAAAGAACGCCTCTCTCCCTCGTTCTCCATTCTTCCTTTAGTTTTTGGCTATTAGCTGACATGAACAACAGAAGGTCCGGTCCCGCTGAGCTGTCGCACAGTCGTGGATTTACGTAAAGGATGGTGCGTTCAGTAACGAGGAATATAGCGTTACTTGCCTTAGTAACTAGTAATAATTTACTATTTATTACTATTTTAGAAAAGTAATTAGTTACAGTACTTAGTTACTGGGAAAAGTAATATTATTACAATGCGTTACTGTCCAACACTGCTCATTATTTTGATGATCAGAATCACCAAGGCAATATCTCTCCAGTATAGTTTAGAAATGACCCATGATCCTTTTCAGTCAGTCCACCAATCACAGACAAGACAGAAGAAATGCTCTCCTCTGGACTCAGTGGAGCCTGGAAAGAGACAGATGATCACAAATAATAGATTCAGACAAACGTCACTTCTTCACCATATACACTCAGGGCACTAAAATGTGGAAAAAAGAGACATTGTGCAACAGCTCCTCAATGTAAAACACCATGCAACATGGTTTAACAGCTGATACATGCATTTGATAAATGCATTCTCCAAAACGTGTTTTTCTCACTAACGTAAATAAAAGGCTTGAGAGTATGCAAGGAAATTTTCTCAGTGTTTGGTATCCTTTACTCACAAGTCTTTAAGAGCATCCCAGGCCTTACCTCAGGCCCCCCCATGTCAGTGTGGACCCAACCAGGGTGTATAGCCATGCAGAGAATCCCGTCAGGCTCCAGGTCTACAGCCATACAGCGACTCACCATGTTTAGGGCGCTCTAAGAAAGGTAATAAGAAATAAGTTACCACGCAACGCATACCTACAAAAGCTGACATACGTCTTTCCTCTTTGTTAAGCTTTTAGTTAAGCCTGGCTCAGGCAAGCCCTGAGCCATTCCTTAGTTATCCTGCTATAGATGAGAGCAACTTTGTTCCTGTTTCATGCCCCCGCCCCTTCCGTGTGAAAGCAGCCCCTCTAATTTGACTGGTGGTCAAAGCAAATTCTTTGCCAACTTAATTGCATAAAATTAGAAAATCATATTGCTTTTTAGTTATTAGGAACCTGATGATAAGTGGAAGTCACTTTTGGATGGATTTGTCATTTTTGCTGTCATCAAGACACTTTATTTCGCTGTTCTGGTAATCTGTCCAATGTGACGTTACTGTAAGCTAATTACATCACTTTGACGTGGAACCACTGTCTCTATTTTGATAGCTGTTTGTGTTTATTATGTGTCATTTTACTACGAGCAGAGAAATAGAAAACAGGTCAGTTTTAGTCCCCACGTCGTACATTACTTTATGCTGTTTACAAGGTTCATTATTAGAAGGTAGCTCTGCTCCATTTGTGTGAATTATAAATGTTAAAATACCCTCTATTGCCAGCGGTCTTTCGAGTGGACCGACTGTTCAACCAAACTCCATTCTAAAAAGTGTTTTATGATTGGGCGATATTTTTCACAGCAAAAAATGACTGACACCATCACTAAGATTCTTTTCGATACACTTCGATCTACAAGAACAATCGGCACACGTTATTTACTCAGTAACACCATTAACTAACCTCTGATGAAGTGTTTGCCTTGACACTAATGACTGGCCAGTCCGACAATTTACCATTTTCATCCTCTCTGGAGATGGCCTGAAGCCACAGATCTCTTCTTTTACAGTCCCTCGCTGTTAGGGAAATTCATAAACTCTTTTTTAGTTTGACGTGCAAAATGCGACGCAGCAGCTTTTAAGCTAAAACGGGGTGTGGTCGTTCTGACAACAGGTATGCCTGCTCTCATCTATATACCTAGACTGACGGGAGACTTCCCATGATCCTCTCCATCTGATTGCTTTCTTCTCCCATTAATGCATGTTACTAACTCGACTTCTTCCCTCTCCCACAGTTTTGTGCTTTCTTGTCTCTCCTTCTGTCATTTCCTGCAGGTGTTTCTGCCTCCGGAGCTGTAGAGTCTGGATCTGAGGTTGCAAGCCAACAATTGCCCCTATGTTCCTGTTCACTATTATTATTATCATCATCATTAATGATATTATTATTATTACATTTTTTAATTGATGTTTGTATTATTACCACTACCAATATTATTATTTTACATCTTTATGTGTATCTTGCATGATGCTACTGTGTTCTCTCTCTCAGCCGAACAAGTCGAGGCAGATGGCTACCCACCCTGACTCTAGGTTCTGCTCGGGTTTCTACCTGTTAAAGGGGAGTTTTTTCCTTGACACTGTCGCCAAGTGCTTGCCCATGGTAGAAAGTGTTGGGTCTCTAGAAATATTATTATGAAGAGCATGGTCTAGACGTGCTCTTTATGAAAAGTGCAAGGAGTTACATTCTGTTATGATCAGAACTGGTGCTATATAAATAAAATGTAATTGAAAACCCAACCTGCTACAGTACAGTTTAACCAAACACCACAGCAGTTGACCTGTGGGAGGATGGTGGAAGGTGCAGCTGATTTTTCAAATGTTCCCTAAAATCAATTATTGCAAAAAGTGCAAAATATTAATCAGGAGAACGCTTATGACTTTCTTTCATTTATCAGGTCACAAATACAACACCCAACTATTTGAAACAGCCTGAGCTCCCTGTCTGTAGCCATATCTCACCAGAGTTAATCCACCAGACAGGTTGTGTACTTTTTTATTAATTGGTAATAAAACAAATGTATTCATCCCATGGTAACAATACCTTGGACGTCCTGTAGGGGTACCATTTGAAGTTATTAGCCCGTTCCCCCCAGTTGAGCTCCACAGAGCCCAGCAGAGAGGTCATGTTAATGACTGCTGCCCTCTGGATGCCCATGCTCCCTGCAGCACCTGCACCTCCTCTGGACGCTGCTCGCTTTAACAGAGGCAGGAAGGCCTGGCAGAGGCAGAACAAAACACATTATAGCTGAGGCTGGAATCAACCTACTGTACAGGCTTTTAACAGGACAGAGCCACCATCAGTATGTTGACAAGGAAGCTGTAACTAATACTGCATAAGAGCTTCATGAGTTAGTTTGAAAATGATTACATTTGTACTTAATTACACTTTAAATAATACACAATATTATATATTATAATAAATAGAACACAGAGCCCACATCTAGACATACACATCATAAATCATTTATTTATTAAGAGAGAAAGAAAGAGCCTTTTCAGTCACAGTAAAACATATTTCATACTGTAGTCTGCAGAGAGGGATAAAATAGTGCACTCTGGTGGCAACATGTCCAGCTTGACTGTTGATGTACAGCTCTTTATTGCATTAACTGACAGGATCACTTTTAAATCAATAAGGGTAGTCTAAATATCAGAAACACCTGTCAGTAAAACACAATGCAATTCAACAGCACCACACTAATTTTGGTGTTGATTATCGGTTCCTAACGCGATAACCCTTTGTAATTGCTACCAAAAGGCTCCATATGTGGAATGACGAGGCTATCTGCCAGGACCCGTCTACGTCGATAATAATGCAGCAGCGTGTCCATTTGTTAAGATACGAGCATGCATGGCTAACGTCATTACAGTAGTGAGAGATTGGCCACGGTAAAAAAACACTTGAAAAATTTGTAGTTGGAAAACGACAAGGCGATAGAAATGCAGTCAGGTTGTAAATCAACTTTTACCAAACATTTAGCTTAAAGCAGAACAGCACTGACCCCTGATCCACCACCCCTGATCTGAAACAATGGTCAGTGTTTGATGTGTTGAGGTCTTCTAGCCCGAGTGTGTCATCAGCCGGCACTAGCACCTCCAGCAGAGCCAGGCCATGCCAAGCCGTGACACACCATTCACTTTGGCAACAAAGGGGAAGACCTGATCCTAAGACTTTAATTTTCTAATTTTAATAAAACAATTAAAGTCAGACTAAACTCTTAAAAGAATAAATATTTTTGTTGTCTAAATATTTGACCCTAATAGCTGAACCCAACCCTACATTACATACCGACAATGTTCAATTATCTAAAGGCCAAGACTTTTACACAGCAGAAAAGCGGGTATGTAGTTTCCAGACATACATTTTGTGAATTAGGGCTACAACAATTATTTTCACGATAGACTAATCTGCTGATTATTTTCTTGGTTAAACCATTAATCATCAGTCTTTGAAATGTCAAAAAACTGTGAAAAATCCCAATCTTCCAACATGATGTCTTCAAATTGCTTCTTTTGCCAAACCAACAATCCGAAAGCCAAATATATTTACTCTACTGTTACATATGACAAACGACACGTGTGAGAAGCTACAAATGGTTAATGCATTATCGTAATAGAGAGCGATGCAGTGGAAGGTGATTCACTGCTGCCCCACCACACAAACAGGCCTTGTATTAGACACTGTCCTTCAATTGGAGCAAACTGTGTGTCAGCAAGCATCTGCCCTGCTGACTTGTTCTTGATCAGCGCCTGATTTTTTAGCATCTCTGTAGTCTGCCCTGCACTGTGAGGCCAACTGAAACCGGACTTTAAATGAATATTTATGAAATGCAGTCTGCCCTGGGCTAAGCGGATTTTGTTACTTCTGTCCATCAAGGTCAGCCTTTTGTTCTACTTTGCAGCATTCAGAAAATGAACCACTCGCAGGGCCCTGCTCCTGAGGAATTGAAAAGTGTGGTTTCTTTTCTTTATTTCACCATCTGGTGATGACTGGATAGTGAAATAAGCTGACGACCTTCCAAATAAACAAAACAACCTTTTTCCCCCCACTAAGTAGCTGGTCCACAACTGCTACGTGAACAGAAAGCACAATAAACATCACCTTGGTGGTCATCAGAGGAGCCACAGCGTTAGTGTGGAAGTTTTCTATCATCTTCTCTGCGGTAACGGTTTGAAAGTCGGCGACCACATTGATCCCTGCATTGTTGATGAGGCAGTTCAGACCCTCTTCTTGTACCAGCTGGTCCACTTCTTCTACAGACCTCTCTATACTCTCCTGGTTCACTACATCTGTTAAAGAGACAAGTCAACACCGTGAGTTAACAAAAACAAACAAAATTCTACCAAAATGGAAGAAAATACTGATAATAAATGAATCAAATAACGTTTTCAGTTCACTTCCAATATCTCCAGTGTGTACAGGATGTATGCCATTTCTTTGTCTTTAGTGTTTAAACATGCATGAGACCATCATGTGTTTAAGTAGTTGTGCTGTAAGATGATGGTGGGTATTACATCTAGGATTTTTTATTTGTTGGTTGGTGTGTATTTGAAATGGTACAAATGCTTGTCGCTGGGAAAGTACCCTTTGGAGAGACACCTGTGTACCCCATTGTACCGCTTCTGTAAGTCAAAAGGTGCACTTCTGGCTTCTTACAGATCTATTTTGTACCTTTGAGCAAACATGCTTTAAATCGGTACCTGTAAGTGAAGAAATGTTCTTGTCTCGAACCTCCATTTTTGAGCGTGTGATTAATATGTCTGAATAAACCCATGAGCCAGGGATTGCTCATGTTCATTAACAGACAAATGGTTCATTCATATCTAAAATATACAGGCCCTTATGTTATAGTGTTTCTGTGTGTTTGTTAATTTTCCACACATGCAAAAAGCCTATTTTGTTTTCATATGTTGCAACATTTTACACCTTTTACAGTCTATGGTTTACACACACCAACCATGATTGTACTTTGTCTTACCCAACGTGATTATGTGGATGTTGGGATGCTTCTCTGCCAGTTCCTGAAGTTTCTGTAGGTCAAAAGCACATTGTGTCATTGCTCATTACATACAGTAAGGGAACAATGGCGCCGCATGCGTCGTTGAACTTCATTACATTTCTTCATGTACCCTCTCCCGTCATCTAGGTCAACACAGCGACGTGTAGAACAGCGCTATTCCTCTAATATAACGACATTAAACACACTACAGGCGGTATGGCTACGGGATAGTTAGCTTCTAAAGGTACCATCCGTATGTGCTGGTGTTTACCTGCGCGCTCGCGGGCTGTCTGCTCGTGGCGATAATCTTGCCGGGAGAGAAAGCTCCACTCGCCAGGCTGTCGACTATCTGCAGCCCGAGCCCTCGACTGGCTCCCGTTACCAGCACAGAGCCGCAGTTTTTGAAATTCATGGCGCCACTCATTGCGAATGTTACAAATAACAAATGCTCTACTCGATGGATGAGCCCTCTATCCAGATAAATGTCGTGACAGGGCTTTGCTAAATCTGCAGTTGTCACGCGACTCCTCCGGTAGGTGGGGGGATTGCTCCATTTGACCAAAACACGGACCTTGAAAACCAGCCAGAGTTTCTGAGACCGTTCAGTAAAGTATAACTTCGACGACGGTGGCTGGAAACAGTTGGGAAACTGAAACAGAGTTGTTAAAACGACCGTTTCTTAGGATAATCCAGCAGGGCCTGAATTTACAGTGGAAATGCTCAATGTAAGACGCGTCCTCCTCCGCAAGACTAGGATTATTTCTCGAAATTCATTGCGCGCACAATGCGTCACACTCGTTGCCGTTGACTAATCCTTACTCAAGACCTAAACTTAAGACTCTTTGGTTAGCAATCCACAGAACTCATCACATCGGTCTTGGATAGGTGAAACAATATATTGACTTTCATTAATTTAGATAAAAATCACATAGATGGTACACAAAAAGACAGTGGAAATCAAGGTGCAGGGACAGGAAAAAAAAAACCAACAATGACTATGGCTGCATAGGTTATGAAACAATATTCAAATTAGCCTAATATAAAAGGTATGACATTAAAAACAAAACAAAGCTAAACTCATTTATTTTAAAGTCCCAAAAATAAAAAAAATCTAAATTTGATTGCAGTTTAGCTTAATAAGACACTGCAGAACATATGAGAGATAGTCTGTCAAATCACCACTTAAAACTGTTAAATATTTTTAAAGATATGATATGAAAATATGCAGTCACATATAACACTGCAGAAAGTTACCTGTTACAGTATGCCTTCAGCTGCTGTTATCAGTATGGAAATGTTTTCTTTAACATTTAACAATGCTTATTATTATAGTAAAATCAATAGTATTTTCTCATGGTTTGCAATGTGTTTGCTTCCATTTTCCATCTTTAGATAACCTGACACAATACAAGAGAATTTATTTATTAATAGTCTGGCTTTCATGAATACTATTTTTGTAAATGAGAGAGGGATCCACTGTTAGCTTTTGCATTCAGTTAGTTTTCAAATATTGAAGCTAAGATGGAGGTGCAGAGATAAGGGTGACAGCACAGCTGATGAAGCTTATGCAGTCACAGCACACAGATGGTTTCTCTGGCAGCCTCCTGAGTCCAGGTTTTCTTAAAGCTTCTGGTGCTTGGGAGCAGCATATACCCCTGGTCTGCTTCAGGTCAGTTAATTTGGAATTTGGCATCAATGCCTCCATTTGCAGACACATTACTTTGGCACAGAGCACACATTGCAAATGATGGGTGGGTAGTGGTACAATGTGCGGTGCAAAGCTGTGCTCCTGAAGGTGGAGGGTGTTAACTGGCTCTGCTAAGCATACACAGTGATGTATTGTCTCTACAGAAAATTCAGCAATCAGTTAATGGCTTAGATTGCAGTTGGTCTGCCCAGTAACCAGTGCAGAGGGACAGTAGACTTAGAGAATGGGATGTTTCTATTTTGACAGTGGCGATACTGTAAACACTGCTGTTTTATCTCCACTGTACACAGTGGAACATGACAGGAAAGAAGACAGAGTGACATTTGTCGCAGCAACACTGGATTTAAACCCCAGATCCAGATGACATGTGATACAGCCTGATAACCTGCTGTAGTTTTTATTCATGACCATCAATGTTGTGCTTTTCAGTTTGGTGTAAGGCTCCTGAAGTTTTTTATGTTACATTCTTTAATATGTTTTGTACATTCTTTAGCATTGATCGTGATACATCAAGATTAAAGGACACAGTAAATTCCCCTAGAGTAGTAAAATCTTATAATTGAATCGACCATTCCGGGTGGCTGTCTGTCACATCTTTTTGTATGCCTTTCTGCTTGAACAATGACTGAGGTCAAGCTAAATCAACAGATTGAAGATATCACTTATTAAACATTACACATCCTCTGTGGCTAAGTAACATTCAACAAAAGACAGGCCGAGTGACTCCAGGAGAATTTTCTGCAACTCAAAATGGCAGTATTGATTATTTTATAGTACTTCCTTTCCCTTTATCCGTTAAGGATCTTCTTTCATATGTTCTTCCTGAACCATCCTATATTGGCTTGGTGGTAAGGAATAAACATTAACAGGCCATTGGGTCTCTGCCAATAGCCCTAAGAAAGGATACAGATCGTTGACAATCCTAATGGAAACCAAGAAAAAGGTATTCATTTCTGCAACTACTTCAGTGTTTGGAATTTCCAATACCCTGATCTCACAGAAAACTTGAGTGCACTTGCTTACGTGGGCAGGATTCTGGGTCACTGTCTCTTTATGTAGAAGACTTTTCTGTCAACAATGAGTATAGCCTTTGCCTTATTAGTTTTAATCAATTTAACAGCCCTGGTACAAGGCTCAAAGTAAATTCAGGTTTAACACACAGTGGAAGTAGTAGTTTTTTCAAAGGAATGGTTCATAATTTTGGGAGACACTCATTTGATTGCTTGCCAAGAGTTAGAAAGGAGATCGATACTACTACGTGTTTCATTTGAATATATTTGTCTGTCTCTATATTTTTAGAGTGATAATATATCAAATGACAATGTGAAAGGGGTCACTGTAGGGATGAGCCTACAGAGAATTATCACCTGTATCTTTACAGAGTATCATAGTGAGTTTCAGCTCAATGTTACTGTTTTGGTTCATTCTCGCCACTCTTGTTGTTTTGTGGCAGTAGTTTCAGCAAAAAAACTCTTAAAACCCAATGTACACTACACTCCCTGCTCAGCACCAAATGGCAAATAAAGTTTGGGACTAGCTGGTGCAGCATTTACCTGCTAAAGAGCCAGATATTTCCCTCAAGAGTTGACCAAAAATAGAGCTAATGTGAGGGAATTTTAAACTTACTTTCGTCAATTGGCCATAAAGATAATTCCAAATGAATGATAATGTTGCGCCATATCTGCTGGAGCCTGGATGTGTAAAAAAGCAACTTTTTGTTCGCCAACAAGTTTGGACAAACAAATCAGTTACTGCAGATTTAAAGTTGCAACAACTTAGCTAAGCTCAGCTTTGCATAAAGGCTAGACGCGGGCACCCAGCCAGTAAAAAACAAACCACAACTGGTCATATTTAGACTTGTAGGGATTAAACAAGCAAGATACAACATGTTACTTAGTGAGCTTTTAGGCGTATTCCCCAAAATGTCAAACATATTACATGCAATAGCTTTTGTTGACACAACCTAACTGTGAGTTTCAATGAGTGAATTCAGCTCAACAGAGAACTAGAGAACTAGTCTAGTTCTTAAGTGAGCAATGAGTAGAAGTGACAATTCCCCTGGTCACACATAGACGTCATTAGATTTGGCCAACCTGCGATGTAGGCCCTATAATAATTAGAATTCTCCACACCAAATGCTGGATGACTTATTTTTCCTGAAAATTATGATGAATTAAAAATGAGCTTTTATACATCATTAAAATGTCCTTTTTAGTAGCAGTGAATCCAGCTGCAGTGTGAGTTTGCATTTTTGTTACAGTGCTACAGCTAAGAGTGATAAAGTTGTCAGTCAGGAGCAGAGTCAGTGTGTGTTCCTGGATTAACCTGTATCTGTCAGTGAATGTGCATGTGTATTCTGTCGTGATGTGTGTGTACATGTGTGCACATGCATGTGATTCTTTGTGTGCATGTGTCGGGTGTGTGGGATACACAAGAATCTAGGCTGGAACATCCATTTTCAATCACTTATTTAATTCACATGAGCTATATATAAATAGATCATTAATAAAATACCAGGGTTCCTTTCATCACTGAATAAATCATGACCGTTATCCTCTTATATTCACATTCTCTTCTCTCTTTCGCCCCTGCGCACAGAGTAGTTGGCTGCCTCCAGTTATCACATTGGTGTGTTTACATGCATAACTGTATCCTTTGGTTTTTCAGTCTACTCAGCTATCCACTTATTGAGTTTGTTCGTGTAAATACTGTTAACAATAACCCCGATACATGCTTGCCCCTATCATCTGGAACCCTTGAAGATTCAATACTGTTTCATGTCCTGAGGCTACCCAGTCTGCTAAAACAGGACAGAAAATTGTGCAAATCAGTAAAAACCATATCAGCAGAAAAACAAATCACCCTTAAAGACTTGAACTGCTGAAGGAGTATGCCCTCCATTTCAAGAATTATCTTCTGTCTGTGGCCCAATTTCAGTGTTTTAAACCTCATTCCCAAACGGAGAATATAAAGAATTAGCTCTTGAATTTGTAATTCAAAATTATCAATGCAATAGGCCCTGTTTTAAAAAATGTATGGGTCAGAAAAGTGTCCCATCAAAGATGCTGTACCACATTTATATGAAATTCTATGCAAAAAATGCAAATAGTCCAAATATTAGTTTCTTTCTGGGGCTTTCAACTCCATCTTGTGGTCTTCATTGACAGACGGAGGCTGCACCGCAAAGAAACCCCATCTGCTAATAAAGACCAAGAGATGCAGTTCAAAGCTCCTCTGGGGAGAAAATAGTAAGTGGACCTTGAGTTAAGATTGTCAAACAACTAGTTCCAAGATCAAGAATGAACCTTCATGCTCAATAATGCAAATTCTAATATGGGTGCGATTCTCCATTACCGCTGTTACAAGAGTTTTTGTTAAAACATTTGGGCTAAAGTAAGTAAGTCAACTGACGTAAATCACGTAACTTAACTCACAAAGTAGGTAACGCTATTTAACTTAAAACTCTAAATAACTGAAGCTTTATTCTGTTTCACATAGGACTTGAATGCCACTCTCCTGTGTGAAAGTTCTGGCTTAGACCCATCAATCCAACCCATCCACCACTTTACTAGGACTTTCTCACTCTTTATGCTACGTCACCTGACTCCCTCCTCTATTACTGTAAGGCCACTAGAAGTCATGGATAATAAAAGTCAAAATGGGTTGTAATAAGCTGCTTGAACTAACAACATATATGGTCGTTTTTCTGGTGATTTTTATTCTTAAATATGCTGTCTGTCGTCAACTCATCAGCACTATTTTCTGTCCTGTTCTTGCATTTCAGCAGTTAGCATCCGGTTTCTAGTAATACACGATCACAGGTCAAAAACTGAACTATTCGCCTACATTTGTAAGCTAAACTCAAGTTAGACAGCATGTTCAAGTCTATGTTCAAGCGCAGATTTAGTGCCCCGACCGCTGACTTCAAAAGTAAAACATTCATCAGCAATCTAACATATTTACCAGAAAATGTTGAGAAGATTTCTTAGATTTCATAGATTTCTTTACATTTGTGGAAACATTTCACTCAAAACCCGAAAAGTCAACTGCCTGGTGGCACTGCAGTAAAAGTCAGGGGATTCATTCTCCACCAAATGTCATGGCGAGCCATCCAATAGTCAAGATATTTTAGCCTAGATCAAAGAACAGCACTTTTGTGGCTAAAGACACAGAAAAGTATGAGAATGAGCAGCCTGATTACAGCACAATGCAACATAATACTTTGCCTTTTTTGTAAATACTGTGTTTGCTACTGACCTGTTTGCCCATCATCAGTATAACCTGCTGCATATACAGAACATAATAAAACATTAAACAGACGGCAGGCTGTATATGCTACACAAATACAAATAAAAAACACAAATAACATTACCAGTAATCAAATTATCAGCATCCAAATATATTTTAGATTTACTTTTTTTTTTGTTAAACAAGTTAGAAAGTTAGTTTTTGTTTTCCCTTTTGAGCACATTATAGCTAAAGAACAAAGTTCATCCTGCATCTGTTTGAGAACAGTCTGATTTTAAATGTAAAATCTACTCCCAGATGGTAACAGAAGGCAGTGCTTAGTAAGACTGTGTTCAGGGATTGTAGATGCTTCTTGCCTTCTGCAGTGCCTGTGGTTCAGATTCTTCCTGCAGTTCCATGTAAGTTATCACTCAAAATTGATGGTCTTCCTAGAAGACTGGAGCAGGTGAGACTTCTTTGTAAGTGATTTGCAGCAGCAAGAGGGTATCTTAAGAACTAAGTGTCCCCGCTGAGGCAGAATGTACAGAACATGTGGAGACGGTTTCTTTATTTCTGGATGACACAGTATTATTGGAGAGGGACTTATCAAGTGCGGCACTCAGGTATCTACAGTTGTCCAATCTCTCAACGGTTGCATCATCAGCAAAATGTTTAATTAGATGTGCCTCCTTCCCAAAATCTATCAGCAGCTCCCTGTTTTGATGATGTGGAGTTGTACAAAATTATTCCCACCCCAATGCACCCACTCCCTGAAGCATTTTCTTTTTCCAAAGCACTCTCCCCTGTTTGAAAGTCTGACGACAACAGCTGAGTCATCGCTATACTTCACTACCAAACAGTAATTAAAGTTCTCACTTTGTCAGAAAGTGCGAGACAGTAGTGCATATACATTTGAGAGGGAGAAATGTGCTGCTGTTAGCTTTCGTCAGGGATGCAGCATGTATGTACCTGTAGGTTGAAGACCAGACAGAGGAGCTGCAGGTGTGTGCAAGGATGAGGGACGGGATGTGCATGTGGCAACTGGACTGATTATGAAAAATGCTTTGAAATAATTGTGTGCAGGTTTATGGATGCTAACCCTAGATGACAAAACACCACTTGCAGTAATACACAAATAGATATAGCATGATATAATTCTCCTAGCTCCACATTATAATAGTATTCAAGAGACCCATTCCTAATTCTTATTAATTGTGCTTTAAAGTGAGACGATGTAACTTCTGAAAGAAGAGATATCTCATTCTTGTGATAAAGTTTTATTTAAAAGTAATAAAACCCTCCTTGCTCAACTTAATACAGTCTGGATCTTTGCTTTTACAGCCTTACTTGCTAGTTTGTATGACCAGTAGCTAAAGCTGATGATACACGGAGCAACTTTTAGAGCAATGGTGCTGGGCAATGTTGCCGTCAATGGTAATGAGTAAAGATTACTTCCGTAATCCCCTTTACCACTCCGCCCGCCTCGCCGCTATCAGTTCAAAACATAGTCAGACTTGCCAACAGCAACATTGCCTAGCAACATTGCTCAAAAAGTTGCCCCGTGTATCATCAGCTTTAGGGTGGCTAATGTTAGCAAATCGAAAAGATATATTTCTGTGTAACCCATATTATTAAGGCATTTTGCTGACTTTTTGAATTCTCTCTACTTGTACTACACTTAAACAACATTTTTGCTAATTTACAGTCTCACTTTAATCAATACATGTTATTACAATACAATTTACTTCTGAAAAGCTATATTCTTATTACAGTATTGGTGATATTCACATCTTCCTCGTGCAGCTGCATGCCATATAAAGATTTAAATGCTTCTGATTAATTGATGTGGGTTTGCACCAGCTCGACAGTGAGATGGCAGTTTGTGTGCTTGCTGTATTATTCAGATGGCTTTAAAAGCACGTCAACTCAATTACAGGGGTTTTACGAGAAATATCATGTCCTGTCCTACTACCTCAGGAGTAACATCTCAGCTCAGAAGAAGGAAAAACCTTGCACCCTGGGTCCAACTTGAAAAGATGAAGGCTTTTGGTGCACCACTGGATTTTCTGACAAAATTCTTTGGTTGTCAGTTTGCATCATTGTTGAGGTTAAGTTTTGTAGTTGTATTTTATTGCAGGCTTTATATAATAGCCTCTGCATTCATGTTTTTATTAGCATTTAAAGCTTCTGAGACACACCATGATTTTCCTTTTTGGGCAATGTCAGATAATATTATCTCCTTTTTTTACTTATGAGTTTCAAAAATCAGGCCTCAGTAAGTTTTAAAGTGTTTCCCAAATAGCCCTTGAATGTTATTTAAATGAATGTCGATATTTGGGCCTATTTAAAGTTAAATATGTAATCTTATGGACAATTAAACTTTTTAAGCCTGATACTCTTTAATTAAAATCCATTCTCAAGGAACAACTCGACAGGAGATAAACTGTACATCCATTAGAAACAAATTTTAAATGGATGTCAGCTTTTGTTTTGTGTAGCAGTCCAGGTTTGTTAACAGCAACTCAAAGGGATGGGGGAAGTGTTTTGTTATGCTGCCTCATTTCATTCACAAGAGGGGAAAACACACAATGCCTTGCAGTGCAGGCTCAGCAATATCATTCTACTTGTTTCTTCAGTCATTTTCATTATGCACATGGGAGAAAGACATCATGCAGCAAATAAAGCTGTCTGAGTCAGTCCTACAGCAAAAACATTATTTCTATCATCTTCTTGATTCCAGTACACACTAAGCAATATGTTTGCAGGGAAAGAATCAGAAGTTGTAGTTTCTGGTGTTAATTTGCTCAACACAGACAACCAGAATCAAACTCAGAGTCCAGTTTTAATGTTTTTTTAAGCTATAGCTTTAAATTGTGTGCCATCTTGCTCTTGTTGTGATTGCATCCATCGTTAATCCTTTATATGCTTATGCCAGTGTATTGAAGGCAAGGGAGCAGTTTAAAGCTGGGAGGCCTTGATAAAGTTAAGCAGTTGGTATGCGGAAGGTCATCACAACGGAAAGTACTCAGGAGATGTAACTTTGAGAGAATGACACAGTGCTGCACAGCTCTGATGCAGAAATATTCAGAATGTAATTCTGTTCATTAAGGCATAAACACCACTAGCAGCAATTCTTAAAAAAATCATGTTCATACAATGTCAAAACTTTTATCTTAAGACATTTTATTATTATTTCAATTGACAGTATCAGCCGAAAAACAAACATTGAAAATGAAAATCGTTTCATGGTAATGGAACGAGAGGTCTTAAAGACATATCGCGGTGGAAAAATCAATACCAGTTCCATCACAGACTGAAAATTAGATCAAATTAAACACAGCTGTCTGCAATTTTATTTGACTATATATTGTATCTAATGCAAAGTTGAAAGAGCAAAGGGAAGGAGGAGTCAATGAAGCCGGGGTCAGGGTTCAGGTCAACAAGTCAAAAGGTAATTTCAATGGAATAATGGGTTCGGGCTTTTGGTCAGGCGTTGCAAGTCAGGCACAGCATGGACAGCAGGGACGGGGATTTGGTCAGAAATGGACATGGGGGAGAGTTGAGAAGGTGAAAAGTTGAGGTTTCAGAAGGGTCATGTTTAGGGTTGAGAAGTCAGGTTGTAGAGATTAAGGGTTTATGGAAAGAGCTGTTGTCAGAGCTGTCAGTGCAATGATCATTCATTCTGAATTTGTAACTTTGGGGGGGGGGGGCATGATGGGGGGGTGTCGGGCACATGCACCTGGTATATGTTGCCAGGCAGCTGGAAGTGGGTGTGGTCTTGGGAGAGCGGGGCAGGGCAGGCAGAGAAAATTATGATATGCAACAGGAGAAGAGGGAGAGTCACACAATTGGTTCCCTGCAGAGGACAATTTCCAGCTCGCCACGGTAGAGCTTCCCTCCGTCAGACAGACTCATGATGCTCTGCTTATAGCCCGACAGGTTCTTCAAGTCCACCTCCTGAACCAGAGAAAGGGAGGTTTGACAGAGTCACTAAAGTTGAGGAGGTCAATCAGTGACATTAATCAAGTAAAAATACCAAAGCTTTATTTGGATCAAAACTTACCCTAAGCTAGCTAAATTCAACCAGTATTGTCCTGGACAGTACATTTTTCTGCCAAACTCATTGTTGTGTAGGATGTTTAGGCCTCGTGGAGGAAGCATGGCGTAAAAAGCCCTGGAGAACTTCATCTACAGATATTGATATGTTTTTGACTATACATGCTAATTTAATTTACAAAGAACCTTAACTGCGCACCTGTCAAGCTTTCTTTTACCACACAACACATACACAGTTGACACTGATAACAGTGATAGATTCCCCACATTTTTGAAACAATAGGTCCTTCATTTCAGACAGGGGTCTGAAATCACCATCTCTGGCTTTTAAAATGAAAGCCATGTGCAATTCCTCGTTACACATATTATAATGCTAAAATACTGGGATTTTTCTGACAACTTTGATTGGCTAGTACGCATTGCCTTCATTAGTTAGGTTTGTTAAAAAATAACACAATTGCGTTGTAGTTGTGTGTGATTTAATGTTCCCCTCACATTGTCAACTAAACTAAACATCCGCTGTCACATGGAATATGTTCAATTAGAAATCTGTGTTACTGATTTTAGTCCCTGCTAACAAGCATCTTGTCCTGTATTACTTTTCTGGCCTCAACTCCTGACAACTAGACAGAGGACTTTAGTGATTTCACACCAACCTTAGACACAAAAATGCCCCTACATCATAACCTAAGGTTATGCCCCTGGTTTTACAACCTTTCTTACACCAATACACATATCCTGAATCTAGATAAGAAGCTGTTAATACACTTGGATCATTTGGTGGCCTCAATAAAGCTTTTGGAGCCAGAAACCAGAGCAGTCAAAATTACTCATTGCATGCTTGTTCACTTGGCATGTTTGCTACTTCTATTATTGTATCTGTACCATCCAAGTTATGTAGGTGCTCTGCGAAGAGTTGTGTTTAAAATAAAGTTTTTAGGTATCTTTCTGTTTTGTTTGTTTCTGTTCTGATACACGGTAGGTATATAGAGAATGCACAGGAAGTGAACTGCTGAGAGGAGCAGAAATGATCAGAGAGAAATGGTATCAGGTGCCAGAAGTCACAAGCCAGGCCACAGTCTGGTATACAAATTTCTGTAAACTTTTACCAAAGCTCCTATCTCACCTTCTTGTTTTTCTGGTAAAGGTCTCGTAGCAGGGCATCCAACTCCTGCTCATCAATGTAGCCATTCCCATCCTGAAAGAAGTTGAAACAAATGTTATTTTCATCTCCAAACATTCAGAAAGGAAAGGACTGATCTGGAGACAGCAAGCAAACTTCAAAACACACTGCACCCTTTTAGACTATAGCTCAACAATATGTAGCTGCCTATTATATCAGATTTTTATTTATTTATCCTGCCTTCCTTTCTAACCAGCATGGACCAGCTATGTTTAGATTTTGAGCTTCCTGATTTCTGTACCCTGCTCTGCTGCTCAACTTCATTCAATATTTTATGGCAGCCATCATGAATGCACAAGCCAAATGGCCCTTCATGAATGATGATTTAAAAAAGACTTCCCATTCTCAACTCTGTAAAGGGGGTTAGCTGTAAAGTCAATATGGAGCCACTTTGCTAATTAACAATGTCTTATGTCTCACAGTAGTGTTTAGAGTTTGGGGCCAAAAAATAAGTCCAAATTGCTGGAAATTTTCCCTTGGCAACAGGCACAAAACCATGTTCTGTTCATCTAGGCTTGGTCTCCGAATGAATTCAGAGCTGAGTGGCTTGCCAGTCTTATTTTTACTTTGGGAGATGCCCTTTGATGTTTACAAAGCCAGCCTGAAGTGTCCTAGATCTTGGGAATAAATGTGAATTCTATTTATTCTCTCTTGATGAAAGACCAGCAAGTTATGGGAAAGCAACATCAGGTATCGGTCGGTCTGTCTAATTTGCGTGCCATCTTGCATTTCAGACATTTTCAAGGCATCGCACTGTTTAGGGCTGTGGCACTATGAGCCACGTTAGTGTTCAGCTGACCGGCCACACTTTGCCCCGCTCACGATATCTCAGCACTCTCAGCACCAGTGACAGCAGCTGCCTGTGTTTCAGCTGCAGGGGCTGAGCGCATAACAAAATGATGAAACTAATTACACACATAAATGGTAGTGCTCCATTCGTGGAGAGACTCTGCATGAGAGCTATTCAATTACTAATTCAGTTGGGCCAAATTTTAAAACCAGGACATGGAGGTGGGCCGGACATTTTCTCACGAGTTGGGATTGGTATCCTCCTTATTGTTTCAGTTCCTTGTTTATGTTTTTATCAGTTCTTTTTTATTACTAAATTATTGCCTTTAAAATATATATTATTTAAAAAAAAATTTATATATTTTTTATTAACTAAATGTTGTTTTTAGAGCAGTAACAGGATTTTCAACAGCAAAGTTACTAATATCTCACTATAAACAAATATTAACAAACTAAAATATTAGTAAAATAAATCATATTCCTGACATCAAGCGTGTTTGGAAATATTGATGATCTGGGTCCCTATCATTCCTTTCTATTGTCCTCCTCCTGCTGCTGCTGTTGGTAGAGAGGAGCTGGTTAGTCTCAGCCAGCAGCTGACCATATTTTAATGTACATGGCAAACTAAACTAAACAGTTACTAAAGACAGGCAGCTTTCACTTTAGCTTGTTTGTAACAATAAGGTATTAGCTGAACTTGCGCTGTGACCAACACACAGCTGTGGTGGATAAGAGACTGAGCACATTAAAATATTCTATCCTACATGTTATTAAACAGGTGCGTTGGTAAAGTATTGGCTTTTTACTCACGACGGTTTTATTGCACCATGTACTTACACTCTCTCGCTGATCAGCTGGCTGCCCACTGTGTGTGTGTGTGTGTGTGTGTGTGTGTGTGTGTGCTCTGCAGAGAAACACAGGAGGGGAGAGGCTGCAGGTCGGACAGTTAGTGTTGAGCCTTTATATTGGCGGTGATCGGTACAGCGCATGTGAAACTCTGAGATGAGAAGGAAACGAAATAGCTCACTCGTTAGTTATTTCCATTCACTATTACTTTTACTTTTCTGTCGTATATCAGATTATGTATGCTGGGCCACATGGAGGTTTCTTTGGGGCCGGATGTGGCCCGCAGGCCGCCAATTGAATAGGGCAGCTCTACGTGAATTGGCCGCAGTGGCTCATCTATAATTAATGTCTGCATGTGAGCTAGAGAGAGTGCTAGCCATCAGTCCAACCCGAGACATGAACATGCACGAAAGCTCCACCCCGAAAAGTGCAAATTAATATGATTTTTACTGTAGGCCTATATTTTTGTCCTCTATTAGTTTTTGATCTGAATTCTACCTGCGCCTGCTGACATACCTAAAACAAACCTATCCCCATCCATTGGAAGATACTGAATTGTCTCTTTCCAAAAGACCAATCACTGATGACTGATACAACATCTGAGACCACTGCCACCAATTTAAATTGTTAAAACCATATAAATACAGAGGAAGCATGTTTTTTCTTTTCACTCAAGCAATTGTAATATCCCTGCTGGATAGTATATTTGGTATACTACATATGTTAATTAACACAACACAAATTAAGCAGCATATAGCAGAATACAGAAGCATTTAGCACATAAGAGCTAGACCAGTGATTCCCAACCAGGGGTACTCGTACCCCAGGGGGTACTTCTGCAGTTGCTAGATGTGAATACAAAAATATATCCACATATTGAAGCAGCTGTAACAACTGAACACCGCTGTACTTGTTGCAATTATGTAAGTGTGCATGAAAACTAGTTAGCAAGCACATAAGTCTAAACAGGTAAAGGTAATGGATAAATGGTTTTAACTAAATTGCTAACAAATAATAAATGAATAGATTAGTTGACGGCTATTACAATATAATATTTTGTGACAGTAAACTCCCAAATAGCTTTGGGCTGTGGACAAAACAAGAAAACTGAGGACGTCATTGTGGGCTTTAGAAAAAAAGCATCCACATTTGTCACCATTTTCGGACCAACAACTAATTAGTTAATCGAGAAAATAATCTACAATGAAAACAATCGTTAGTTGCAGCACTACAAATGATTAGCCAAAAGTAATGGTCAAATGGTTGGATCATCAACTTCATATGGTAGTAGTTGAGCTGACCAAACCAACCTTAATAGTGACACTTAAATTGTATGGAAAAAAAAATATATACATATATATATATATATATATATATATATATATATATATATAATATATAGTGTTATACATTTCGTACACGATAAGTGTGATTGATGAAGGGGTACGTGAGTTCAATTGACAGGGCTGTGGGGGTACCTTACACCAAAAAGGTTGGGAACCACTGAACTAGACTACTGGTGCTGTGCCACATCAAACTGAGTTGTTTCTTTCCGTAAATATTGAGTCAGCCTTCTCATAGCTAGATTATGGCTGGTCCCTCAGGCTGACAAAAACTCCCAAGATGTCATAAATTAGAAACATTACATCACAGATGTACAAGGTGGAGCTTTCTACCCTGTAACTCTGCCCTGCTCTAGTCTGTCTTGTATCATATCACTGTAGTCCCTCCCAACTAATCTGCTGCTAATGTGGAAAATGTGACCATTATTAAGTGAACCACTGCTCAACCACCCTGAGCTGTTTACTAAGGAACAGGTGTGCAAAGCCTAACTCATTTCCCTAGGTAGTAGTGGAGCGCCCTAGGTACAACCAAGGAATTTGCATATTCATGGTTTTAACAAAATCGGAAATGCCAAAACAAATAGCGCTGAGTCATCCTGACAACTTGAAAGTCTAGTCTATGTTTTTTTACTCTAGTGCAATTTGTTCATATTTTACAATGTAAATCTCCTCCCTGTGTTAGCATATTAGCTTAGAGTACACTCTTAAGCAGACACAAACCTACCTGACTAGGTGTCCCTCTGAGTCCCACCACTTTTCAAGCTAGCTTCTACTCCACTAGCCTCGGCTAATTCTAACTAAGATAAAATAATTATTCCTTTAGCATTAGGTTATAGCCATCTAATGTTTATATACTTTTCCCATGACTAAGAATCAAGGGCGACGTAGTTGTTCCAAACAACCTAACTTTTGCTAAATGTTTCTAATTAAATATAAATGATAAAGTGTTCAAATTGTTCACACATTGTAGTACATACCAATTTAGCTCAGAATACGTAGACAGAATATCCCAGGAACAACCCATTTTTTCAGGCAAATGAATCAAACGGTTTATGCCAAAAATACACTGACAACTGAAAGCTAGTGGAAGAGACGCTATCCCAGACGTGAGGCCAGACCTCAACTGTGTGTTTGGGAGTGTGTGGAAAGTAGTTTATTACCAACTTGAATAAAACATCACCTACCTTGTCATAGAATGTGAAGATGGCATTGAATTGCTCAGTGGTCAACTTGACACCCTGTAAAAACAAGGTTTGATTTTGATTACCAGGCTACAAATTTCCAAAAAGTTACAGTAAGACAAGGCAAGGCAAGCCAAGTTTATTTGTGTAGCACATTTCAACAACAAGGTAATTCAAAGTGCTTTAAATAAAACATAAAAGCAACAGGGAAATATAAAAAAGTTTAAAAGTTAAATAGAAAATAAAAACACGCAGGTCTCCCACCTTTACTTATTTTACTCCTTTAATTCCCCATCTCCCACTCTATCCCCCCTTTAGTTACTTAGGGACTCTAACCCTAAGGGGACTCTAACACTTTAACATTAGGGACTCTAACCCTAAAGGCACTCTAATCCTTCCTTAAATACAGTCGTCACTGTAAATCCAGATTGTCCACGCTACAAACTCTGGTAAAAGCGGTTGACAGCGGGACCCTGTCAACAAGTTACATAGGGACTCTAACCCTAAGGGGACTCTAACCCTAAGGGGACTCTAACCCTTTAAGACAAAACTCAAACACATATTATCATAAATATTTAAAAACAGTTACATTTATTGTGTGTCTTTTTGCAAGAACATTTCTTTCTGCATCATTTTTGTTCCCTACCTCAAATTTGAGTAAGAAATTCTCCTGAACAGGGAGAAGCCTGCGGGAGAGAAGGACTTCATTAGTGGACACAATAGTTGTTCAATGAATCTACATCAATGTGCAATGTGTTACAACATTTATATAGTGAACAGAAGTAACTAAAATTGCACATTACCTTGCCATCTCTGATAGACCCAACTTCCCATCTCCATTCAGATCAAACATCCTGAGCTGCAAAGTGGAAGCAGAACAGAGATAGGAAGGGACAGAGGAGAGAGAATGAAAGAAAGTTTTTTTTATAGGTATATGTTGTCAAGATGAAGGCAAATGTGGTCCCTTGATATTCATTGACTGAGAAATACAATGGATGGCCATAAAGTAAAGAGGACCAGTGCAGGGACTGCCTTTACAATTTGCCTCAACCATTTCAGCTAATGCAGTCGATGGTGAAGTTTTACAGAATAATAACTTCGCTTTTTTAGGTCAGTTGTTTCATCAGGAGGAAAGAATAAAAAAAACTGTCAAAATTCAGATTTTCTCCAGCATTCATGTCATTATTTAATCTGGATTATTTGGCAACACTTACACCCACATGTTTTTAATGAGTACTAAAGGTATCAAGAAACAATTATGACCAAGTTTATCTATGAGCATGTTGAGGAAACTGCTTCAGCAAATCAGGTTAATGTCAGCTCTGGGGCTTCCAGGAAGAAGCAGATGTTGGCACATCTGGGCTACAAACACACAACCTGCAGGACATGATGGGTCACAACCACTCAGCTGCACAACGCTGCTGCCACCAACCATATAGGTCTCTCAGGTCCTCCAGGGCAGATGGATAATAGACATCCATAAAGTCTGGCTCACTGTGTTGCTGCAGGGTTCATTGGTGTTGCCAAGAATTTACTTTTTATGTTATTGTATTTCTTATAACTTTGAGAGACTCTGATGCAAAATCAGTATCGAAATAATGTTTTCTCACAATTTCCTTCCCTCAGTTTATGTTACTGAAAACATTTTCTGAGCTGAGAGATGACCTCTCATCTCAGAAAATGGAGAACAGTGCCTTCTTGCAACGGCAACTTTTGGATGAGGACATAAAATCTGGGTTAAACTGAACGGGTCCCTTTTAAAAATCTGTGTATTTTTGATGAAAATCAATAAAAATGAAAACGATGAGTCTTATGTTCCTCATACTGAGCACAAAGTTTAGCCCAACAGAATTGTCATAACTGTCCAATTACACTGTGTGCGTGAGATTCTTCATTGCATGTGAGTGAGCCTTACTATGGTCTGTGTGTACTCCTGGAGCTTCTGGTCATCGTAGTGTCTGTTAGCCTTCTCCAGCAGGTCTGACAGAAAGCCCTGAGGACAGAGACACACCATTGAAAAAACAACTATGCAGGACTTTTATTTAATCAAATACATAGCTGAGGATTAAAAAAAAACACTGTAAATTTGGCCATAATCGTTGGGAAGAGAAAGAACTGAAATAGAACTACAAAGTTTTTATTTAAATAAAAATAATGCAACAAGTAATAACATTAGCATGAACTCAAGTATCCAAAGTAAAAGTAATGATAGTGGAGTGATATTTTAGGGGTTGAGGTTAGATTCTTCAGTTTTCTTGATTTCCATGTTTCTAGATTAATTAACGAAGAAAAAATGAAACCAATGAAGATTAAGAGAAAAGGTTAAAATAATGAAATAGAAAGTAGAGGAAATGAATAGATGCAAAGAAAGGAAATTTAAAAAAATTATGATATCAATGGAATTTTATGAATGTATCTTGTTTTTTGAATTTAATTCCTGATCTGCAAAGTAAAGAGTACTACAGCCTGTACAGTAAATGTTCTGCAGTAAAAAGCGCATTTCCCTCTCATGCAGTAAAAATGTAAAGTATTTTAAAATGAAGGTAGCATTAGCTCAACTCTATTACAGCTCTTGAGTCGATTTCCTCATTTATTGTTGCCCTCTGCTCACAGTCATGAGGTGAGACGTGTCTGCTGCCTGCGATCTCATCTGCATTTTTCCAAAGCTTTCAAAAAGCCACACCTGAGTAACTCATCTGCACCTGGTCAGCTGGAAGAAATGTGATCCCAAGACAACCCAAGCAGCCTAATTTGTATTTGATGCGTAATCGCCGACCCCATTCATGTTCTACTCCCCAGGGTGGAGCACTTTCTTTTATATAATTTGACACAAAGCTTCCAAGAGGTGTTGAAGTGAATAATATTCGTACAATTTGTAAAGCTATTTGCGTCTGAATCCTCACCTGAAAAAAACACTCATGGTCAGTGGGGAATTTCCCGTGCAGCAGCAACTGAACTCTCCTCTACACGCCCATATGCTCACATGTATCAACAAAAAAGGTGAATCACACTGAAAATCCAAAGTGCTGAACATTTTGAAATTTTGAGTATTTTGAGTGCAAGTGTTTAGCTAATATGTCACTTGATAGCAGTGTAAATATTACAGCTTCGGCCATGTTTAGCATATCAGTTATTATTATTATTATTATTATTCTTACTTAGAAGTTGTTTTTTTGTTGTTTGTTTTTTTTTACAGATGTTTAGGCACCTTAAGACAATAGTTCAACATTTCTGGAAATATGCTGTCTTGCTGAGAGTTAGCTGAGAAGATTGATACCATTTTGATTTCCCGGAGTCATGTCATCACCATGAGTTTGGCAGGAATCTAGCTGAGGTGGTGGCAGGCATCTCTCCCTGCTTCCGGTCTTTATGCTAAGCTAAGCTAATTATCTGCTGGCTCCAGCTTCATATTTATCGCACACTACAGGCAAGAGAGTGCTTACTCTCGGCAAGAAAGTGAATAATTTGCCAAAATGTTGAACTATTCCATTAAGCACACCAAATCAGTATCATAATAGGGTTGTTAAGCATAACACAAAAAAAATGAGGATTGTTTTTCCCTCTTTCTTTGCTTTCTTTTTATTGATGCAAAACAATGAAGCATCTAGGAGGTGACATAAATAGAAAAATGCATACAAGTTAAGACACTTTTTCTTAAAATTTTTAAAGGTATGGGAAATACATCAAAGGGAGCACAAAAACAGAAAAACATGACTATTACAGTGGTATAAATATATGTAAATATTTAAATAAAATGTAAATGATTAAAGGAAAAGACAGTGAATATGGGTTAAGTAGCTACTTAAGTTGCTACTTCAGTGGCTACTGCTGTGTGATAATTACAGTTTAGGGTAGGTGCTCTGTTGGTGAGCATGTGTGTGTGTTGATGTGCATTTGAATGTGCGTGGAGGGAAAAGAAAGACAAAAACACAAAACATAATAAGAAGAAGTATAACCAAGTAAGCAGATGATTAAATAATCGTATAAATAATAATATTTGTAAGGCTTTTCAGGTTAAACTATCCTTTGGGATGCAAATGTAGATATCATAAATGTTACATAAAAGCAATTAACAAGAATAAGTTGCCTTTATCACTGAATCATATATATATATAAACATACATATTTACAACATACCTTCAATTCATTTGCTTCAATGTAGCCACTGCGATCTGTATCATATCGCCGCCATGCCTACAAGAAATCAACAAAACAAAATAAACATTGGATTGAAAGCAGTTTTTCAGCACCAACGCAAAGAAACTCTTCTCCAGAGTGATTTACATTTCTCCCCCCTACATAAATCCTCTCTGATGAAATTCCAGCTTGCTCTTTAACTACGCTATGTGTTTGATTTTTCTCTGATGCAGAGCAGAAATCGTTCAAGAGGGGAAGACCACAAAAGCCTGCACCATCACTGCAATCACACAGTTTTCAATACAATCCCATTCGCTCGCATACCGAGCAGAGGGCAAACAGAAAGAGAGAGAGAAATGGGAGGGAGAGAAAGTCATTTTAATGAATGTTTTAATCTAGCAGCTGTCCCTGTCCAAAGAAGGGCTCCTTATCAAAGATGGATGGCCTTCCCCTTTCTCGTGTCCCCTCTCCTCCTCCTCCTCCCCCTCTGCTCCTCCTCTCCTGCTCTGGGCTTTGCAGAGAGGAGCTACAGTGGTGTTATCCATTATATATGACTCTGAAAATAGAAGGTTCTGCTTCCTCATTCTAACCCTTTAAAAACCTCTCCACCCTCTCCCTCCTCCCTGCACCACCAACAAAGACTGATTAATCCTCCATCCTTGTTTATGTTCTCAAACTCTGGCTCTCCACTTCCCATCGACATTTCATTTACGTCCTCTCTGTTCCCTCTTTCTCTCGTTTGCCCTTTGTATCCCTCTCCACACCTTCTCTCTCATTCATGCTCCTTCTCTCATTTCATGATTCCTTTTCATGACACAGGAGACAAGGACAGCCTCTACCCCACATTAAATTGGTTTCTAATTGGCTCCATTCTTTCATTGCAGCAGATCTAACATGAAATCTGCCATTTTCTTATCTTCTGAAGGTATTTTGTGGAATAAATGATTTCCTTTTTCTAGTACCTTTCAGCACTCTCTGCTGAAGGCTTTCTGTTACTTCTACAATTATTAATTATTCATAATTCTCAGCAGCACCAAACGAGTATGAGGGAAAATCCTGTGACTGAAGTTTGTTTATACCGTACTTGGAAATTTCCTACATAAACGTTTCTTAAACACACAGCTTGGCTGTTATACAGTAACAGGACAGACATTGCTATTTTTTCAGAGGTTTTACTAGAAACTAGTCACATGCAATTAATTTTGTGCGTTGCTAACGTCTGCCTGCTCGTTAGCTAAAGAGGTGCTTTGCTAACCCATCACTGTCTTGTTGTTAACACATCTGACTTTGATGTTGCTGTTACAATCGTTAAATAAATCTTAAAATATGTCGTTATAGACCACTTGACAATATTTTAGTGGGCTAGTTTCCAGAGGGGTAACCGCTCCTTGTTTGCTGCCACTAATTTGGTTCACTTCTGATTCATTAGTTAGTTGTTGTTGTTTTCTGTTCCGGAGTAGCCTCGGTAAAGCTGGTTCAAAGATACAGCTAAGTGCCTGATGTTTTTCTGTAAAGTTACCACAGATTTTCACACGTGTTATTCAGTATCTAGTATCTCATATAAGTGACAATGCCCTCTGTTAATGCCACTGGGACGGGGGTTTCCAAGTCTGCCAATGGTGATTTTGGGGTGAAACAGGCTTCTTCAGGCAAATGTGCCCTGGGGTCAATCTGATACAATTGCATGGCTGTTTATTTCTTCCTATTTCATACTGATTTTACGCATCAAGTTTTTATATTTATTTTCTCTTCTGTAGACCTTCAACTATAACACAGTGAACTAATCCATGAAATTAGCTGGTAGGATTGAGTACATGCAGGCTGTCTTCCATCCATGGAAGGACTGACTCTGGTCTATAATGTATGGTTGGTTAAGTAAGTATGTCCCGACTAATGGCATTTCTTAGTGAACAAGAAGCTTTTGTACAAAAAGTACTGCAAAGAAAAATAACAAATAACAGAGGTCATCTAGAGAAGACAGCTTTGCATTACCCTTACAAACACACACACACACACACACACATATAAACACACTCTTACCGCCATGAACTCAGCACTGGAGCTGACAAACTGTCTGAAGCAAAGCAAGAAGTTCTCTTCAGTTGGGAGAATCTGGGCCAGCTAAAGACAGCAATGACAAGAAAATGGTGAGAGTGGTGATAACATAAGGTTGATATGCCGGGGAGCTTTTTGTCTGCAAGCCTCAAATGGGTGACTCTGACGTAAATAATAGAGAGCCATGACCTCAGAAGTTGGGCTATGCTTAGAAGTTTGAATAAAAAAAATAAATCATGTCTGCGTATGTTCAGACGAAGTCTCTGCACCTGATTTTCCAACATTTGAACCTTAAACTCATTTGCTGATTTTCCATGCGGGCGGTGGATTATTGATATTGCAGAAGCCCCATTTGCATCTCTTTCAAGTCATGCTCCGAAAATGGAAAAATCAAGAGAAAGCAATATCCCAAACTGACGCTCCATAGAGACTATAATAAAGACTGTATTTATGCATTGATCGGAGTATTGACCAGGCCTCTGAAGCCTCTCGCTTGTGATGTAATGTACTCCTCTGGCTTTGAGAATTATCCTTTTCTTTGTACAATTTTTTCTCACCCTCCATCAAAAGTAGTCAAATCAAACCTTTTCTACACTTTTTCTTGGGCCTGAGCCACATTTCAATGAGTATTGTGAATGCACATCAAAAAACCTCTGTCAGGGCACTAGCCCAAGTAGAACAGCTCTGTTGAATAATTTTATTGTACCAAAAAGTCGGTCATACTTGTTTTTCTTCTTTTCCAAATTTTAAAGAGATATTCACTTTCCTGCTGAGAGTTATAGAAGCTTGACAGCACTCTCATGTCTTTGTGATAATTATGAAGCTACAGCCAGCAGCTGGTTAATTTAGCTTAGCAAAAGACTGGAAGTTTCATACGTATGACAGTGATATTAATCTCCTCATCTTACTCCCAGCAATAAAGTTAATAAGTACATTTCCCATAATACCAAAGTATTAGATTTTGGAAGATAGCTGTTTCTCTTGATTAAAGTCGTTATGCTAAGACAAGCTAGCTGGCCGCTGGCTGTGGCTACATAAATGAGAATGGTATCAGTTTTCTCATCAAACTCTTGGCAAGAAAGCGTAAATGACAAACTACTCCTTTAATGAAATTGACAGATTTCCAAGCATAATACAAGAAGCACCTTCAAGGCCTTACCTCTGACATCTCAATCCGCCCATCTTTGTTCTTGTCAAACTTCTGCATGAACTCCTTCATCTTTTCTCTGAATGTGGGGTTTGACGGGTCCTAGAAAACATTTGTACTCAATACAAGTGAAACCTGAGTGGTCAGTATGTGTGGCTTCGTATAATCTCTAGTTTCTGAACTCACCACCCCTGCTCCTCTTCGGGCCATCTCCAACTCCCTGAAGAAGTTCTCCAGCTCCTTCCCCTCAATATAGCCATTACCTGGGATACAGACAGACCATGATGGCATGTTATGCAAAACACCCAGTGCAGATGTGGTCACAGTGTCACAGAGTCAAACAGATCTCAGCATGGCTTCGGTATTGATTCAAACAGGAGCCGTTTAACAGTAACTCGCTTCTCTTCCTCTGGCTCAATAGTTTAGGCTATTGACTGACAAGATGTAAACTGATCTCTCCTCAAAGACTGTGTTCACAGGGTGGTACACAAGGAGAAAACTATATATGGAAAATTGCTTCTCTAGGATTTTGAAGGTGATGATCCACCGGCAGCTTCTTTTATTCCACATAGATCAATACTGCCTTCAGCAGGGAGTTTGGCAAATGGGACGAATCAATATGCATAACAGTGCACTGTGACAGTTTGTACCTGAATTAGTTTTCTTAAGATTATTTTGTCAAGAGGAACTGAAGCTTGGTACTATCCTGTAGACTTTGTTTTACTGCGTGCTATCAATCATTTTGACAGGTTAAGTGTCACTTTTGTCAAACGGTGCTTATCCTGAGACATTTCTTCAGATTCTGTCATGACAAATTTAGCTTGTGGACAATAAAGTTGGTTTTCTCTATATCGTACCTTATTTTATCCTTACTACTGGTGTTCTGTTGCCCTGACAGTACCTATTTAGAGGACGTATGAGTATGCCTGCTTCACCCAGGTAGTCTCTGAATCTGTGCCAATATTCTATCAACAAGAATGCTGAATGGCTGGACAGATGGCTCCAAACGATGTGACTAGCTGCTTCAATAAAACCCTGGAAGGAAGAGCTGCCTCATTAAACACTAACAAAGATTATTATGCCATCCACTTCCTCTCCTCTCCCTCTAACTCGCCGTCTCTCTCTGTCATCTCCTATCTAACTCCCTCTCTCTATCCAACCAACATCTTAACATCTTTGTTCTATCCATGGAAATTTTTGTGTGCAATGTATGTGTGTGTGTTTGGGGGGGGGGGGGGGCATGCATGCGATCCTTAGTGATGTTATCAAAACTCATGAATACAAGCTCTGCTGTTTCAATAAGTGGGACAGTAAAATGCCTCGCTGCTATCAAGCCTCCCTCCTGTGGGTCTTATTGACATTTAGCACTCTGGAGAGAAATGGCCTGCTCGATAATTAAACATAGTAAGATGTGATTAACTACAAGGCGAATGGCATAAAATGACAATAAAAACAGATTTATGAATAGATTATGCCGGAGTGCAGACATACATTCAATAAATGCAGCACTAGATCCGTACCGTTAAATTTGTGCATAAGGGAGCATCTGTTTGTACTGTGCTTATTCAGACGTAGAAAGTTATTTCTTTTCCAAGCATCCTTTAAGCCACAACAATATGCTTCCAGTACCATATGTTTTTCTTCTATGAAATGCTATATATGCTACAGCCTAATTAGTGTATCTATCTTACAGGAAAAATTAAATAAGACACAGCCAGAGGATACAGTTTACAGCTGACTTCAACTGACTTCCAGATGATTCAATTTAAATGTCAAATAACTAGTTTTATGTGTCATAATGAAACTTACTTTCATATACTTTGGTCTTCCAGCACAAGCACTTAAAGCTTGCACCAGACAGCAAGATAAAAGGTTCACAAAGACCACTTTTTGCCCAAATACATACTCTTTGGGATTCAGCGTCATTACAGTCCCAGGAGACACTGGTAAAGACTCTGTACGCTTCTGGTTCTGATTCTAAAATTCAACCCCAATGTAGAAAAACTCTCAAAGTGGGGAGCTGTGCCAACTAAGTGCATTAAGTCTATATAAAAAAAAGCATTTGCCTTTCAAAGGAGAGTGCAGCCCTGTCTATTCAAATATTTTGTGTTGAGATCACAGTTGAGATCAGCAGGTCAACTCAACTCAGGAGGTGGTTTTACCTTCATATTCCGAATTTCCATATCTAGGTTAAGAAAAAATAATTGACAGCAAATGCTCTATAATTAGCAAAAGGAACTGCAGTTGTTTCCTTTTTCAGCTTTGAAGTGATCGAATTGAAAAGGCCTGACAGAGACAGCAGCGAAAGATGAGAGGGACACAGCGGAGGAGCTACGAGAGACGCAATCCAGATGAGACTTGATCCTGGGCCAACGGGGGAATATGTGGTTTCATCATCTCTGGGTGCATTGCCTCCTGTGTATTTGTATTTTTATCTGCAAATGATGTTTACTCAAATCTGAGCAAACAAATTAGCTCTCCTTTTCTTTCTGCCGAGCCAGAAGACACTCACAGTAATGAGAACACAAATCAAACCCAAATCTGTTGATGCGCACTGGCTGTATTTGATTTGCAAAGCTGATATGTAAAATACCTCTGCAGCAGGACCCACACCTGGGCGGTAGAACTGATATCCATATGCTCTAACCAGGCCAAAAGAGTAAAATCAATAACAGATATGACAACAACTGCACATTGGCTCATATGGAGCTCAGCTGCTGAGCCCCTCAGCAAAGCCCCACCCAACTCCTCCTTCCATCTCCACTTTCTTGCAACATGCACAACAAGAGATCTGAGATTTCTACAATAGCAACAAGATGTAGTTACGTTCTTTAGATTTTAAAATATAAAGGGAGTTTTCCATGCCACTGTCACCAAGTGCTTGCTCATAGTGGGAATTGTAGGGTCTCTGAAAATAATATTACAAATAGTACGCTGCTCTCTAAGAAATGTGCAAAGATAACTTCTGTTATGAACTGGCGCTATATATAAATATAATTGAAATTGCCCTGTGGAATGCATTTCAACATGTGTGCAGGCGTCAAAACAGATTGCACTAACAATGAATGCCCAGGAGGACATGTGTAAAACAAATAGGTGCAATACACTCGCCTTGTTTGCAGGTGTAGACTATCATGGACAAGAAGGTTGATTTAATAAAGCAAAACTCTCAAAGTTTTACAGGAAACAAAAAATTATCTCCACTGTGGACTTCTAATTCTACCCCGTGCTTTTCGAAAGGGTCTGATCTACACTTCCATCGGTTCACAGAGGAGTCTGCAGATCTTCAAGTGAAATGAAAATATGAACATTTCCATAATTTAACATGGGAGGCTTTCATGACAGCAGTCGCATGCCTGATGAATTTGCTGAAATAAAAAGTCAGACTGCCACACTGCAACACTGCCACATGTGCACAGAGATATTTGCAAGAAGAATAGATACTGATGAAGACTGAGTCTGAAGAAGAAACCAGACTGCATAAAGAGCACCACCATCTGACAGACTGTGCTTACTGATGGAACCTAAATAAGCCAGAGTCTGATTGGAAATCAATACCAATGCATGGAGCATCACTCAGAGCAATTTACTTAGGCAACATCCAAACTGTCAATGATTATAGCTGTCTGTAACCCACAGAAAACGCTAATTAAATGATGGCAAAATTACACTTCAGTTGCATGCATGGCAGGGCGTAGGCTTCTTCATGTAGCCTACCATGAGAGGACTTATCTGGGATCGCTCATAAAAAATGACAGATGAATAAAGGCTGCATCCACCTAAAATCTGATTTATTCGTCCTTTGATATGCGGCTTAAACACTTTACATATCATTTAGGGCTCATTGGATATATAAAAATCGTGTATATGTTAGTATGTTGTCTCTGTTACATACGTTAACGTATGCTTTCTTGAGAAACAATAAATCTACCTGTGCATTTAAATAAAATTTAAAAAAACCCTCAAAATTAAATAAAATAAAATAATTAGGCTACCACGTGATGTCGGGAGTGGCCGCATTAAAAATGCATTTGAAAAACGTCGAACTTTTAGAAAAATGATTGCAATAATTCGGCATATGCAAAATATATGGTCTGAGATCAGCTTCTCAACAATATAGGTAAAAGATGAAAATGTCCCGTTTTGGCTACTTCATTCATCCATCAAGCAGGAAACTTAGGAAGACAATGAATATTAGGCTATTACTAATTAAAGACCAAACAGTCCCGATAATATTCTTAAAGTATCACCGTAAAATTGAGTTTGCATAACCTTATATTGCAATACCGCTATTTTTTCTCTTCCTAAATCTTCTAATCTGTCGCTTTAATATCCCAAAACGACAAACTTTTGCTGTGATTTTATAGTCTGCTATTCTAAGCCTGATAACGGTTTTACTAGAAGGATGCATTCCTGCCTTTTTCGATTATTTGTAACCTTCCTTCGATTGGCTGTATTGCACAGCAGTGGTATATAATTCGGGATATTATTATGAGTTTGAAATAACTTTAGGAAGAGAAAAAAGTGTCCTACCGTCAGCGTCGAAATGTTTCCAAATGTCGAGGAACTGGGACGCGGTGACCTCGGCCAGGTGCAGGTGAGGAGGCTGCTGTGCTTTGTTTGCCATGATGCTCTCGACGGATGGTGCTGCAGGTCAGACGCCAGAAAAATCCGCAACCAACTTTTCTGTGTCTCTTGTTCAAACACACCCCACACTGTGGCCCCTGCGCGCCGCCCGCCGCTTTTTAACCCCGGCGCACGAGCGGCAGCACCGCTGCTCCGCCGCTGGGGGCGCATTGCCGCCGTCAACATCCATCTGAGTCAGCGTCCCTGTGTGTGTGTGTGTGTGTGTGTGTGTGTGTGTGTGTGTGTGTGTGTGCTTCCAAGCTTGATGTAGTTGTGTGATAGGACGTCTTGGGCACTGCAGTGGGCAGACTGTGTGTGTGTTTATGTGTGTGTGTGATGGAAAGATGAGAGAGATGCAGATAGAGGGCAGATTGTTTTGATGTTACATCATCATGCTTTACAGTAGATCCCATGAGTGTGTGTGTGTGTGTGTGTGTGTGTGTGTGTGTGTGTGTGTGTGTGTGTGTTTGATCCTGTAAATTCCCATATGTCTGTATGCACATGAAATGCATGTGTGTTTCCGTGTGTGTTCGTGTGTGGGTGTGTTCCTTCCTACATCTGTGTGTGTATCTAAGCATGCAGCTCCCTGAGCCTGTCTGCCAGTGTGTGAGGCTTCACAGACTTAATTAGAACTCACACACTAATCACATTTCCCACACTCCCTCCAGCCAGCAGTGATTAGCCCACATAATAAATGTTAATTCTGAAAAAACTGGGGAGAACAAGAACTTTTTCATTAATGGCTAGTCTACTGTGCAGAGGGGCCGGCAAAGCCACAGATCCTATTAGGGGAATGAGGATGAAAAAAATGTGCTCATATATATTTCTTCAACTCATTTACTGCAAGAGGTGATAATATTCAGGATGAAGTAATACGACTGTAATGAGCAGGAGGGCAAGTATCCCTAGAAGCATTGTCCTGCTGTAGGATGAAATCTGGAGACAGCTTTTCACACATGAAGAATATTAATAACATTTTTCAATTGACTCTCACTCTCTTGAAATCCTGTGAAATGAACTGGTTGTGTTTTACAAGCCCTATACGGTGATTCCAGTTTACCCTTTGACAGATATTTAGAGTATTCCACGTTCCATTTCAGTGTCCCAGTAAGGTGTAATTAATATCAGTTATTACTCCTGTACCCTTTCTGCCACAACATGTCCAAGGCCACGTTCAGACTGCAGGCCAAAGTCATCCAAATCCATGTTTACTTCCGTACAGGCAGCGTGTGACATAATTTTTTCATTTGCGCATGCAGGTCACTTTCTGGAGTCCGATATGGACCACATTTAAAAAATAATGTGAAGAGTCAATTAAAAGATTTGGATCTGGGCAATAAATCAGAGGTGAGCATTAAGGCCTGCAGTGTGAACATAGGCTAAAATGTCTGCTGTGAAAAGGACCAATTGAAGTGAAAAAATTAAAAAATGAGTTAAGGAAGTTCTGCGTAATCAACAGTGTCCTTAAAGCTGTGTCAAAAGCTAGATCATCTTATTTAGTTCAATTCAACACTTCACACTGAAAACACAACCTTGACACGATGCCCAGATTTCATAAATGCACCTATCAACACCTCTAAAACTCACTATTTAATATGCTGCGTTTTGTCTGTGTAAATAGATTAATTTGTTGTTTTAGGGGGAACTAAAAGATTTAACTATTTCTATGGCAAACAGAATTGCCATACAGTTGTGAGCCCAAGTTTAAAAAACGTTTCTGGTCATGGATGATGGTCTCAAACCTGGCAACCCCATAATAGTAAACAGCATTACGTTTTAGAGTTGTTGGTAGAAACTTTGGACATAGCCAGGTTAAGCTAATTGCCTGCGGGCTCCAACTCCTTACTTCCCTCACAGACATCAGTGTTACCTGTAATTCTCACTCTTGTAAAGAAAGTGAATAAGTGTACTTCCCACCATTTCTTTTAGAGCTCACTGAGTTGGACGCTTTTGAAACCAGATGTTCTGCAAATAATAAGTGAGTTTGACCAATAGCAGTACTAGAGGTTGGCAGCTGAGACACCTGCACAGTGCTCGATGGGTGTTAACATTTTGTATTTTCAGTGCAATAAATCAAGGTTATCCCAGTTGAAAGGGGGAGTGGAGGCAAATAATTGTGATGATCCGGGTAAACCGGGTTGGCATCACCACACCTATATTGTAGAACTTGACCTGTCACTTCTCCTCAGAGCTGGAGCAGTAATTTTTCTGATCCTCCCTGCAAGCTGGTACAGTGCTGACACGCTGCTGGCAGCCGACTCCTTTTGGAGGCAGCGCGTGAAAGTCAGCAGAGACATTCCCTCACTAACGCTATTTCTTTTGCTTGTAAAAGTCACAATCACTAACAGTAGTACTGCTGTTTCATAGACTGTGTGAGCTCAGGTACATGACAGTGCATAAGAACAATCTATTTGTCTGTGTGTGACAGAGAAAAAGACTTATTGTGTGACAGCGTTTAAGAATGTAAACTCAGCAGAGCTGTCCCACTCTATTTCCTCCGCTTCTCTTTTCACCTTATAATAATCAATAGTGGGCTCTGGGCTGAGTTGGCACAGTGACAATAGATAGATCAACATTACATTACAGATGAAGCCTGTCGCCAGCCTGCAGGGACTGCCTACTCAAACACACTACATTCTCCTCTCTTATTCTCTTTAGTCACTTCTATCGTCTGTCTTTATCTGTGTCCTGTCCACCACTTCCCTCCATTCAAAGCAAAGAGCCCACTATTTGCATCCTAAATGCATATCTCTGTAGAGGGCTCACTTTTTGCTGTGAGTCTGAGTTGTGACACATCTGTGAATGTGTGTAAATACAAACCAGCCCAGTATAGGTGTTGTGTTTGTGTTATTAGGCTGCCTGGTTCATTTGTATTAATATTTCAGCTCCACAGTGGGCTGCACCTCTACATGCTGTATGTAGATGAATTATGTAACAGAAAAGAGCGGGGCACGGAACAGCCATTTCCACTCCATCTCAATCTCACTGCGTCTTCATCTGTTCGAGGTGCGTCTAAAGTGAAGGATGGAAAGAGTGAAGCTGGAGCTGGAGAGAGAAAGTGTGGATGTGGTAATGAGGTGTGTGTGTGTGTGTGTGTTTAGGAGGGAGTCCTTTATCTCCCTGCTTGTCACAGAAATCTCCCTGTTCACTGATCATCATTATTGCTGAAAGTGGAAGAAACTCATTTTCCTCTTGAAAAACATTGATTCTGGGACATAACCCCCCCCCCACACACACACACACACCCTCCTGTACACACACCTACACATAAACACTCACTCATTGACGATAGAAAATACCAGGGTCAAAATTTCGCCTGTAAGTTTTTATTTCACAGCAGTAACATTTGCATAAAAATAAAGTGTTTTAAGTCAATTAGGATATTTAGGTTTAACTTGTACATGAGTTAGAGACCAAACTGGATACAGTATAACAAGTTTCCCTGTTTATTGTGCTTGGTACAGTTCCAGATTTCACATTTCGATGATGCCTCTTTCTGAGTGTAATTCCCCTTTAAGACTTCCATTAGCATCTTGATGTTAAGCCTGATAGAAATTGTCCAAGAGCTGGACTGCTGATCTAGGATTTCTCTGGCCTTCTCAGCTCTAATGAATGAGATGGTCAAGGGAACCTGGCAGGAGGTTCCAGATCTGCGCAGAGAAGATTGAAAACTGCAACTCCCCCAACCCCCAACCGCCACCCCCTGCGATATTACAGTGTTTTGGTCTTTTGGTGTGCAAACAAAACTGATTCAAATACAATCCACGGCAGAAAACCTTCATCATCAGTACTGCTGGGCCAGATTAGGTATTTCATTCAGATTATATTGTGCTTTTTCTAGCGATTCTTGAACAGACTTTTCAGAAACTCATTCTGCTAAACTCTTATTTTCTTTTCCAATGGAGATCCGACAAGGATTCCGATAATTCCATTGCCACATTGTAACATTTTTTCCATCAATAAATATATTAGATTATTAAAATAAGTGATTTCTCTGCTTCCAAAATAAACAACTCGGATGTGATCACATTCATTGCACAGTTAGTTGTTAATAACAAGCAATCACAAAATAAAGGAAATTAGGTGCCAGCTGATCCCCAACATGGCGGACTCCATTATCTTTAGTGATCATACACTTATAAAAACATACTCCAGCCATTTCTGCCAACATACCCGCCTAAATGTTACACACTGGACCTTTAAAGAGTAAGTTAAAGAGTAAGAATGGTTTCTCTTAAAACTTTTATATTATTGGGAGACTGGCTAGTTTTTGCCCTTTAAACTTATAGACACCACTACACCTCTGAGGAACACATTTAGCTAGCTGTCAGAAATATAACTAACCTAACCTAACCCCTCACCCTATATATGTATATACTGGACTGACCCAGGCTAACAGTTACCATCTTGTGACAGTCTTGCTGTGATAGCACTGACATTGTCAACATACATCAAAAGCTTTGGCCATTTCTGGCCATTACAAGCATCTCTAAATGGCATGTTGACATTCTCGAGATATTTGTCTAAACTCTGCTCTCTGTCTCAAAAACCTCTCACTCACTTCCCCAGCTAACTACACCAATGAAATTCCCAAATAGATAATAACTTAATAACACACCCAGCTCACCACCTACACATACTTTTGACTGTTTATGACCTTTAACCGATTATCTATGATTAGTAACTAATCATTAAATTGTGAGGCAGGAAAAAGTTGCCAACAGATTGTAAATGAAGGCACTAGATCTTGATGATGAGGTTGCTGACGAGCCTCTGGAGGTCCTGGGTCCGGCGCTGGGTGGTCTTCAGCACCTCCTCGTGGTTTGCCTTGTCATTGCTGTCATAATCTGTCACGACCTTGTTGGTGATGAGGGACAGACCCAAGACACGCATGCCAGAGTGACGAGCCACCACCACCTCTGGCACTGTGCTCATTCCTACAAAGAGGGAAGAAGTATGTTTCAGGTGCACTAACATGGCATAGTCACAAGTATAGATGCATGGATATATACGTATGTGTGTGTGTGTTTATCTATCTATCTATCTATGCTTCTGTGCACCAGGGCTCAATGAATGGTTTGGTGGGTTTGAAAATGATGCGAATAAAATTCTTCGGCCTTTACAGTCACCAGATCTCAACCCAGTAGAACACCTTTGCAAGGTTATGGACCAACTTGTAAGACAATGCTCTTGCCACAATCTCCATGAGAACAAATTATATGATGAAAACAGCAATGTATGTGACTGTCTCTGCTATATGTCCTTTTCTGATGTCTGACTATGTTTGTTTTTCTTTTAATATGCTGTACTCGGGTCTCAATCAAATGATAAAACATGATATGTATTTGAACACCATTTTCAAAAAAGAACTGCAAAAATTCAAATGCTGTGTGTGTATATGTTCAGAGTGCAGGTTCTGTTCTTATCCAAATAATGTATTGACATTCATTTAAACATTACTAGTAAGCTTTACAGAAAGACAGGTATTCCCCCCAACACATTAGTATCCCTTTAAGTGAACACAAGGGAGCTGTACTAACCCACAGCATCAGCCCCCAGCGTCTGCAGGACTCTGCACTCTGCAATGGTCTCGAATGTCGGTCCAGCCAGCATGCAGTAAACTCCTTCCTGCAGGAAGCTGTCGCAGCCCTGCTCCTTTGCTGTTTGCTTGGCCAGATCCCGCAGTTCACGTTCATACGCATCCGACATGCAAGGGAAACGTACTCCAAACCTGAAGAGACATTAAATGACACAGATGCTGCCAGTGCAACAGTTTTACTTTCACAGTTCTGACTCTGTGTTTGTGCTGTACCTCTCATCATTGTGTCCACACAGTGGATTCTGCCCTGCAAAACCCGGCATGTTGATGTGATCCTTAATGAGCATGATGTCTCCCACATTGTAGCTGTCGTTGAGTCCGCCTGCAGCGTTAGTCACAATCAGAGTATCCACGCCTAGCAGGAAGAAGACTCGCACCGGGTACGTCACCTGGAGTGACAGACATGCTGTGCTTCAGAGACAGATACTGTCGTTCTTTTATGGCTTTGAAGTATATCACATTATTACAATGGGAGTTACAAGATGGAGGAGAAAATGTATCACAAGAGAAACCAATATTTTAAAAGGGATAGCTTCTACACATGCTGATGTCAATAGACACTAGGATTTTTATTGATGTAGGCCCTTGAACTGTGCAAGTCTGAAACAGTTGTGGTTCTGTAATAACCTTTATAGGGCAGCTGATGGCCCGTAAATGACTGTTGTTGCTTCTCACTGCTGCCACATTTGGAAATAGCTTTTTCTATCTCTTATTTCTCCACAGCTTGAATTGCCTGTGAAAGTGTTTTTCTAGTTAGGGAAGAAATGCTTTCAAGTACCCTGGTTTCTTGATAAGGTCGGTGCTGTCATTGTGGAACATTGGCAATGTTCATTGTTGGAAATGAGTTTTGCATATTATAACGGGGGTCTGTGTTAGAACAAAACTTGTGGCCTTGTTAGGTATGAAATGTGAGCACAGTAAGCTGTAACAGCAGGACTGTCCATAGTTAAACTATAGCAGGGTGCTGTTAATGGTGAGTTAACCTTAGTAGGCACTGTCTGTGTTATGCTAGTTTTCAGTAGTTAATGAATGTTTATGTCAAAAAAGAAAACAAAATTAAGAGTGTACATCCATGCCACACAATGACAATGCATGTTAATGTTTAGCCTTTAAGTGCTCATGTTCAGATTTATATTTTGGTGTTATGCTTACCATATTAACTGTCTAAGTTCTGTGTGTTAGCCTGCTAACATTTGCTAATTAGCACTAACCACAAGGTGCTGAGGGTGAGGCAGACGTGTTTGTCATTGGTTTTGCTTAGTTAATAAAGCAACAAGTTTTGGATCAAATTAAAAGTGTTAGTTGTGGACCGACCAACCGACTGACATCACTGACAGAGCCACGCCCCTAGTGTGGCTACTAAAAACTAATTCTCATCTAATCTTCTGTTCAGTTTGGATTTTTTTCCAGGACACACAACACAAATTCCTAAAAAAGCACATTTGTAATACATAATGTCTGGTGAAAAATTGGCTTGGGTGGAGTCAAATCTTTTTGAGTTCTGCTCAGTTTATCGTGACATTTTGTCCAGTACTTCTCTGTATAAAGTCTTAACTGGATTCAGGGCCTTCATGCATCTGTTTTTCTATTACTGTATGTATGAAACTGGGTTTTATGGTACAGTAGGGTTATATGGATAATTTTATATGGAGATGGCGCATCACAGCTGGTAATAAAATAAATAAAACCAGGATACGGTGTCTACACAGGCCAAAGGAGTCCCATATCTTCACTATGCCACACTGGGTGGTTCTCTTACTGTCATCGTAAATTAGCCAAAGGGGTGAGCTATACGATGGTCTGTCATACTCTAGTCAAAAGGCAACTGAAGACACCAAATTTAAAGAGAGTTTACAGAGAGTTGATTCTCTGAAAGGGAATGTAAAACTATATGAAAGAAAGTCCACTTTGAGCTATTAAATTTAAAGTGGTAATGAAAAGATGTGGCACAAAATGAATCCTGCGTCTTGTGAAGACAAGAATAACAGAGTAAGTATTTGCACACGTATGGTGTAAAGATTAGGCATGCAACTAGAGAAGCTGTAAATGTTTTCCTCAAAGTTATTGACAAAGTCAGAGTCTAAACTGCCAGCTTTAGTTCAGTTATCCTGTATAGTGTATCATTCGCATCAGCAAGGTTTCAAATGCAGAAGCAAGTTGGCTTGTGACAGAAATTGAGACAGAAAGCTGATCACAAGGAAACTTAGAGAAGTAACAAATGGATATGTCTGCATTTCTGCACCATCCGTTCATCACATGGATAGTATTCAATTTAATTAGAATTCTTTAATTAATTAATATTATTTCAGTATCATGAACACCAATAGATAAACCAAGATCAAACACATTGTAATGTTTTCAGCCATGCCTCCACCATTATAAGATAAGATAAGATCAGGCTTTTTTTTGTCTCACAGGTGAGAAATTTCAGACAGCGGCAAGTGGATAGCATAGAATAAAGTGATAAGTGACAATAAACATAATACTAACGAATTGCGAGTCTCTGAGTTGTGGTTACTGTGAACAGTGCTGATTATAAAGTCTCACAGCTGCAGGAATAAAAGATCTTCTCTAATCTCTCCATTACACAGCGTGGATGTATCAGTCTGTCACTGAAGGAGCTTGTAATATTTTATATTTTTATTTTTATACTATATTATATTTTTATGTATTTACTTATATTATTACAACAAGATCTTGGTCGGTCAGTCCAGCACTTTGGTCCAGAATGAAACATTTCAACTATATTGGATGGATTGCAATGAAATTTAACACATGAGACACAAGATTTGGTGATTGTCAGATTAAGCTAAATTTATCCAATACTTTGGACTGAATACATATAAAACTATGTTTGATGACATTCCCACCAGCCTCAGCTGTACTTTGTGGTAGTGGAGTATCAGCATGTTAGCATGATCACTATGAGCACTGTTAACAACACTTAACCCAAACAATATACTGCAATGAGCAAATTAGGGCAGCAAACATACAGTTGTCCAAGCCTACATGCCAATTGTCCAGTAAAACAGGTTCATTGTTTTTTTAACATCCAGGCAACAACTGCCAACAAGAAAAGTCAGTTTAGTGTTTGCATGCTGACCTTAGCAACTTGGTGCCTAAATTACATCTGCTGCTTCGCTGCTCTAATTTGAAGTTTTCACATTCAGAGGGCTGCTGCAAAAACAAGTACAGCCTCACATAGCCAAAGTATGGCTATAGACTTTAAGTCTTGTGTTTTTTTTATGTTTTTACCAGTTAATTCTAATAGTTATTTACAGCTCACCTTTAGCAATAACATTGTCCTGGCTTACTAATAAAAAAGTACCACCAGCAGAATTCCATATAGCCACCTTATGCAGGCCTACTATAGCTTACTGTGTGTATGTTGTAGCCCTCGTAGAAGTGGAATCTCCCCTGCATGCAGACACACTCACGGCCCTGCAGCTTCCCGAACACTAGCTGACCGGCATGACCCATCACTGCACAGCACACATACAGTATGAGCAGCTGCTAGCATGCTGATGTACAGTTTCCAAACACTAATAATAAGTTTTAGATTAAATTTAATTTGTTAGAGACAATTTACCAGTGCTAACGGGAAAATGTGGAATATCCTTGTATGGGACCACAATCTTGTCACTCAGCATGTCAGCCAGGCCACCCAGGCCTGAACCACAGATGACGGCAACTTTCGGACGCTGCTCTGTGTGGGCCAGCAGCCAGTCTGCTGTCTCTTTATACACTTCATAACTGTATCTGAAAGTAATGGGGAAAATATTGATTATTGTCAAATATTACTAAACCATAGCTTTGCTAGTTATGAATCAGTTGCATATATCAAAGAGAATTATTGATGCAACCAGCATCACCATTATTTTCACCAAGAAAAACATCATAAATACAAATCAACATCACAGCTAATGTCAATGTTCAACAATAGTATGTGTATGATAGACAGTGTGAATTAAATGTGAGCAGAAAAGTATTGATTACATTTTTTTGGTGTGTTAAACGGCAGAGGAAAGTAATGAATGCATGCATCCTAAAATAAATATGCAATGTGGAAGCAATAAAAAAAACAACATTTAAACACAACAATATATTGCATTGAGAAAGCTATGGGAAGACTCTGCCGAAAACAGAATATGTTAATCGCCAGCAAACATACAGTTGTCCACACATGATGGCAGTTGTCCAGTAGAGCAGGTTGAACAGGTTATGGCTTTTTTAACATCCAGGCAGTAACAAACACTGCTGACAAGAAAAGTTCGTTTGGCTAGTTTTTTGCAGAAATAATTCTGCAAAAGGTTTAACATAAACAATAGGATGTCTTTGTCAAGATGACAAATCAACTTCACTCTAAGCTGCTCATTGTCATGATAATATTATCCAACATTCTGTAAAAACCATGTTAGATAGAAGTTGAAAGATAAGCTGGAGTTAATTGCAGGAGTAAAAACACATGGAAAGTAAAGTTTTGTAAAATTATAAATAAATAATACATTGTGCAACAATGTTTTTTTCTTAAATTAGTATTCAGGGATGAGGGCTGATTTGATTGGAAATGTCTCGAGGTGCTACATTACACAAGTCTGAAACAGTCTGTAATTTTGGTTATAAATCTGGTTGTAAAGCTATAACCTTCTTAATGTCCCCTCTATGCCTCAAGCTTTGTTATTAAAACACAATGACACTTCAGGCTGCAGCCTTTACCAGACAAATCTGCAACAGGAGAGAGCCTGATGACTTCTAACCCATTTTAGAGCTGCCATCTAAGATGACAGCTACATTACACTAGCCTTGGGTGTTCAATCTTCCCATATTTCCCCTTGTTTCTTTATTAATTCAAGCTCAAAAAGGAACTGGGAAATCTTTCATTACAGTAGGTATGTTGGTACCTGGGACAGAGAAAAGTCAAAGTGATGAACCTTTATGTGTGAATAAAGCTCCAACCAACTATCTGAGTGATGGCTAAGTGAGACCTAAAACTTTATCAAGACAAAAATAAAGTGTATTTCTAAATCTAAAATCTGTGGAAAAATGAACATAACACCCTACAAGTAATCAGTTTATTCTACAGTACAGACAACGGTAACACAACCGGCCTGTCAGTCACAGAAGCAACCTGTCACATAATTCTTCAGGTGGTAATGGCAGCAGTGTTACACACAACTACACCCACATGTAGGCAAACTTCTACTGCTCTGTTAGTGTGTGATTCATAAACAGATTCACTGGATGGTGGAGAATGAATGACAGAATTTCAGGTCAATTAACCCGACAGCTGAGCATCTTTTTTTTTAAATCAGTGATTCATAAACCCAAGAAATATGAAGACATCAGGAGGGGTGTGCAATATTTAACTTAACCATAAAAAACATCTCTTATCCAGCAACATGACTTTTCCTGTGTCTGTAATTCTGCTATAAGGTTTTATATGAACATCAGTTAATTCCTCTCATAAATAAGGAGATTGGTAGTGGGGGAATAATGTAAATTATGTTGTAAATGTGTCACACACCTGGATTTACTAATAGCCAAGTAGACTGACCTAACTAACAGGTGACAGAGAAAAGTGTTTTAACAATGGGCATTTTGAAAGAACCTCTGACATAACTTTAGGCGCCTTTCATAAAAGAACAACATGACGTTTCAAATCCACAAGATTCAGTATACAATACCATCTTGTTATTGGTTATCCTGTTCTTTAAAACCTTTTTTTTGATGATTTTATGATGCTTACTAAAAACTGAGTCTTGTAAACTTAATTCATACAAAATATATTCTAACCCGAAAGACACATTTCCATTCAATTAAAATGAATAGCCACATTAACTGCACATTACTGCAGCTACGTGAGCTACATTCTTGTACACCTATGGATCAAATGTGGACCGTGTGAATTTAATTTCTCTCAAAACCAAAACCTAACTTTAACCAAACTTACCCAAAAAATAAATGAAAGATAACTTAAATGACACATTTCACCAAAAGAGGCCAAAGACGTTAATGCAACTAATCAAACTAATGCTTGAGATGTTTATTGAGTATGGGAAAATAATAGTTACATATTTTATGCTTTTTATATAGTATCGTAATTGCTAAAAGATATTTAAAGTACTGTTTGTTGGCATACTTGTATTTCTGTGTTTTTCTTTTAGTACTGTTCTGTTTCTTTTAGTAGACTCTTCATTAATTTATGTATTTATATAGATTTAAATGTATTCACACAGGCGTGGCCTTTTGGTGTTTTCTTTACATGAGCTCATGTTTAACGATCATGCAGGTCATACATACAGGCCTTTGTACTATGCAGTGGTGGACAGTAACTACGTACATTTACTCAAGTACTGTACTTAAGTACAAATTAGAGGTATTTGTACTTATCTTGAGTATTTTCTTTTCATGCCACTTTCTACTTCTACTCAACTACATCTCAGAGGGAAATAGCATACTTACTTCACTACATTTATCAGCTTCAGCTTCAGTTATTACTTACTTTACAAAGTAAGATTTGTACACACAAAACATATGAAGAGTTTAACACATATGATGTTTTGTTATACAAAACATCATATGTTTTAGCAGCTAATTCATTTGTTGATTGAAATAAATACATCCAAAGTCATTTTTATGTAAAAACATGGTTCATAGGTTTGTTGCTTTTCCTTTTGATTAATTTAATGTATTTTTAATTATTTTGAGGTTTGGACTGGCAAAACGAGCATTGTGAAGGTGTCACTATGGTCTGTGGGCAATTGTGACATAATTTCTCACTATTTTCAAAGTTTTTACAATCAATTAATGGAGAAAATAACTACAAACATAATATAATTACAAAATAGTTCAACCTCAACCAACTGCAACAGTAAAATCCTGCTTTTACATTAACGCACGAGTAATAATCATCTAATAATATAATATATATTAGTATAGCAGTCATAGGGGACACTTTTCTTTCTGCATACTTTTAGTTTTAATACTTTTTAATACTTTTAAGTACATTTTCCTGATTATACTTAGGCCTACATGCTTTTACTTCAGTAACATTTTTACTTGTTACAGAGTATTTTGTTACAGTGAGATATTAGTACTTTTACTTAAGTAAAGGATCGGAATACTTCATCCACCACTGGTATTATGTAACAGCAAGGAAACAGAAAGCAGGAAGTGAGTTCCTGGGCTCTCCCCTCTCTGGCACTCGCGGACCGGCCAACGCGGAACTGTCCATGGTCCTGCCGGAATGTATGTATCCAGGCAGGAGAGCGATCTGCCTGCAACACAACACTCCCCTAAAACACAAGAGAGTCTGGCTAGTCTGGGCTGCTGCTAAGAGGCTCCCTGTGAACTGGACACACAAGACTGGCCTGTTCAGTGAGCTGACACAAAGCATTATTAATGAAAGAAAGTAGACGTGTCTATTTAAAGAGAAAGGAAGCAGACTTTAAAGTTATGTATGACATGCCACCTGTAACATACACACATTACGTTAGAGTGAGAGCCAGGTGTCATCCTGGGAGGAAAGCCCCCAGGCTAATCCTCAGAATAAAGCCTTCATGTTACTGTCTTCTCTGAATGATTGTCAAATAGCACAGTCCATACCAAGATGCGTCTTGCAAACTCAACGGATTACACAAGCGTTATGCGTTGAACACCACAGGACCCTTAATAGGCTGTAATAAAGCTAGCCTACAGTGTAGCCTTGACAGCCATGGGGATCATTTCCACCAACATCCTGCCTTATCGGTCTTACCTGCACTGAGTGGGGGATGAGGACGCCGCTTCCATGTCTGATGATCAATCTGCTGATAAAACGCTGTTCGTGTCGCGTTTGACAGACTCTTCCCGTGCAGAGTTGACAGTGTTGGAGCGGGTACAGGAGAATCTGCTGAGATCACAGTGCGCGCCGACGTCACGGCGTATAAGACGAAGGGGCGGGGCCTAAACGGACCCCCGGTCCCTTTGAAGAAGACTAAATCCAATTTTCTACAAGGCTGGGCTGCTCACTGATCCGTTCACTGAGAGAGACAGGGCTGGGAACAGAGGGAGAAACAATGAGAGGGCAACAGAGGGAAAGGGAAACAGAAAGATGAGGAAAGCAAACAGATCAGCAACAATGTTTTGATTAACAGCAAATAAATAAATAACGCCAAAATGACATCAGAGTTAGGCTACTGAGTTTGGTTAAACACCTCAAATCCAGGGAGCTCCACATGGTAGGCTACCTATCTTCCTGAAATGAAACATGTACACACACACACACACCCAAGCTGCATAACAATTCAAAGTGCTGACTCATGGGTTAGAAGGAGAGAATGAAAGAGGCGTTGAGAGAAAGTACAAAAACTGAGTACCAGCAGCTGTAACTACATAATACTGTGAGCCTGTAAGTCAAGAGAACTATAAACCAATATGGTATAATGACACATGATCAAATAAACTCTTTCAGTGTCTCTTACCAAAGCAGCAATGCACAGTAAAACTACAATTTCACTTTAACTAACAAATTAACCGACTTTATGATATTTGTGACATGAATGAGTATATCCAAGGCTGGAGGACACTGAGGTCATGTCCTTAATATTTTTTCTTGGGATTTCAGGATTTTACAGTAACACAGTCGGGGAGTTTACATTCACATGTGGGTATTTTAATGTGTAGGCGGATGCCAATGTTTTTAGACTCAATATATTTAAATCCGACTAGTTAGGCCTAAATAAAGATTTTTTCCTTGCAATGTGGAGAAGGCTTTGAAATAGCATTTGACCATAATGCAAGCAGTGCTATTTAGATCATTTAAATATCATTATTATATTATTTCATTCACTCAAACTCAGCAGTGAGAAACATTTATATAATAATGTCAGAAGTTTCAGTCACCAAAATTCTCAGTGGTGATCAGGGTGTGATGAAGTGATTCTACTTGGGGGAATTGAAAAACATTAATAACCTCTGTAAAATGTCTGTCCAAAACATGTAGGCCTCTGTCATGAACACGTCAGTCAAGAGGGATAAATCAGTGGATCTGTTCTGGATATTTGTAGGTCATATTAGAAATTCCTGCCCTGTCACTATGCTCACTGGGCTTTCAAATCTCTTTTGTAGTCTCACTTGTCCTCATAATGACCCCCTTAAACACACACACACGCGCGCGCGCACACACACACACACACACACTTATTTCCATTTATTTCCATATATTTCCATTTATTTCCATTTGACGTATCTTCATACTTTGACTCCACTAAACATTAGGGAGGGAATTGTACTTTTTACTTGGCTACATTTATTCGCTTTTGATTTAACATTACATTGATTTTACAAAATATGCACTGTTACAGTTTTTTACAGTCGCTAGGACACATTTCCCAATACTTAGGTCACTTTTTCAAAGCTCTTCACACAGTGAGCACAACAGAAGTATATGTGGGCCAAACTGAGGATCAATTATCATTGCTTTGGCACAAAATGTATTCAGTGACTACATCTTTCAAATTACATTAATTCTTTTCTCACTGCGACACAACAACCACCAAAGGCCAATTTGCACATGCTTACATACTGTTTTTAAAACTGTTAAACTTAAGTTCAAAACAATAACATAATACAAAACTGAATAAGACAGAAATTTGCTACAATTTTACAGTAATATTTTAATGAAATATATTGTAAATCCTAAAATTAAATGCTATAAAAACAATTGGACAATTGGACCAACTACAGCTGATTCTCATTGTAGATGAACATCTACACAGGTGTTACTCTTTCAATTTCATTACAAAAGGAGACAACTGCTGAGTAGTTTTGCATTGTGATGTAAACATGGACCCAGTAAGAAACAGAGAAGTAGCTGAAAGAGGAAGAAGAGTGGCTGTGAGGGGCCGAGGAATACGTATGCGTGGTGGAAGAAGAATAAGAGGAAGTTCAAGAGCTGTAGTCTCAGATGAGATCAAAGCTACTGTAACTGATCATGTAGTAAATCATGGTCTCTCAGTGAGAGAGGCTGGTCAGAGAGTGCAGCCAAATCTGCAGCGCTCAACAGTGGCATCTATTGTTAGAGTTTTCTGGGAAAAACCAACAGGTAACTTGTATTCTGCAAGGGCATTAGACTGAGTTGCACATTACAGAAGTAAATAGACTTGGGTGTAATTGCTTTTGCATTTCTGCTTAGGACTCAACGGTTACCTCACACAGGTGGGAGAGGAAGAATGTTCACTGATGTGCAGGAAACTGCCATTGTTGATATGTTCATCAGAAACAATGGCATAAAACTCACTGAGATTCAAGACAGAGTCTTGGCAGACAATGTTACTTTTGCCAATATTCACAGTGTAAGCATAACAACTATTTCTAGAGTCCTTAAAAAACATCAGTTGTTCTCTGTGCCTTTTGAGAGGAACTCAGGAACCAATATGTCCAGGTAAGATCATAATAAAATACAGAACTGTTTTTGAACAAAACCAAACACACACAAAGACAACTTTTTGGGTAATGTTTACTACTGTAACAGCTTATGTTGCCTTGTGGATTTATTTTAGAGAGTCATGGAGATTGAAGTCAGGCAAACACCCCACATTTTCATCTTTGTGGATGAGGCGGGTTTCAACTTGGCCAAAGCACGGTGATGAGGAAGGAATGTGATTGGGAAGAGAGCCACAGTGGATGTCCCGGTCCAGAGGGGTGCCAACATCACAATGTGCGCAGCAATATCCACTGATAGACTGCTGTTACACAAACCACTAATTGGGCCATACAACACTGAACGTTTCCTTGCGTTCCTGCATGATCTCTATGGAAGGGTTATGCTAGGTGAGGAAAGGGATGGAGAGAGAAGAAATCAGCCAACATTTATAACTGTATGGGACAATGTGGCATTTCACCACTCCTGTGCAGTCACCGAGTGGTTTGCAGCCCATCCCAGAATGGTGTCACTTTTCCTCCTTTCCTAGGTGTATTGCCCTAGATGACATAAGATGTGATGTGGATGAGAACCTGTGGCCAAATGGAGAATGTATCTGTATCAGTGGATGGTGTGTATAAATATTTTTGTATTTTGGAATTGCTCAATGTAAAAAAATAAAAATTAATAAAAGACATAAAATATATTGAAGCATTCTGCATCATGTCTGATTCATTCCAGTAACATATATTGCAGTGAATTATAAACAGAGATGTGTCGTTGTTTTACACAAGAAAACACTGTATAATGCTACCTGTTGTTAGTGTTTTTTAGGTCATTGTTTTGTGGGTGACAAAGTGTGTTTGTTGTCAAACTTTGCTCGTGTTCTGGAAGAATGAGTTCATTTGAGACATGTATGAAGTGATTTGGTAGTTTTAGTGCATTATGAAAGTCAAATGAACTGCTGTGCCGAGCTGAAAGTTCTCCAAGCCAACTTTCAGCTCGGCGCAGCAGTTCATGAAGTGAGTTTTGAAAAAGTGACCTAAATATTGGGAAATGTGTCCTAGCGACTGTAAAAAACGGTAACAATTAACTGCACAACAGTAGGTTAAAATGAGCTGAGATTTAAAAATGCTGGAGTATTTTTACTTTGTGGTGGGCCTATTATAGGCCTAGGCATATTCAAGTAAAGTACCAATTTTGCTTCTATTCAAATCTAGGTCTGTTAACTGATTCAGGTTTTAACCAGAACAAGTTGGATGACCAATTACAGTTTACACACAAAATCTTTACATTTCACATGGTTTTTGAAACCTCTCACTCAAAGAGCAAAACTACCCACCAAATTTCCAAAACCATCGATCAGCTCTTTCTCAGCCTTTCACTCAGTTTTCAATTGCATAAAACACTTTTTTCAAAACACTACACACATTTCTCTACCGAAGACACAAGAATCTAGCAGGGATTGACTTGCTTTCCTTTTCTAAACACAACCAATCAAAATGCTACACGTATTTACCATTTCCATAATTTTCGAACCATCAGAAATGAGAACAGACTATTTCAGCAAGAGAAAGTATATGAACCCCCCTGCCCTTTATAGGAAAAGGACACTCACACACACAAATTTGTTCTTCATTCTAAAAATTATACCTTTGGTTTTAGAAGAACAGTGTGTGCACGGTGTATCCAAAAATGTAGGCTACTATTATGAAAAAAGTGTTTGCCATTAAGTGCTTCATTTTTTGTGCGTATTTATGGCATTGTGAATGCATTAATTTTGAAGGACATATGAGGCATTTTGCATTTGGTGTGAGCAGCTTTGGGAATTGAAAAAAGAGTTTTGAAAAAAGGAGACATAGTTTTGAAAACGCATGTAAGCAGTTGTAAAAAAATGGAGGAAATAGGCTAATATTGCTTTTAAACTTTTCAAAGTCACTTGTGTCCAATAGCCCTATAGACTGTTATTTTACAACAGGGTTACATAATGAGACAATCTCATTCATGGTCTCATGACTGCTCACATGGTATGACCTGATTTCTTCGTTATTTTTTATTAACAAGGACGAGTTGTGCCAATATGAAACAACTTTGTTACAGATACCGTCACAGTTTTTTAAATACAGCAACCGGTAGCCAATCAGAAAACAGTTTACTGGGAGGTCGTTGAGTGCGTTGCCAAGGCAACAAACCACAACGAATGGGACCCTGGAGCTCGTGGCTGAATTTCGGCAGCTTCATCCGGTGTTTATTCACCTACGGAGTGGTAATACTTAACATTTTTTGTTACTGCAACAGGAAAAGTTCACTTGTTGAGTTTACTCGAACGTTAAGTGACAGAAGAGAAGTTTTTATCCAGGTAGAATAGATTTTACTGCCTAATAATAACATTAATGTAACCGACAGCGAGTCGGCAGGATGACGTGCGTGTTGAGTATTGTCAAGTTAGTGCGATAAAAATGTTTATATTTAACTCTAATTATAAGTAATTACAGTTGTTTTGGCCAGTTTAAAGTAGCCTAAGCTTAGAAACCACCCTCCAAAAGTTGGGGGATTTGGAGGACATGCACTGCACGGTATTTGCTAAAGATAACGTTAACCTACCTAACTTAGTTGTTAAGTTACACATTAGCATCACATTGAAGGGAAAAACATCTCTGGTAATTCTGTCACATTAGAGAGAAGGCAATAAAAGGGGCACTTCATTAGCGCTTATTAAATGACACCTTTCGTCTTCCATTAACGTTACCTTTTTGTTTTCTTTTTTCTTTTTTCTTTTTTGCAGGTGAATTTTCCTAACTTTAAAAATGACAGCCAATCCGCTTCACGCAAGAACAAAGTGGCTCAGGAGCAAAGTGTCTCCGCCTTGCAATTATAAACTTGTTCTAAATGAAGACACGCCAAGAAAGGTGAGAAAATCATGCCATGACAGCTTGTTGCTTAACACAGATTTAGAAGTATCCAGCTGAAATTAATCAGATGTTGAAACCAGGGGGGCAATTTCCTGTGACCCATGGTTTGGAAGTTGTCCCATTCTTTTAAAGAAGCTGCTTCAATTGACAGATTGTCCTAATAATTACCTTGCCTTCAAAGGGAACAAAAATCAATACACAACTGCAGTGTTTTGTTGCATTGACCTCAGCTCAGCAATTTTAGGCACCTGCTCTCTCCTTGGCTGCTTGTGTCTGTAGAGTAGGTGACAAGAAGAAGGACTTAGATTTTCATCAAGTCAGTATGAGATCCACATAAAGCTGATAATGTGTCCTTACAGTTAATTGTATTGATTTCAAGTTTGGTGATAGCTGATGTTTCTTAATCATATAACAAATCTTGTTGTGCTCATTATCTGCGTTAATAACATAAAGTGCAATGCATATACTAATTAATAATGAAACAGTATAGCATTAATTATTATCTAAAATATTCTCAGTCTCTATCATGGTGTATGCCCTCTGCATGTCTACTGCTAAGTGTTTTTAATAAAACAACACAACGTAACATTTGTGTTTGTGCTGTGGGAGATAATAGTGCAACTATTATCTCCCACAGCACAATGTTTCATGCCTGCATTTCTCCGTGTAAACACCAACTGATTACATTTTAGGAGACTTTTATGAGAAGTCACCATCTAAAGGAAAGCCATATTATTTCACAACTTCCCTTTATATAGAATAGTGTTTACTAGAGCAACTTTGTTGTCTCTGAATAATAGAAAGGAGTGTATTATGAATACACACCTAACTAGCAGCTATTAAATATTGCATATACAATAACACCCCTCTGCTACATTATTCATCTCGATTTTAAGCTAAAATCCTTTTCTGACCTAACTTTGAAATAGGCTAAGTGCAGTTAGATGTTTCTTTGCCTTGGGTGCTCTGATAAAACGGTGCCAGAGGAATGTGTAAAGAGGATATTAAGCACAAAATGCTGCAGATAGTCCTCACTGAAGGGCAGAATATTAACATTATTTGAGCACATGAAATTAGCTCAAGTAAATGTTCTTGATCCAAGCGTCTGTGCATCTGTGTCATATCTGACAGCTGCGTGAGTGACAGTCTACAGCTCTTGAGCTCATTATCCTTTCTTCCATTTTATCAGTCGTAACAGTCTTGTTTGATGTGGTGCCTCATCACTGCTGATGAGACAGGAAACAGGCTACCAATGCAGTTAACATAATAGCCTGTGCTCCTGTGTATTTGCAGGTGAGTCCATCTGTTTACACCCAGGAGATGTTAAAGTCTACAGAGGAGCGCCTGGCTAACATCAACGAGGTGCACCCGCCCCGCATCCTGGAACTGCTTGACATGGGCAAGACTACGCATCACAAAGTAAATGCCAGTTAATACTGTGACACTTCAGTAGCTTAATTATTTGCTATGCTGTCATTATCCACAAAATAATACTAAATTCTTATGAGAGAGCAACCAGAAAAAATGGTTACAAGTTGATGAAACAAGTTAAACATGTCATGTGTTCCAAGAACTTGAAGCACATACTAGAGGCTGATCCAACACCATCAGTGTGACAGTGACAGCAAAAGATAAAAGTTGGACAGCAGTTTGCCATTGCCACTGCCATCTGCAGACAAGCCTCGGCTGTCGCCTTTCATCTTTTTGAGAATAAAACCCTAGGGATTCCACTATAACATTTGAGTCTCAAAAAATACATTGAAACCTACATTAGGTTTTGACAACTTGTCTACCAACTATAAAACATTTCCTGACCACAAGGATACAGTATATAGTAAGGTATATAAAATTGCATTTGTGAAATGTTCCCAATGTTACTTACACAGCACAGCATTTGTATTGCACATACTTTAGCTCCAGTTACCATACTTGGTTTAACACTTTGGCCAAGCCAGATGTGAGATCCTATGGGCTGAACTAATATATAAATGAATAAATATATTTAAATATAACCAGAATAAAGACAAGAATGTATGAAAACCTCTTATTATGACATATTAATCCCCTGCATTACAGTGACTGTGCTGTCTTCTAGGGTCATTTACATTGTTCCAAAGCTGCATCCGCTTAGTCAGCAGGCATTAATTGATGGGCTGAGGGCAAACAATGTCACTGAATGCTCTGAACTTGTAGAGTCAGAATTTAACGGGGGGCTTGGAGCAAAAATGTCATCAAAAGTTCACCTATGAAATTAATAAATGCACCCTCATCATCATTAGGAGGACCCATTTTGCCTCTCACCCTGTTCACATTTTTTGTTGACTTGTCGAATATGCAAATGTGAATATGAGTAACCTCCACTGTGGGCCACTGCAGGTGATAAGTGGGAGCAATGACCAGCAGGATCTTTTTTAGGTCATCCAGAATGCCACAAAACTGCACACTTTAATATACAATACAGTATTATTTTCACTTTGACTGTCAATGACACAGTGAAAGAGGGTAGTGAAGTAAAAGTGTAGGCTACTAGTGGATGAAGGAGATGCAAATGGCAGCTAGCAATCCAATAACGGTGTAACCTTGCTGTCATGCCTTAATATATTAATAAAACATAGTAAGCCATGACTCAACATGACAATAACACCGGATCTCCCTTTTCAAGTATCAATGAACCAGATGGATGTTGATGGTTATAAACATACAAAAATATTTATTATGAATGAATTAATAAATAAGTAGCTACTACAAATAAATTGACTTTGTGAAAAAAACACATGAATAACCACATTTAATTGATTAACCTGAATATGATGCATGTTAGAGATACGTAGCTACATTTAGTGTATTGAATGTATAGGGCTTTCATGAAAGAATGCAATATCATGTGATAAATGCATATCATTATGCAAATTTAGTATATAGTAAGCCCTGTATGTTAAATTGGAAATACATATTTTTGAAAATTTAGAGCACCCCAGGATACTCATACCCAGGAACTACCATGGGTGACTTTAAAAAAACAACATTAAAAAACAGTAATCTTTACTATTCATCTTTACTGTTATAATTCCCTTAATAATGACAGGGATGGAAATTAATACTGTATATGTGGTGATTTTTTTTAGAAAAGATCTACTTTGATTGGAGTTATTTTATACTGTGTGTGTGTGTGTGTTTGTGTCAGTTGTCCTTGGTGGATATGGATCAGCCGCTTTTCCAGCCCTACCCATCTGAGCTGGTCTTCCAGAACTTCACTCCTGGACAGACCTACAAGTTACCTCTACTTCTCCTCAACAATGACAAGGTGTGTGAATGAGTGATGAATAAAGAAGTAGTTACACTAACAACATGGCTGCTGAGCTGATGAAATGGTCAAGCAAACAACTGTGAAATGAAACAGAAACAATCCAACTCTCTGACCACTTTGTCAGCCGTGTGGGCTTAAAGTGTGTTTGATGTTTTTTGTCAAGGTTTCACGACAAGTGAAGCTGGAGATGCAGGACTCGGAGCAATTCCATGTGGTCGGTCCAGAGGAGGCATGTACAAAGGTTGCACCAGGAATGTCTGCTACTTTCGCTGTCTCCTTTACCCCGCAGGAGAACAAGGTACTGGATACAGAGGTAGTCTGACTGCTCCATAGAATAATCATACTTAGAAGGCTGAATTCAGGAAGCACAATGAAGTATCAAGGTAACCTGCACTTAAGAGGCTGATATAGAATTTAGATTAGATGATTAGATGAAGCTGTAATCCGGCCTGTAGGGAAGCAGAGGATGCGATGTGGGTAAGAATGTGAAATTAGAGAGATAATACTCTTAAGTAAGCACTCCATCTGATGACAATAATATAGCAAAAATACATAATAAATAATATGACATCAATGACAGACTATACATTATAATGGATGTATTCACGTTGCACTCAGAGTTTGTGCACTGATCTCTGCCAATGGCTAAGTCAGAAGGCTCAGATCAGGCAGGATGTTACACCAGCATATCCTTTTGTCATCTCTATTATTGATACTATGGGTGAAAGTGAAACCTGAAAAGCAAGGGTCAGCATTGAATGTACCAACATTATATTAAAAGTTACATAATCCTTCATGTGTGTTGTGGCTGTTTTACAGTGGTCACCACACTGTTTTCAGTCTTGCTAGCAGCTCGGCTCTAGTGATGGCATCTGATCTGTCGGTCGGTCAGTCCACAGACCAAAGATATTGACAGACTGAAATATCTCTACAATGCTATGCTTGATACAAATTGTTCACGGTTCCCATAGGATTAATTCTAATGACTTTGGTGATCCCCTGACGTTTTTGTATGTTTATAACCATCAGCGTTTCCAAACTTCTTCATTTTAAGTCTTTTTTTCCCTGTTGTTTTAGTTTGGACGGGAGGTGCAAACGTAGCAAAAGGTCTCCGTTTTAAAACGAAAACACAGTAGTGTGGACGGGGCCTCAGAAAATTGCGTTGAGCAGGAAATATAATACACCACAGCGATCATGGGCTAAATACCCACTCTGTTCACAGCCCAGTTCCCTAAGGATGTTGTAAATTCTCCTCTCATTACCATTACTTATGTCACCTTTGATTTCAGGGCCCTAATTACACACAAACACTCACACACACACATAGGCTCCAAAGTAACTCGTTAGTATCTACTCATCTGCTACATCCAAGGTTAAAGGATAATTTTGAATCCACAACCAGCTATATTCATAAGAGCAAATAGTCGTACCCACAATGTTTTAGGTTTAAATCAAGCAGCAAAAAGAAGATTAGAAAGGAGACATTACCCTTAAAGATCGTGTGACCACTGAATGTAAAACTACAGGATAGTATAAATGGGGACACAGCCCAAAAACCACTATCACAAGTGAGCAGATTGATACGGTGGCCCAGAGGTGCCAAATACAATACAAAAGCCACAACACAAATACAAAAGTCACAACAGAAATACAAAAGCCACAACACAAATACAACACAAATACAAAAACCACAACACAAATACAAAAAGCCACAACACAAATACAAAAAGCCACAACACAAATACAAAAACCACAACACAAATACAAAAAGCCACAACACAAATACAAAAAGCCACAACACAAATACAAAAAGCCACAACACAAATACAAAAGTCACAACGGAAATACAAAAACCACAACACAAATACAAAAGTCGCAACAGAAATACAAAAACTCAGCCAATTAAGAGGTAATTTGAGAATAAATCATAGCTGCAGAGACAGAGGAGTGGAGAGGAAACAAGGACCCTCAGGCTCCATCCACACTACTCTGTTTTAGTTTACAAACGCAGAATTAAACGAATACGATCTCCGTCCACACCAGCATTTTAGCTGCGTATCAGAGTTTACATTAAAACGACTAAAAACGCACATCTAGTGGCCGTTCATGTATACTAGGCACGCACATGCCGGTGTAAACATGAAGCAGATGGTCTCTTCCGTAGTTACAGAAGATTTGGCAAAATAATAAAGTAATGCAGACAAAGAATCAGACCAGATTTTTTTTTTTTTTTTGCATGGACCAGTAACGAGCTGGGACTGTTAGTGAATGTAACACGGGAGTTTGGTGGCGGAAAACAGACTGGGAGTCGTCGCAAAGTAAGCGACGACATGCACTGTACAAGCATAGGCAGATAAGTGTTATTTGCTCGGTACAGAATATTTTAATAAGAATACCGAGTCAAAAACTCTGTCAGTAGCACAATGTGTCTGCTTTGCATGACATAAGACCAAATCAGCGAGCCACGCGTGAGCATCCGCGTCATCGTTTCTAAAGTCCTCCATTTTTGCCCGTCTTCACTAAAACGCCCCCTGGAGTTTCAAAAGGAAAAACGCGGTCGGCAGCGTTTCCAAACTTTTACGCTTTAGGTCTTCGTTTTTGTCATTTTAGTTTGGACGGGAGGTGCAGACATAGCAAAAGGTCTCCGTTTTAAAACGAAAACACAGTAGTGTGGACGGGGCCTCAGAAAATTGCGTTGAGCAGGAAATATAATACACCACAGCCATCAAGGGCTAAATACCCACTCTGTTCACAGCCCAGTTCCCTAAGGATGTTGTAAATTGTCCTCTCATTACCATTACTTATGTCACCTTTGACTTCATGACCCTAATTACACACAAACACTCACACACACACATAGGCTCCAAAGTAACTCGTTAGTATCTACTCATCTGCTACATCCAAGGTTAAAGGATAATTTTGAATCCACAACCAGCTATATTCATAAGAGCAAATAGTCGTACCCACAATGTTTTAGGTTTAAATCAAGCAGCAAAAAGAAGATTAGAAAGGAGACATTGCACAGTTAGTTGGATCATCTTGAGGAATCTATTTGTGCTGGGGTGCTACAGATAGGTCTGAGGATGGAAAACACTGAAAAGGGAACTATTGGACAATGGTAGATGTTTATCATCCCTAGTGGTTCAACTTTAATAACGTATGTTCTCTTGACTACTGCTACTAGTGCCATCATCAGGTCAGTTTTTTTTATTTGTCCAATACTTTGGTTTATGACCAAATATTAATGGAATTCTGGTCAGCCTCACCTGTAGTTTGTGTTTAATGCAAATTAGCATAATTTAGCGTGCTAACATGCCAAACTAAGATGGCGAATAAGGTAAAATATCATACCTACTAAACATCAACATGCTAGTATTGTTTTTGTGAGTATGCTAATGTTAACTACAACCCACTGGCATGGCTGTACTCTTAGTTTTGTTATTTATGTACATGTTTTGTGGTTGAGTAGTGGTGTACACACACTTTATATTAGAAAATACTAAAACAATGGTTTAGTAGCTAATCGAAAAAAAAACAATTCAGAATATGTGTGTATTTGTGACTTGTGTCTCCATCCGGACCTTGCTGACATGCAGATGGCTCTGATTCACCTAACACACTTCAATAATATTTTTTTCATTTTGTTAATCTAGGACTATCACCACAGACTGGTTTTTGTGACAGAGAGAGAACGATTTGAGGTCCCAATCCATGCCATTGGGCCACGTGCCATTCTTGACTTTCGTGACGAGCTCCATTTACCCGTCTGTCTTGTGAAAGCCTCCACAGAGCGGACTACTCTAGTTCGCAACATAGGAAACTGCAAGGCCATGTTCCAGCTACACACACAGAGGTGAGGGTCAAAACAGGACGGTTTTTTGTTTGAGTGATTTCATCTATTATAGTTTACTACACAGCAAATAGTTATTAGATACCTAAAAAATTACATTTGTGAGTATAATATGTAAATTATATAATTAATGCAGAATCAAACAATTTGCTTAGCAACCTCTTCAAGAACTACTACTATACTTGGTGATAGTATACATTTCATTAACATTTATAGTAATTACTGTTGATTACATGTTTTATTCAATATCTGGGTTTCTTCTCACAAAACAACATTACACCTAGGCTATTATAAAAGTCCAAGCCTTAATGTCTGTGTTTTTATTCCATCCAGTGAAATTGTATTCATTTTAATCCAGGCCTTTCTCAATAACACCCTCCTGTGGAGCTCTTGATGTAGGCGAGGGCATGCAGGTGACTGTGGAATTCAATCCCATGACTGCAGGAGACTACAGTCAGGACCTGCTTCTGCATTACCACACTGGTGAGAAAAATTCATCTCTGAAAACAAACAAAACTACAAAACTGTGAGCAAGCTAGTGACACAAATTACTTTAAAGGAAGTTATGACCTCAGCTAAACTAGCGTCGTACATTATTTCTTGATTTCCCTGAGCTGTAGTGAAATATTCACAGCTATCTAATCAGCATATACAGATTTTTATAATAATAAGAATGACCTTTTTTCAGTGTGTTTCTCATCAGATCTTCTAAATTCTAGTATACTCTAAATGCTTCCACAGAAGGCAGTGAGTTTTCAGATGTTTTGTCCTATTTGTCATATGTGTTTCTCAATCTGTCCGTCTCTCCTGTGTCGCACAAACAGATTTCATTTGGCTTCATCAAAATCTGACAACTGTATCAATACAACTTTTTTCTTTGGTAATTCACAAACATGAACCCGTATATAGTGAGATTTGATACAGTACAGTATCTTTTATAAAAGTGTTGCCTCAAAGTACTTTGTCTCATTAGATCTGTTATGGCTTGGCACACACGTGCACACGCACACACATGCAAACGCACACAGATGGAAGCAGATATTTTCTACAAAAATCTACAAAAAACGGAGTTTGCGTAAGCAGCAATGTCAAATGGAATGGAACTAAAAGGATGAATGTGTTTACTATTATGAGGTAAACACTGTAATGAGATTCTCTTTCTGCAGCAATGGTCACCCTGAAGCAGAACAAGACTGCTGAACATGGCCCACTATCGTCACACACACACACATGCACAAAACAATGGTTACTGTAATTTCCTACAATGGCTGGTAGACAGGCATTCACTTTAGGCAGATGATATGCCAGCTTGTTTCATTCTGTACTTTTAACATTATTGCATGCGTGTGTGTCCCTATCTCTGTCATGTATGCAGCCCTTATCAGTGTTTTCCATCCTCAGACCTATCTGTAGCACCCCAGCACAAATAGATTCCTCAAGATGATCCAACTAACTGTGCAATGTCTCCTTTCTAATCTTCTTTTTGCTGCTTGATTTAAACCTAAAACATTGTGGGTACGACTATTTGCTCTTATGAATATAGCTGGTTGTGGATTCAAAATTATCCTTTAACCTTGGATGTAGCAGATGAGTAGATACTAACGAGTTACTTTGGAGCCTATGTGTGTGTGTGAGTGTTTGTGTGTAATTAGGGTCATGAAGTCAAAGGTGACATAAGTAATGGTAATGAGAGGACAATTTACAACATCCTTAGGGAACTGGGCTGTGAACAGAGTGGGTATTTAGCCCTTGATGGCTGTGGTGTATTATATTTCCTGCTCAACGCAATTTTCTGAGGCCCCGTCCACACTACTGTGTTTTCGTTTTAAAACGGAGACCTTTTGCTACGTCTGCACCTCCCGTCCAAACTAAAATGACAAAAACGAAGACCTAAAGCGTAAAAGTTTGGAAACGCTGCCGACCGCGTTTTTCCTTTTGAAACTCCAGGGGGCGTTTTAGTGAAGACGGGCAAAAATGGAGGACTTTAGAAACGATGACGCGGATGCTCACGCGTGGCTCGCTGATTTGGTCTTATGTCATGCAAAGCAGACACATTGTGCTACTGACAGAGTTTTTGACTCGGTATTCTTATTAAAATATTCTGTACCGAGCAAATAACACTTATCTGCCTATGCTTGTACAGTGCATGTCGTCGTTTACTTTGCGACGACTCCCAGTCTGTTTTCCGCCACCAAACTCCCGTGTTACATTCACTAACAGTCCCAGCTCGTTACTGGTCCATGCAAAAAAAAAAAAAAATCTGGTCTGATTCTTTGTCTGCATTACTTTATTATTTTGCCAAATCTTCTGTAACTACGGAAGAGACCATCTGCTTCATGTTTACACCGGCATGTGCGTGCCTAGTATACATGAACGGCCACTAGATGTGCGTTTTTAGTCGTTTTAATGTAAACTCTGATACGCAGCTAAAATGCTGGTGTGGACGGAGATCGTATTCGTTTAATTCTGCGTTTGTAAACTAAAACAGAGTAGTGTGGATGGAGCCTGAGGGTCCTTGTTTCCTCTCCACTCCTCTGTCTCTGCAGCTATGATTTATTCTCAAATTACCTCTTAATTGGCTGAGTTTTTGTATTTCTGTTGTGACTTTTGTATTTGTGTTGTGGCTTTTGTATTTCTGTTGTGACTTTTGTATTTGTGTTGTGGCTTTTGTATTGTATTTGGCACCTCTGGGCCACCGTATCAATCTGCTCACTTGTGATAGTGGTTTTTGGGCTGTGTCCCCATTTATACTATCCTGTAGTTTTACATTCAGTGGTCACACGATCTTTAAGGGTAGCCTCAGTTCCCAGCACAATTTGCTAGACTCCTTAACATCAAAGGCAGAAAGACGTGTCGACACACGAGGGGATCAATTAGAGGTAAAAGGATAAAGTTGCTGGAAAACATCAGTGCATTGGAATAGATGATTTTATTGGGGCTCGTGTGTTCAGTTGATTTTTTTCTCTTGTTTTGCTTTAACTCACTCTGTTTTGAACACCCTACATGGATTTATGTAGAAAAAAACTGTGTTATTCTGTGTACCATGTGGAAAAGAGGACTTGAGTTCACTTTTGTTAGTTATGCATTGTCTGGGTACACTACCCCCATTTTTACTGTGAAAGATTGTGCGTGTGTGTGTGTGTGTGAGTGTGTGTGTACGTGAGGGAAAATTCAGTAGCATGCTGACACGACAGTCGTTTGGTTATCAGTAGTAGTCCTGAAACTCTACCGCGGCAAAGTCACCTTGTGAGAAAACTACCTGTTTATGATTGGATAATGGTGGATAAGAGCTAAACTGTTCTGACTTTAGATTTATATTGATTCATTTTGAGCTTCATTGAATTTATTGCGATACCATTCACAGAGCAGGGAGACCCGACAAAATATTTATGTACAGCTCTTTAATGATGATTGTTTTAAAATCAAAAACTTTAGAATCTATAGAAAAAATCTGTGGATTAGAGTTTTTTTTGTGTACTATAAAACTTTTCATTATGTTTTACCTGTGTGCGTGACCTTAAAGGAGCATGGGGTGCTGTGTGGCTATGTAAACAAGCAGGTCTGCTGAAGGAGTGGGAACAGTAGCGGCGCTCAGCAGCATTAAGCTTTTATAATGAGAGGACCAGCCCACGTCCAGAACACCACTTACAGCCCATCAAGAGACTGTCATTTTTAATTTAGCACCTTGCCCTGTCTACCTCACGCTCATGTATGTTTCAGGTCAGCATCCTGCAAAAGGCTTTACTCTGCTGAGCGGCAATTGGAGACTTTAGCATACACTGGCTCTAGCCAGTGTATGCATGTGTGTTGTGTGTCAATTTGCATGTACAACACTGTGCTTTAGGCAGGTACACACTGCATCTTTACCACATTGTCAGTTAAAAGGCAGTGTAGCTTTGAAAAATAACAGTGTGCTTAGCTCACTTGTTCACCCTCATGGTATGTTAGACAATCCTTGTTCTGTCTTAAAAGTGAATAGAGACTCTGTGCTGCTCCAGTAAGCCCCCCCCCCCCCCCCCCCACAACCCCACCCCCATCACACACCTCCCTCTCCTCTGTCACTGCTGCTGATTTAAATGAAAAGACGGACAGCTCTTAGGGAGCGCTGAGGCATCTGCTTTGACAGGGCGATAGTGCCGAGGGGACTTCAGCACAGCACCATTTTACAAAAGCAGCACACACACACAAATGGCAAGCAGCCGCAGATAAACACACACAGTCACCCAAAATGTAAGTACACTCATGTGCGTCCTCACACACTACAGAGCTGCTGTTTGTGCTATAATCAAAGGTAGCCGAGGGGGTTGAGAAGTTTTCTCACTGTGTACAGAAGAGAAATTATAGGAAGAGAAAGCGAGTGGGGGGAAGATGGGTTGGTGGCTAGTGATGATGAAAGCTTAGCAATAAGCAGCATTTCTCCCTGCCTGTCAACTGCTGTCATAGCATCCGGATGCTGGGAGATAATTGCTTTTCTCTCTGCATTCCCCTGTTCTCAGTTTTCTCTCCTTCATTTCCTTCTATCACTCATCCTCTGTTCTCTCTTCTTCTTCATCTGATGGTATCTCACAGCTTCGTAGTCTTCCCAGCAGAGTGAAAGACCTGGCTTTCCTGTGTAACTGTGCCAGGCTTTTTTGTATTCCCTCTTTCTAGCAGATGGAAAACTTACTGATAATTGGCCCTTTGGAAGCAAACTCAAACAGTCCTTGAATTCTAATATGTGTTTTCACTGGAGGACGCACATGGTCATTCAACCAGCTCTCATTATTCTCAGTCTGGTTTATTTTTTCTCTCAACCAGAACTAGGGTCAGTTTGTTGTAGATGCATATAAAAGCTCAATAAGTCACACTACAGTTTTTACTATTACTGAGGCTTTTGATAAAACAGTAGACGTACATTTAAATTGAACTGAAATTTTATATAGATAGGGACTTTTCCTCATCTAGAGGGACCTTGACTGGTGGGATTTCTCTTGTGTGGATTATTCCTGTGCTGAGTAAGATGCAAATGCCATTTGTTGTCACCATGAGAACCAGTCAGTGAGAAGGGAAATCTTGGGCTTGTTGAGTGCACAGGGGAAGATTTGTGTTTGTGGCACCAAGTGTGTTTGAGGGCAGTCAGTAGGTGCATTCGAGATGACGGCGGCTGACTTTTGCCGACTTGATAGTCTAACATGAGCTTCAGGTGACTGCAGGGGCGGGGAATAAAAAACGGCGCTGTCAAGTCGGACACATTCTACCTGCGTGAGCTTACTGTGAGCTGCGATCAATGACTGATCTCGCGGCATTTTTCTTCAAATCAGGCAATAGTGTGGTGTCAACTTGGTGTAGCCGGGGAAAAGCAACTGCGGCCGCCGGACACGGCGCCTGCCACCGCCTTGCTCCCGCGAGGTTTTAATGTCATGTGACATGGTGACGTTTTGCAGCGCCAGCGAAAGTCGGACACACCAGCATGCCTTATTTTAAGTCCAGCATGCATCACGTTACGTCAGCGCTGCACAGCGCTGCATGAAGTCAAACGCACCTATTGTCAGACTAGTTGTACACATAATCCACCAATAGGAAAGAAAAGTAGCCTAATTGCTGCAGCAGTTTGGACCCGGGAAATGCTGATGTTGCGTCCTGCAGGCAAACAGAGTATTAGCCTCTGCATTTTGATTGTTGCTCATCTTGCAGGCAGGAAATAAGTGTTATGTCACAGGTTTTTACACTTTTTGTAATCGAGTCTTTATTTTCTTTAGGCAAACCAATGATGGGAAAAAGAAAATATAAATAAATAAAATTCAAATTAGTGTTCGCTTGTGAGAAGTATATTTGTAATTTATTAGAGTAGCTATAAATAATATTAACAGCAGTTATAAAAATGTTGCATGCACAATTTGAGAGGCCTGTACTCATTTTGTCTGTACATGACACACATGGACATTTCTACCTTTGAAAAATAAACTGCTGTTTCCTTGCCGCAGGTTGGAGTGGAACTGCAGCCCTGAACTTGCTGACACTGCAGCATTGCAGCTGGATGATATGTGCTGGGCATTGGTTTAGGTGCCTTGCGTCAATGACACTGTGCCCTTGTTTATTTAAACATTGTTGGACATTTCTTGCACTGTCAAACCAGAGTCAAGTTGTATATCTTCGGCCAAAAGCTAACTCACCTTCCTGCAGAGCAACCATTAATCTGACCTGTCGTTTAGGTTTAATCATGTTCCGTTCTATCTATTCAGTTATACATGAATAAAAAGTAATTAATGGAAAGTGTCCATGGTTGTTTTGGCTAGAGACAAGCTTTGAAAAGCACAACAATCACAATAAAATGATACCCATTTGGACTCTATGAGTTGCACAGCTTGTAAATGAGAAAATCCTCCATGTCACTTTGATCTGAGTTTTTATTTCTGGTAATTTCATTCACCAAGGTATCTGTGTTTTCATTTACGCTAGGGAGATGTTATATCAAAGAAATTATGAACCACAGTAACATGGATAGGAGAACCCTGTAGAGTTCGGATCCCAGACAACTCAGTAAGCAGAATTCAGATATCCCCTTGTGTTTTATCCAAAAAAAGTCCCTGTGTGTGTTGAGTTGGAGCTGAGCATTTGTCCTTATTTAAAAAAAAATTAACCTCTGCAGGTATACAAATATCAGTAATCTCAGGATGAGCACGGTGCTTCTACAGGCTAAAGATCCAGTCTGTCCCATGTAAATAAAGACTCATTACATTTACATAAGCCCTTGTACTTGGTGGCTTTATACAAAACCTTGTTTTGCATCTTGTTTTGTTGCTGGTTATTGTTGCTCTTTCTCTCACTTATGTGAAATGTGTTGAGATGGTGGCACCTTGTTACCCACAGAGACTCATTAGATGTCCTATTAACCATTAAGGTCTGTGTCTCTTGTGGCTTGTGGTTTTGAGACACCAGAGAAACATACTTTGAAGTTGTATTGTGTTGTGCTGGGAAATCATATTTTCCTTATGCCTACTACATTATAATTTAAACGTTTCATATTTATTTCAGCCTGATGTATTTCACATTACTCCAACTCAAAGGCTTTGGCAGCATAATAAAGTAAGTTGTTTTGGATGCCAGTTTTCCAGGATATTTTGGGAGCCATTTTAGTCTCTCTGCAAGGCTCCTTTTGATCCAGATCCAGTGTTTCAAAGCTAGACTTTGCAGCGTGTCTTTGGCTTCACTGTGCGTTTCTCCTCTATCCATTGCCCACATTAGGCCTCAGACTCCCAGAGGAGTCTGGCTGCTCAGTGGATAGAATTTTTGTTGCGCTGGGTAGCTCCCAGTTTAGTACTGGATGTACAGCGTATCATTGTGTAAGTGTCTCTCCCCCCATGCAACTAGGGCAATTTAGGGCAATGATTTAATTAAGGACTAGCTCCAAGTTAGCTTGCTTGTTAAATAAGCAATAATAAGAAATTTATTTGAGTCATTTTGGTGTAGTTTTGCAAAGAGAAAGGACAAATCTATCAAGAAGACTGAGACTTTTGTAGGCGAGTTGTTAAACAAAATCTCACTACTGCTCTGTTAAAGTGTGTGGGTCAATGGCTTCCACTTTGTAAGGTGTCAACTAAATCGCCACAGATGCACATTTAGCATACAACAAACCCCTCTACTCACATCTTACTTATGACAATGAAGAGATGAATGTGCCTAGAGAGGATGTGGGAGCAGGAGTCTGTTTCCTTTAGAATATGCTTCTTTTTAATGCTTCTCTTCATAATAGCTACTGTATTCTACCTACTTCACTTCAAATTTTATTTTCAATGCTAATATTTATGTTAGTTAAAAAGCCCTACTTTGCTATACAGTAGGTAGCAACAGGGATCAGGGGTAAGGCTGATTTGGTCCTGATCTGGTTTTTATTGCCTATTGTTTATTGTTGTAATATGTCACAGATTTGAAATATATAACCATTTGCCATGCTTTTTGTGGAATAAATTTGAATGTTTTTCGCAGATTCAGTATGTGGCATCAGTTTACTCCTGTGTGTCCTGAAGACCTGTTAGCTATAAGATGGAAGTTATTGAAATCATCCATTCAGATGCATCTTTTAATATTAAAGCTGTATTAACGGGGCATGTCATAACAAGAAAGCACAAAACCAAGTCAGCTTCAGAGGCCCCATTTTACATGAGGTTTGCAGTATTGCTAGCCTGATTCCAGACTTCCGAATTGCTGTAAACATCTCAGATGTTATGTGTGATTCATTTCTATAGATAAATCTTTAAACACATTTAGAAATAAATAAATGCAGGCTTTTATTGGCTACTGATTTGCGGCTTTATATTATTACCAAGATTCTTTGATCTTGTTGTCTGTGCTGCTGCAGTCTGAATATATAGACTTCAATAAATGGTATGCACATAGAGCACAAAAGTGGAAGGTATATGTGCCCCTTGTCCCAAGTGAAACATGAAGACATAGTGTATGTGCAAATATCTGTTAAAGTTAAAGTGTTTTGCTTGTCTTCTGCTCAGGTGAAGATGTCTACATCAGACTTTATGGGACTTGTGAGGAACTGAACATTCATCTTGAACCAGACTCTGTCCTGTTAAAGAAGACCTACATTTCCCTGGCCAACGTAAACACAGTGTGCCTCACCAACACGGGTGATATCCCGCTTCAGTACTATTGGACGACATGGCCCAGCCTGCAAGAGGAGGCCCTGAGCTTATTGAGGTATGTATGAATGCACACAAATGATTTAACACAGACAATGAAGGAATGTGGTTTTTTAGAAGTGTGGGCTGTTTAAGCTCCCCCTTTCCCTCTCACTGTGTACCAGGTGGCAAGTAAAATTGCCTGATGATTTTTTTTCTTTACCACAGCACGTGTTGCCAGAAATAGCTCAATGTCCATCACTTTATTTCTGTTGACAAGTCTTTCTCTGCCTGTCTTTGTCTCTGACACTGTTCGTTTGGCTCTTTTTGCCTTTCACCTTCCCTCCCTTTCTCTAGGGAAAGCTCAGTGCTCCCGCAGAAGGAGGAAAATGAGAGGGAACAGTTGCTTTTTCAGTGTGAGTCTGACCCGACAGCGATCCATCGCCTCCCGCTGCTGTCCAAAGCCCTGCAGGAACGCAGAAGCCAGGCTGTGAAGGGCTACCGCCTGGAGCTTCCACACAGCTGCATAACTGTGGAACCAGCGGTGTGTTTGTGTGTCTGTGTAATATCCTCTCCCTCTTGCACAGTCTCACATGTTGGTCCACCAGACCCATGGATTTGCAGCTTAGTAAGGTTTCTCTCCTCGTTAAGACTGTGCTGCAGAGATAATGACTTTTCATGATAATCTAATATTTTAAAATGCCATGGGGAACAACATACCTATATACACATATCTCTGAGCTAGCAGGGATTCAGTAGCTTGTTCAAGGGCACTTGAGCAGGTTGGATGTTTGAAACATCCTTAGATTGAAGGACACTCTCATTACATGCTATATCACCTATGATGCATTGTGGCTGTAAGGAGAGAAATGAGAATCTGTTGAGGATTCCCCCAGAAAGATTAGATCTGTAATTAGATCTCTTGTTCGCATGTAAATCCAGTCCTCATGTCCTCAATGGCAGGTGAGTCACAAATTGGGCCTTTTCTGCCCAGGGACCTTCAGGTAGCCTGACCAGTTCTGACACCGCCTTCCCTTATTTCTGCCTGTGTCTCCTCCACTCAACATAGCCAGGTTCCCTTGCCAGAGGGAGAAAGGAGACAGAAGGAGAGGCATACAGAGGAGAGAGAGCATACAGTCTGTAGGCCAGTCACATATGAAGAGCCACCTACCCATGCACACATATACTTATACAGCCACAGACAGGTTTTCATAGGTAGTAGTTGTATTTTTTCTGTATGAGGGAATATGCATTCACAGAGTGGACATGCATGTCCGCTTTTATATCCTTTAAGTAAAATGACCAATTGTTTTTGTTTATCTTTATATGGTTCAGGAGGGTGAAATATGGCCCAAAATGACAGCACGGTTCATCGTTGTCTTCAAGCCAGAGGAGGCCAAACTGTACCAACAAACCATATATTGTGATGTTACAGGTCAGTGCCTATGTAGAAAATACAACACTAACTTTAGTTTTCACATCCAAACCCACATTATTTCATGTATCTTTACAATCCAGTAACAACAGAGCAATGTATAGTTTTTAACCAAAATTGTCTATCTCAACAATGTTTGGATGGACTGTCAGACAGGATGAACTATAATCACTTCTCATCTAGTGCCATCATCAGGTCAAACTGTAATGAGTCCAGTATTTTGGTTTATGGCCAAATACTTGCAAGACTAATGACTTTGCCAACTTAGAGTCAGCTGTACTTTGTGGTAAGTGGTAAACACCGTTAACATGCTAACATGTTAAACCTAGAATCTGAATATAGAAAAAAATATTCTTGCACCACTCAGCATCACTCTGTTAGCATGGCTGTATAGGCTCAACTTTTTATAGAGAGCTAATGTGACACCGGATCTTTCGGGTTCTGTTCAAGAAGTAAGGAAACCTCATTCAAAATCCAACTGACATTTGTAACTACACTAACAACACATCCAGCCTTGGAACAGAGCCTTTCTTTACAGTAGCCTACAGTATGCTGGCTCATTTCACATGTTTGGAAATCTTAGATTGCTTCCACAATTCTTCCTCAAATATGTATTGCACAAATGATAAAATATGAGTAGGGAAGCAAGGTGACACTCACGACTGGTCATTTAAGATCCATTTTAATGCAACATGTGAAATACATTGCATCTCAACAGCAATTGATTTTAATGATCAGTGTGTAGAGTTTAGTGGCATCTAGCAGTGAAGTTGCAGATCGCAGCCAACTGAATACTACTTGCCTACTAAACGTAGGAGAAATTACGGTGGCTGCGAAACATGCGAAAAAGGCAAAAGGCAGGTTTCTTGAACCAAAACCATCTTAGAACCAGAGGGCATAACCATTTTGTTTGTTCTTCAACACCTTGGAATGGATTGTTTTAACAACTTCAAGCAGACTGCACTCCTGCTGCAAATCAATAGCTTGGCTTCCTAATAAAAGATTCTCCTTCCCTCAGTGGGCTGGTACAGACAAAGGTTAGACCAGGTAGCAAACAGTGTCTGTCTGTTGGTTAATTGTCAGAGGACAACTGCTCTTCTCAATTACAGTGTATGTCTTGCTTCTCCTTAGTATGATATCCACAATCAAACTTGGTTGAAGTACCACCAGTTGAAGAACCCCTAAATCTGCTTAAATGCCTTAGTCACCCTGACCGAATCATTGCTACTTGCTCTCATTTTCATATTAGACAATATGACAGTCATGAGGCCCCAGTATATTCATCCCAGCGATAGTAAAAGGTTGTTGGGAAATTTGCATGTGGCCATCACATGTGTCTTCTGAGCCGGAGGCCAGATTTACATAGATTTCCATGTTTTCTGAGGCAGGTGATGACCTGACCAGCATGGGTCAATTACAGCACAATTACAAACAATATTTCTGGCTATCATAGCCTCCGCACGTCTGGGTAGGTTTTCCACAAGATTTTGGAGTGTGAATTTGTGCCCATTCAGCCAAAAGCATTCTATTTGTGAGGTCGGGCACTGATATTGGACAAGAAAGCCAGGCATTAACTCCTCCCAAAGGTGTTCAGTGGGGTTGAGGTCAGGACTCTGTGCAGGCCAATCGAGTTCCTCCACACCAAACTGGTCAGCCATGTCTTTATGGACCTCACTTTGTGCACAGGGGCATAGTCATTCTGCAACAGCAAATGGCTTTCCCCAAACTGTCACCTTGCACAATGTTAGAAGTGTCTGATTGGATTAAATATCTTCGTTTCCTGTAGCATCAAGCAGGCCCTTCACTGGGTCTAAAGGGAATAGCTCAAACCCTGAAAACAGCCCCAGACAATTATCCCTCCTCCACCAAACTTTACAGTAGGCACTATCACCAAACCCAGATTTGTTCATCAGACTGCCAGATATGAAGAGTGTCTTCATGTTTCGTTTACAGTGTTCCATTTTGGTTTCTCTGTCTGTGTCTACACTCAGGCCGTGAATCTCGTTTACCTTTAACAATAAAGGGTGAGGGCATGGGACCTGAACTCCAGCTCAGCTATAACCTGATGAACATGAAAAACAAAGTATTCATTGGTGCCAAAAGCTGTTACGAGGTAAGAAAGGTTAAGTCGAAGTGAACAGTTGTGTCCCTTTAAATTGTTATGACATAGGACAAAATATGCGCTTGATGTGTACAGTTTGTGTGTGGCATAATCTTTCTTCCTTTTATAGTAAGATTACATTGCAAGGTATTCATGTTATTCTGTCCATTAGTGAACATTATATCATATCCATATCTTGTGCCCCAGCCAAGACTCTTAACAACAAGAATTACCATATTTACAATTTGACAATACTGAAGTATGTATTATACAATTTTTGTCTCTTTTAAAGGTTCAGTGTGTAATATGTTGGAGGATTTATTGACAGAAATGCAATATATATATCCATAACTATGTTTTCAGTGGTGTATAAAGACCTTGCATACTGAACTGTTATGTTTTTATTACCTTAGCTATGAGCTATTTCTATCTACATACACGCGGGTCCCCTTACATGGAAGTCGCCATGTTGCGCCGCCATGTTTCTACAGTAGCCCAAACGGACAAACGGCTCTACATAGCGCGTTTCATTCACTACGTTGAATGCGTACAAAGAAGAACAACAACAGCAACAAGTAACCTTAGTAACAGAAGTAGTAGTTGTAGTAGTAGTCATCTGGTTTATTAGAAGTAAGAAAAGTGGACAAATGGAGGCCCACAAGTATTATTTAGCACAAGATCCAACACCGTAGCTTCTCCTGCGTGTGCAGAAAAGGAGGGGGGGGAGCGGTGACCGATGGTGTATATGTTGTGTTGGAATAATCAGAATCTTTTTTTCCTCCTTAAATCTTTTTTTGCAAAAAGACAAATAAAGTGTACATGGGACATTTTATTTTACTTTACAGTATACAGAACTTTGATTTGTGCAAAATGGCGTATTGCATATACATATTTTGCAAACATGTAGTTTGTAATATAGTTATGATGGTTAGTTTGCTGTGATTGTAGAGTGAACTAGATGTCTGCATGTTGTTTATATGCTCTGATAATGCTAATCCAACACATCTTTGTAGTAGCATCCATTTCACATTCCGTCTTAAGAGCACATGAACGCACTGAAGTTGAAAGAATGACTTCACAACTTGGGAAATTGGACCATCCGAGGAGCATGTGAATGCACAGTGAGCCTATGATTGCAATTCGCAACCCTTACCACTCTGAACCTTTAAATAAAACTAAACTTTAAGTCTAAACTAAGTGAACTGTTAAAATTTCCAACATAAAAACAAATCATATACTTCTCTCTTTTTAGTGCTTGTAATAAATTCATCAAATGTTTTCTGCAAAATAAAACTGTTGCTCCCAGAGCACTATTTGCAATATTCAAGTGGATAAGGTCATCAAACATAAATGCAATACATGCATACTACTAGATGATTGACAGTGGGGCTCGCTCATACAAACAAAATATGACTTGAGTGTTGAATCAGTGGGTCCTTCTTTTTATCCAGGTGCTGGTGTCCAACAGAGGACTGATTGATGCCCCTTTCAGGCTGTCAAGCCCTGACACCCCTTTTGGCCGCTGTTTCTCCTTTAGTCCTGAGGAAGGTGTTATTCCCTCTGGAGCCAGCCAGATTGTGGGAGTCACCTTCCACAGTCGCATCTTGGGAACTTTCTCTGAGGACCTGCTGCTAACTGTCACAGGACAGCCTCAACCACTAACCTTAACCTTCAGGTGAAGTTAGCGAGTAACTCAGATTGTAATGGAACATTCAGATTTATCAGTAAATATAAAAACTTTAAAGCCTTTAAAGTGGTGACAGGGTTACTTATTAAAGTTATAAAGAATCAGTTTACACTACGCTTACAGTTCTTATTTTAGAATCTTTCCACTTGCTGTTGTTATTTCCAGGGTTTCTCAATGCTCATGTTTTTGTCTTCTCTTTCAGAGGTGGTGTCATTGGTCCCACATTCCACTTCAATGTTTCAGAGTTTGATTTTGGAGATGTAGCCTTTGGTGAGTTACTTATTTACTTAGTCGCTATTTTTCCTATTTCCACAATTTTTTGGCTTTTTTGTTTTTAAGTTTCTATATAACATGTACTCGAGAGAATCGCAACATTCAGAGAAAAATGTCTTCTACTTTAGCCTCCTCTTTATGTTCTTATGTTCTATTTGTTCCATCTTAATTGTTTTTCTTTCTCTCATCTTGGCCATTTTTCCTTTTGTCTCTGTGCAGGTTTCCCGCTAACATTGATTTGTACCCTCTTCAACACCTCCCTGGTGCCTATGACCTTTGCCCTGCGTGTCCCAGGAGACGGGTTGGGGTCTCCCAGTGTGACATGTGCTAAACAGGTTTCCAGTGTGTCCATGAACAATTGGCAAGGCAGTGCTGCTAGAGACCTTCATGCGCGGCCTGTGGAGTTTACCGTCAGCCCTGCTGCAGGCTCTGTCGCTGAAATGTCAGATGTCACCATTAAGGTACAGTAAATTAACAAATTAAGGGAGACCCATTTAAATTAATTGTCGTAGCAGCACATTAAGTCTTTGTAAATGGGTATACCAGAGCTGTGAGGTTTTAGAGGTAACATTTGGATTGCTTACTTTTTTCAGCATTGAACACTGCTCTGCTTGCTTAAACTTCTTTCCTTGAGAAGACTTGAGATTAAGTTGTCCTGGAATGCATTAGTCAGAATCAGAATCAGAAGGAGCTTCATTGCCAAGTAGTGTTTTACACATATGAGGAATTTGCTTTGGAGATAAGGTGCTACATGTAGACAAATAGACAGTTGACATAAATAAATGTAGAAATATATAAATATGGAATAAACAAATGCAAGTTATCTAAGAATAATAAAAGAATAGAGAAAATAATACAACTATTTGCAGAGAAAGAAGAATGTGGCAGATATTTACATGTGCATTACGTATTGCAAAGGAAGAGAATATTGTGTACATAAATATATAAATTGACAATATAAAAATATAGAACAACAACAATTAACAATTGACAACAAATATGTGCCATCTAATCTAAAATTTTAAAGTTAATCTGAAATTCTATGGCAACAGACTTAAACCTACCAAATGAAATTGTGTTCAAAGGTTTAATGTGAGTATACTCACTGTATCTTTTGAACCTGAACTGTATATTATATGTACAGGTGACGTTGTGCTCCAACACAGTCAGGACATACAGGCTGGCACTGGTGGTGGATGTTGAGGGTGTCGGGGAGGAGATCACGACTCTGCCAATCATTGCCAGGTCGGACACATTTACATATGTGAACACACACACACACACACACATACGCACACATACGCACTCTTTAATATGCAAACATCAGTTGAAAGTTGAAGTTTGCTTTGTTGCAAAAATACTTTAGAGTTAAGTGTGACTTTCCCCATTAAAGCCATAAACAGATTATTGGGTCAGCTGTCCTGTATTTTTCTGTTGTGCCATATACTGTTTGATCTTTTCTATTTGGAAAAGATGCTTCATGAAAAATGAATGAATGAATAAACTTGAACCACCATCCCTCTGTCCTAGTAAGATGGGATATCACTACTTCTAAACTTATTGTTAAATTTGAAAATAAGTTTTGACATAAGATGTGTTAATACTGTGTCACAAGACACTGCAAAACAGCAGAGGTTCATCTTGCTTTTTACAAACTGTCCCATCACCCTTTCTCTTAAAGTAAAGCGCCTTTTTTCTGGCAGTAACCTCTGCTGTGCTTCTGGCTGTCGCTGATGCTTTGACAAGCTGTAAATGTGGTCCATTGAACTTCCATACAGGTGTCGACAAATCTGTGGACTATGTGTTAAATATTCAGAGCCCAATTTGCATAAGAATACATTTGAATGTCACCTGCGCCATCACTCAGAATAGGGAAATGGTATCTGATTTCCTCACGGCAATCACCGTCATTGTAAATTTATGAATCCGTTCTAATTAATAGGCTCCAGTTTTGGCTTGACGCAATGCAATTACTGTTGTGATTCATAAATAAGCCTCAGATCTTTTCTTCTCTTTTCCTCTGTCTGTCTGCCTTCCCCTCTATTTCTCTTTGCTAATAGGTGTGTTGTTCCTGATATTGTGGTGGAGACTCCAGTGTTAGACTTTCAAAGGTGTTTCCTCAATCACTCCTATGAACAGCAAGTGCAGCTGATCAACACAAGCACTCTGCCTGCCTGCTTCGTCGTGCTTGACCAGGTTAATTAGATCATTGCAGTAAATTATTTATTTCTGTGTGTGTACTGTATATGGTAGGCTCCTAGAATAGTGACATAAACAAGCACAAAACCTGTCATTGCAGACACATGCATATTTAAGACAATGGCTCATTTGCAGCCCATTACAACAAAAAAATATGTGGTAGAGGTGAGCGACATGACTGAAAAATAACACCTTTAAGTAGTAGCCCAACATTTTGGGAAAAGTCTACATAACACCACCTCTAAAGATCGCTAATTAACACATTATATCTTATTTATTGTACTAAAGCCACAGTAACCTTCAATGATATCCACTTGATTTAAATAAGTCAGAATTCTAAAGCCTAATTTTAGCTTTTGCTTAACTGTAAAATGCTTTTTTTTGCTTGGAACGAGGACTGTGGATTTTTACCCCAATCATTGAAAGCACATAGGGTATTTAAATGGGTAGTATGAACAGGAGGAATCATTACAGCAAGAAAATTAAGTTAAATGTACAATTAAGATACATATTTAGGGTCAAAATAATCAGGTCTGGGCTTAATAGCTGCATGAAAGTGGCCACCACAGAAAACACTGTCAATGTCCACTCCAACAGTGAAAAATTTATTCCAAGACCATCTCTTCTTTTAGTTGTGTATCTATATGTGCTATAGATGCTGGGTCTGTATGCCTGCATTCATTTTTGTCTGCGTCACCTTTTCAACATTAGAGCAGCTACCTCTATTGAGAGCTTTAAATCACTTTTAAAAACACATCTTTTTGCACTGGCTTTTAAGACATGCTGAGCTGTGACATTTTATTGTTGTTACTGCTTTAAGTATAGTTTTTTATCTGTTGTCTGTTTTTACTGTTTTTGGCATGTTCTGTTTTAGACAGGTTGTATTTGGCTATTTATTATGCTTTTTATCTTATGCTGTTCTCTGTATTTGTACAGCACTTTGGGGCAGTAGAGACTGTTTGTAAATGTGCTATATAAATAAACTCTGACCTTGACCTTGACCTTTTCCAGGAATATGAGGAAAGTCCGTCACTGATTTTTGGCAGTTCTGTACCCAGAGGAGTGATTCTTCCTCGCAGTTCAGAAGCATTTCCCGTGTTTCTGCAGGCTAAGGCCGTTGGAAGGCTGCATCACACTCTACGCATTGCTGTGTTTGGCAGTGCCAAGCCACCCTTGGTCAGTGGAAGTCTGTGCATGTTGTTACGGGTCAAATAATGAGTGCATGTGAGCATAATTGTGAGATTTATGTTTGAATACAGGCATACTGTGTTTTTCTGAATTGGTCAGTACAACCTGTTCTCTAATCCGCCTCTTTTCTGTTCGGTTCCAGGAGGTGGTCTTGTCATGTATTGGGCAGGGACCTGTAGTTCATGTTCAGAGCCCACAACTGGACTTTGGCACAATCCCGGTTCTGACGGACATTACTAGAGCCCTGCACCTGTCAAACCAATCACCTATTCCAGCCCACTTTACTGCTCGCATGGTACAAACAGACACCAACCAGACATGCACATACTGAAAATAAATAAACAAATAAAACACTTATGCATTCAAATTGAGATGAACAAGGTGACTTTACATGCCTCGAGCACTATAGGTATAAGCGTACAGAGGTTAAATATTATAAGTAGTGAATTTAATGGATTTAGTAACTGTGTCTAACCATCTATACATTTTGTGACTAGATTTCTTGTGCAAAACTTGTGACTAATTCATTTTCAGTCTAATTTGTATATCTAAATTTTGTATATAATTAATAAGTTAATAGTTTCAATGTCTTGTTAGCTATTGGAATAATTAGTTGATAGTTCGATTTGAGTCGGCGCCAATAAGTGATTTTGTGTGAGAGATCAGGGCTGGCCCTGACAGTGTTGGAGCCCTAGGCGCACAACCCCCCATTGGTTTTAAATATGTTTCCTGTTGATCAACTTTTCTAATTTAATAGAATCCCTGATGATTCAGTACACATAGCCTTCCCTCTTCTTTTGATTCTCTGTTTGGGGAAGTAACTTTAAATACGTGGCACCTCTTCCCCTCGATGATAAATTAATTCATTTTAATTTAGTTATAAACTCCTGGACTTTAATAGCTCCTGTGTTTCATCAGGTTTTCTGCTCATGTTCAAAACTTTCTGCAAATTCAGAATCTCTCCCACATATCTGTTTTCTCTGACATGTCGAGAAAAAAGTTTCAATATTACGAGACTAACGTCATCATGCTATGAGAATTCTTAATAACAAAATAAAAGTAACAGTATTCGTCACTAAAACATATAAAAATGTGTATAATTACAGCATTTTCAATAGTTTTAAACATAACACCATTCCAAAATATTACAACATGCCACATCGTTTATGGAGCCAGCCAGTATATTACTCTAACCCCCAAATAGTAGAGACGAGCGGCCCACATGTTAGCATCTTACGCTAACAGGGTATTAACAGAGTAAACCGCGCCGCTATCGTTACTCTCGGAGGGCCTCATGTGAAACTATATCTCCAAAACCTGCTCATTTTACTGTTTATGTGATGTTTTAACACATTACTAACCTGAAATACAGGAAAAGGGGTGAGACAGAGAGATGTGGTATTCCCTCGCTGAAATCTCCGCAGTTATTGAGGGAAAACAGCACAGCATGCCTCTTGATCATGATCCCTGAGGGTAAACCACAGTCTCACACTACCACCTACTGCCGGGAGGCTGCTACAGCAGGCCAACCATTCACACTTGTAAACCATTTTACTTGTTTTAAACCACATAAAATCTTCTTCAAATAAAGGATATAAAATACAGACATCACCTTAGATGATTTAACACCATAAAATTAAATACAGCCCTGCAATGGACTGGCGACCTGTCCAGGGTGTACCCCGCCTTTCGCCCAATGTCAGCTGGGATTGGCTCCAGCCCCCCGCGACCCTGTACGCAGGATAAGTGGTTGACGTCAAATACAATGTGAACCTTCCTCACCAGAAAAATGGCCGTACAGGTTGATAGCAGCTTATTACAAACCATATTTACTTTTTTTGTTAGGCCAAGGTCTCTAGTGGCCGTAGTAAGTATGATGGGAGCAAATGAGGACACATTAGAAGTGGATGGATCAAACAAACACAGAACTTTCAACCAGAACACTAGGGTTTGTCTCCCAAGTGAAACCATGTCAACAGTGACTTATTTAAAGTTCTAAGTTAAATAATCATGTTACTTATGTTAGTGTTATAGTACTCAAGACTGGTCTTGGTCTTGAGACCGGTCTTAAGACCACTTTTTGATGGTCTCGGACTCGACTGCATTTGTACTCGGTCTTGTCTCGGACATTAAAGACTTGGGATTTTACTTCAAGACCATCAACAAATTGCTTTTGCATTGTCTTGTTAACATCCTTACTTTGACTGGATATAAAACGTATTGCTTCAAATGCAACCAATAACACTAAATAAAAATGTGTTGTTACCATTAACGACCGCCCCCCCTGATGCGATGGTAAGCATGGAAAAGGAGTGTTGAATAAAGATGCTTATGTTCGTTCCACATTTTATTTTGTGTCATGTAATGTGGGGAACTGGTCTTGGTCCTGACTTGGTCTCGCCCTCCCTCGGTCTTGGTCTCGACTTGGTCTCAGCCCCTAAAAGTCTTGGTCTTGTCTCAGTCTTGATAAACTCTGGTCTTGGTCTGGACTTGGTCTCGATTTGGGCGGTCTTGACTACAACACTAACTTATGTACATACTTGTTAATGTTTAACCACAGACAATGTACTTAAGGACTGGTATATCTCTTTCTGTTGCAACCGCTTTCATCTCTTACTGTTCAAATGACACCACTGACTGTCATTAATTGTCAACTGACATTTCATCTGCTTTTTCAGTTTTCCATTTGAGACATTTGAACTTGTTTGCGGTGTTTACACCTGCAGTTGTCAGCACTAGCAGTTGCATATTATTTGGAAAGTGTTGCCTTTTTAGTTATAAACACTAATATACTAACATAAGATTGAATAGTTGTGTTCCATTTATTTTTATTTACTGTGCTTACACTGTGTAAATGAAACCCTGTCTCGCAAGTATATCACCTTAGCAGTGTTGCCTGATATCCACTGTGAAAAAACCTGTGACTGTAACTGTGCCTCATTACTTACCTGAGCTGACATAGACACAACTGTGCACACACACATAGGCAACCCCTGTGTAACTGCAGTTGAGTGACCCTGTCCTCTCCTCTGAGGCAGTGTTGAGGGAAGGAGTTTCCCCCTGCACTCTCAAGCATCAATCAATGCAGATTCGCCTGGAATTACATTACATCCCGCTCAATAGGCTGGCATAGAGCCACACAAATAGACCTGATGCCTGAAGATTGTGGGGGATTGTGGAACGTATCCACACTTGCTTGTAATCTAAGTGACCATTTGTGTGAAATAACTGCATCCTTTATCCAGCCTGGGCTTTTCTAAATGATATAAATAGAAACTGCATAACAGTACATATATACATGATGTGTATAAATTTTCTGCAGTCTTTGTAAAAAAGGGATTGGTTGGAAAATTCTTTTTGGCTGGCAACCAGAAACATGAGTCACATAAGGTTCACCTTTATTTTTGTTGTGCTGTATATTGTTTAACAGGAGAATTGGCTGCAGTTGTCACTGCAACACCAATGCAGGATTTATGTAGGTTGAACACACAGCACAGATTTGGATTCTAAGCCCGTCTGACTTGTGCTGCATTCAAAAGCAATCAATGCTTATCAAGCTGTGGAATGCAGCAGGTTTGATGTGATTATTGAGATTCCAGTCGTCTTGCTCCTCTGTCAGGGGAGTCAACCCCTTGCTCTTTTGCCTCTTCTGACTCCGCCTACTCCTTTACTGTGATCACCCTAGTATCGACCCACACCAAGTTCGCTTTCACCGGCTCCTTCACCTGATCATACAGATGCTGAGAAAGTGATCTATGACTCCTAAAGTCATAAAGGGACTTTGAACAGAGACATCAAACAAAATCTTTATATTTGATTTGTCCAGTATTATTTTAGTGCAGTCTCGGAAAGGCAAGACAAATGTCAAATGCAGTATTTCAGTAAAGACATTCTTCTCTATTGATCAAAAACAACTGTGTTGTCCTATAGGTATTGAAAGTGCCCAAGCTTCACTGCACTGTAGGAAGTTCATTCTCAAAACCCCAATTAAATGTTTATGTTCCAGCCATTCATCAAAAGAGATGCTGTATAGAACATTGATTGTGATCCTGACCACTGCTTGGTCAGATATACAGTACAGTGAGCTCAGTGAAGGGTTTTGTTGAAGGACTGGTGATGAACACTCAATTTACATCTGTTTTCTCATTACATTGGACTTTATTCATATAAATGCAATCAAACAATCCACATAGATGGGAAATTGAATGAGTTTGTCTTGCAGCAGTCCCTTTTTATGCTCACATCATTTTTCAACTTTGCAAGTGTTAAAGCTTTTGTGTATTTTAAAACATATTTTCTCATCTTAACTCCATCTTTACTGCACATCTGCATATTATATTCTCTATTAATGTAATCACAGTAGGAAGATATTTTGTCTTACTTATGTCAGGTAGGGAGCCACCGCTCTGCTTATATACCTCTAGGATCTCATACAAAGGCAGGCATCTATGGCTGCAATTAACAAATATTTTCATTGTCGATTAATATGTCGATTCTTTTCTCGATTAATTCATTAGTTGTTTGGTGAAAAATGTCCATAAGTGTCTCCCAAAGCCCAAGATGATGTCCTCAAATCTCTTGTTTTTTTCACAACCCAAATATTTTCAGTTTACTCTCAATGAGGATTAAAGAAACCAAAGAAATAATCACATATAAGTAATTCACACATCACTTTCTTTTCTTAAAAAAAATTCTGTAACCGATTTATCGCTTATCATTGCAGCTCTACAGTCATCCTGTAGTAGCAAGCACTTGAGCTGTTCGGATTCAGACCATAAATGGACACCGATTTCTTTTCTGTTTCCTCAGAGCCACGGAAGGTCATTTTGGCGTGTTGAGCCCAGTGAGGGGGAAGTGCCACCAGAGAGCCAGCTGGAGCTAAGGGTAGTGGCACACCTGAAGGACACGCTTCACTTCCAGGAACGGCTGGAAGTATCCATCCAAGACAGTCAAACACACACCGTCGCTCTGTCTGCCACAGGCACTGGTACCACAATTGTCAGTGACCGACCTTTTGCTCCCAGCCTTGACCTAGGCACATACTTCAGGTATAATGGATTATATCACACCCATGAGTCAGATTTTGGTTTAAATAATAATGATGTAGGGATTTAGAAATGAAGTATGCCTCACCTCCTTTATGTCCTCGGTATGTCCTATAAGCCCTGGGTCATGCCAGTACCACTTTAAGCTGACCAACCATGGGCAGCGAATTCACCGGATGCACTGGCGAACTGAGGGCTTCCTGCCCTTCACAAAAACCCGCAAGGGCGAAAACTCATCTGGCCGAACCTTCCTGCCCCCCATCTCTGCTCCCGGGAAGACGGATCTCGTGGGCCGCGGATCTATGCTCTCCTCTAGCAGAGAGAAGCCAGTGTTCAGCCTTAGCCCCTCTCATGTGGAGCTTTTCCCAGGCTGCTCCGTTGACATGGTGCTGACGGGATCTTCTGACTTTCCCAAGGTGAGACAATTTGCTTGCCCAAAAGTGAATAAGCTCTAAATTTTATAACCACGGCCAATGTGTGTTCATTAGATGAGATGCATTTTTGTAGAACATGTGCAGTACAAATGTTCTCGTCTTCCCAGGTTGTACAGGAGCATCTGGTGTGCCATGGCATTGTGGGTCGCAATGACGGCGGTAATAAGCACATCATGTCTGTACATATAACCTGCCGATTTGTGGCTCCTGTTCTCACCATTTCTTCCAAGCAACTGAACTTCTACATAGAGAAGGTTGGTCGAAACATATGAGCAGTTCTGTCTCCAGGATATTTTCATTTAAAACTATATATTTTTAGTATTTAGTTCTGTACTGTATCTGGCATATCTTGTCCATGTAAAAAAGGGGAGCTTTTTATTGCTTGAATTAATTACATCTTATAGGTCCCAGGAAAAAGTCTAGTGCCCCTGTATGAGAAGCTGATCTTGGAGAATGTGTCATCTTTGCCTCTATCCCTGGAGCTCTCTCTGAACGAGCCGTTCTCTCTGTGTGACGCCCCGGGAGCCCTCAGCTCTGCTACCACTAAGGTACATATCTCTCCCTTTTAGTTAACTCTTCATTTTTAATTGTCTATTTGTTTTTTAATTTCAAGGAGATGAAACCTACTGATTTTGGTGGCACAAAGACTTTAGCACTACCACCACCATGAGTTGAAACTTCTGTCATCTACCAAAACAGTGTTTGCAGAAGTAGCCACTAACTGCAGTTATTATTTGGAAACCTGTTTTTGTACTGAGATTAACTTTACCTTAGGTTAAAGAGTATTATAATAGTTATAATAGTATTATATATTAAATAACCGTCAATCAGTTTGTGAGGGATATCGGTTTGATCTGTGGTAGTGGGGCCACAAATATTTGGACAGATTGTGACTTTAAAAAAACTTAAAACAGACAAAAGAGCTTCTACAGTGTTGTTAGAAATGTCTATTGTAGCTCATCCTATCTTAAGTAACTAGGAACAGCAGCTGTCAGATAAAGGTTGCGGAGTAAAAGGTCCATTTTCCTCTGACATGCACTGTATGTAAGCACAAGTATAAAGTTGCACAGAAATTTAGTAGTCAAGTAAAGTAACAATTCTTTAAAAGTGTAACTAAATGCCTGAGCAAACGTACTTAGCAAGCACAACGAGAGCATACAGATTCTAGAGAAGGGTCCCTGTTGGCCCAAGCTGTGCTCTGACCAGGGACTGTTTTGAGGCATCACTGAGACATCATTGCTAATTTAGTATTTCAGCTCTTGATTCACATTTCACCATGAATGTTGTTTATTGCATTTGCACTGAGTAACTGTCACTGCAATCCAGGATTAACCATAGTCCTGTGTTGAGTGCAGTATGATAAGTGCTACCAAGTGTGTTAGGTCATGTAGGGCGTGAACAGTCAACAGTCAATGCTGATGACTCATCGATCTGTTTTGTGCGTTTCTGTTCTCTTGTAAATAGTCAAACACTAATATTACTCACAGTTGTTGTTTTACCAAGTACAGTGGAATTCTGTTCCAGTCCATTTTGTCTGTAGTGGGCGTGCATGTGCACATTAGAGTCAGACACTCTGTCTCTCTCTTAGATGTTCCTGATCTTCCAAATGAGACTCACGGCTGTGATTTGCTTGTTTTTGAACTTTTGATGACATGCACTCAGTGGCATTACTCATTATAAACCCCATCTTTTCACCGTGATAAAATTCAGTTTATGTATTCCCATAATGTCCGTGTTTTCATTTTATCATCATGGCTTTGACTTCCATTCTAATAGTTGATTAAAACGCAGGATTGCAATCCAAATTGAAATGTTTTTCCAAAGCCCTTGCAGGTCTCTAAATGAAGCTAAAGAGTAGTATTTTGATGAGCCTAGTTTCCATGGCAGGATTACGATAAATGTTTCATTAACTGTGAGAAGGATTTTGAAAGAGTTGTGAACTTGTGCTTTGGGAGTCATTATCATGATGTAATGATTTTCCATTAAGCGTGCAAAACTAGATTCTCAAAAAAATGAAAGAAGTTGAAGAGCTATTCTTATATTCTGTTGATTAGTTTACATACCAGGTCTGTGGTCCCAAATATTACAGGGTCAGCTTGATTCCTTTAATACCTGTTACCCTATGTTACACGTTTTCACTACTGTGTGTCTTCTTGCAGTCCATGGTTTTAGGTGACGGGAGGCAGGTTAAGTTGTGGGTATGCTTTAATCCATCTTACTGTCGAGATCGGGTGTCACGAGTCGTGGATGAGGTAACATTGATGCTTTTTTTTTTGTAAAATTTCTTACGTAATACTTTTCTTTTTCATCTGGTGTAACATTGTGTCCTTCTGAGCACACTATAGCTTAACACATATGGCAGTGGTTCCCAATACATTGGGTTTTAGGATTGGGTTCTTTTCTCTTTAGCTTTTATCTTTCAAAATCTGGATTTTTTCACCTCTGCAGGTTGCTAAGAATCCTCAAAATTAAACAATCTGAGTAGGAAAAATCACTCTTTAGGTCATAAACTGATTAGGGGTCAAGAGTTGCTTCATTAAAGGTGTCACACGTCAAAAAAGATTGGGAACCACTGGCATTAAGTGAAAATAATCTCTATTTACTTATCTGCACCTAATTAATTTTCCCCTTAAGATCAACTATTTTGGACAAATACATTTCCTCCCTTGACTTTTCCCCCCCAGTTCCTTGAAGTACACTTCCAGGGACACCCACAGCAAGACATGGTGAAGCTGCACGCTGAGGTCCACTTCCCCAACCTCCACTTCTCCTCCAACACAGTGGATTTTGGCTGTGTGCTCAACTGCACTGAGACTCATAGAGAAATCTCGATCACCAACTGCTCTCCGCTGCCTGTGTCCTACCACTGGGCTTTTTTGGATGACCAGAAACACTGTACCATCAGGTATATTAACAATGAAAAGTGTCCACACTTATACCTACTTGACACACTGTAAAGGACAGTAAATTATGTACTGTATAATTACATACAATATTAGTATAGCATATTCAAATCAATGCCGGCTGATACAGTCTTGGGATGTGTCTTGAAGGGACAAATACTAACAGGATTAGAGGCCTGCCGTGCCTCTTTTGCTGAAAAGTCCTATCAACTTGCTGTTCTGGATCTTATCTAAGCCAGAAAATCTGAACATAGCATCATAACTTTCACATTATGTTCTATGTCTTCTTTTTACCGGAAATATTAGTTGTCAAAGCCCATCTTATTGTTTGTAGAGAGTACTTTTGTTCCTTGATTTATCTCTGCGGACAGATGATGGTAACAGACAACTTTCAGCTATCTAAATGATAGAAAAGGTAATTATGAGGTTAGAAATGGGAAAAAAATGTAATACAACATTTGATCACAAATTAAGGTGATAATATTTCACAGCATAATACCCAAGGATAGCTTCCTGTCCTTTGTTTTCATAAACCTCTGTTTATGTAACATACAGGCTTTTTAATGTTGCTTTCATTTGGTTGAAGGACTAAAGGAAGCTGAAGCACCTGTGCTCTGTGCGTCCTGCTGCAATGCTGCTCCATGATTCCTGTGTTACAGCTTTTTTTTTTTTGTTATAGCACAAATCATTTTTTTTAGAACTGTGGTATCCTGAATAGACAAGATTCACAGGGACAGGAACAGAATAGAGCTCAGCCATATATTAAAACTGTCCATCGGGGTGAGTTAGTACAGTAGCTATACATTTAACCCTCCGAATTGAAAGCCAAATCCATTATAAATTCTCCGGGGAAGACAAATCTACTGATTGTGTACACTTAATGTTACATTGTGCCTCTCTCAAACCTTAGCTTTGGCTCGCCTCTCTTGAAATGGACTGTGAATACTATAGTAGTCTGTCTGTCCATGGCCATGAACCAACTAACTGCTAAAGCTCTACAAGATTTATAACCCTCTACCTTCTTTTTCCCTTCCCCCTCTTTCATCTATTGGTATTCTTCCTTTTTGCTCCCCTCCTTGTCCTCATCTTAGGGTTTTACATTGCCTATTTATCTTTCTTTTTTTCCCCCTCCTTTCTCTGCTCCTGCTCTCCTGCCTCTTCTGCCTGTGCTTCGGCTCTCTACCAAATCCTTATCAACCTTCTCTTCTCTTTCTTTACCCTTTCCCTCTTACATTGTGACCGCTCTTAACAATCTGTCTCATAAGCTAATTCCTAATTCCTGCTAATTAAATGGAGGCCTCACTCTGTGGGCACACTCTCTCTCTAAAGTCTCTCACGAAACCTGCACTATCTAGCCATGTTCAGCTAATTACATCCCTATCAGTAATTACACCGCAGCCTTGGAGAGGGGAATTTCAATAAAGCTAACTCTTCTCAATCCATCTATCCCAGTGATAGATAGATACAGTACAATACATTAAATACTGTAACTTCAATCTTTAGGACTCTATCAGCAATAAGTAAACTGGAAAGCGTATTCCTCCTTTTTTTGATGACACTGTAGCCACTTGCAGCGATGATGGACTAGATCACTGGACAAGTAAACGATTGAATCACTAACAATTAATAACTCCAGGTGCGTTAGGGGATGTTGAGTTTAAGCCGGACTAATACAATGGCGAGATCAATATTCTTGAGCAACGTTCCATTGGCATGCGTTCAGTAACCTGGAATTTTTCCTTTTTCAAACAGTACAAGAGGCAGAAACAGGAGTGAGTTTCCTGTTTTTGCATTGTACTGTAAGCTGGCTGCTTTGTGTTGTTTCTTGTAAAAGAAACTGTGGACTTCTACTCTTGTGAAAAAGACATTTTTGTTTGAAACATCTAAGTGCAGGAATGGAAACGTTGTTTAGTATAATTCTGAACAATCAAAAGTGATCTCATAAGAAAGAGGTGAGACGTTATAGTGATTGTACCTGTTTGTATCCATAGGTCACAGAAGGTCACTATATTAGAATAGATTAGATTCAACCTTAACAAGGATTTAAACAGGGCTGTTCTCAAAATATCAATACACAAATATATTGGTATGTATTCCTTGTTGATATGGGTATACAGATACTTTTGTATTGATACATACGTGTTTTGAAAAAGAAACACAGGGAATACCCAGCTCTAGCTTTAAAACAATGTGGGCTAACTTACAGGGAACAGTTGCTGCTGAGGGGTTGCTGGGGATGTTGCTGCCCCTGCTGTTGTTGTTGCTGCTGATACTACTGGAGGTGATCTGTGACTAGAGATATTAAAACAAACATAGGATATTTATTGGCTTATTAAACAATTATGTGACCATGAAAAGATGTAAAGACTGTTGGGTGTTTGGGACTGGCTCACAGAGACTGACCTGCTATAGTGCTGCAGCTGCTGCCAAGGCTGACTGCTACAATAAAATAAGAGGGAAACGCTCACAGAGACTGCTGCACACCAAGAGCTGCAGGTAGAGGAAATAAAATGCCAGATTCAAAAAAGTGTGGGAAATAATCTGAGAAACATTAACGGGGGAAAGGATGAGGGTGGCAGACAGAGTGAGTAAGAGTGAGACAGACAGATCAGTAAGCCTGTTTTACCAATGTTGTTATAAATAGTTTAAGGCACAAGGCTTTTATTAAGTTACTAGTTAAATTAATCCTAGTTCAAGTGAAAAGTCTGTAGTCAAATTACATAAAAAGACAACACCTATCGACGCCCGTGAAACTTTTCCCCCTCAAACAGCACGAAGCGAACAGAGCACCTTTGTTTATCTGTGTAGAAGCTAGTTAGCTGTCGGCATAGTTCTGGCAGCTAACGTTATTTCTACAGGTGACACAGCAATATACACAACTACTGTGCATGCTCTCTTTGCGTCTTTCTTGTAAAATACATCAAACAACCCACAACAAGCTCATTGCGGTAAACCCCACTTACCGGATTAATCGAAGGTGTCCTTTAGGCAGAGCTGCTGGGGGGGGGGGGGGGGCTGGTCACGGATGAGGTCATAAGGTGAAAGGTCATCATGTGGGCCATTTTATTAACTGAGAAATTATTATTCATTCATTTTACTAATAGTTTGATTGGGCAGGCCTTCACAAAAGGGCCTTTACCTTTTTAATATACAGTCTATGGCCTTTACAAATGTATAAATAAATTAAGGACATTTTGCATTCTTAAAAGGGCACTTTGGGCATCAAAGGGCAAAAAGGCAGGTGCTCAAGCACCCAGCGCACCCCCCTCTGCACGTGTCTGATAAAGATACACAAATATAAAGAATGAGCAATGAACTGAAGAAGAGATTTAACTAGTGTGTAAACAATGGACAAACAAAAAGCTAAATAGATACTAAAACATCTAGAGATGTTGAGCATCGTGGTGTACACACGCCTTTGAACCTGACTGATGATTTGAACACACAACCTGATCTGCAGCCAGCTGCACCACAGTTGCACCACAAGGTCAACTTGGGAAACAGTAATTACAATTTTAGCCTCATAGTCATTCTACAACTCGTTTTTTTCATAATACAATAAAGGTGATTGGGTAAATCTTGAAATGACACTTGCCTAAAGAATTCCAATGACAACCTCTTCAAATGAGCCGGAAGAAACAGTGGTAGAAGAAGTATTAATATCAAAGTTACAGTGAAATGGCAGTTAGAGCGTCTGAATCTTCTTTTATGGGACACATTTCCGAGTGAAAATGCGGATGGGTTTAGTCACGAGAGGAATTTGTATCAGATCCTAGAATTTTGATTGGATTGTGAAAAGTAAGAGTGGCTTAGCGAATAATATGGTGCTTTAGTACAATACAGAACTTGGGCTTCACCCACACCTCCCTCACACATGTTTTTGGATCAGGAGGAAGAGGATATGGGTTTAGTGAATAAATTAGAGCCTTAACCATAATCTTCACATTCTTTGGAAATGTAAACAAAGTTTTTGCCAGCTGAAATCCAAACACACTCTACTACTATAATATTGTTCTGCCACCTACCCAAACTAGCTAACGGTCAAGTGTGGTTTTGTTTGATGGACCGTTAGCTTACACCACATTTAATTGTATACATTTACGTAACCCCCCGCGACCCTGTAGGCAGGATAAGCGGTTGACTATGGATGGATGGACATTTACGTAACATCCCCAAGTTAGACAACTTGGGGATGTCTAACCCCAAGTTGTCTAACTTGGGGTTAGACACACAAGATGGGGTTAAACACAAAGATGAGTCATCAAAATATTTTGATATTTTACAGGAGGAAAAAAGAGAGGGATTTTGATAACACAGGATTAGAATAAGCAAAAGTAATAATCATTGTGATGCAACCCAAGGACCCCTGTCACTGTTCAATGTTTTAATTTAAAGCGTGTAAGGAGCATTTTAATGTTGTAGATGGTCAAGCTTGAGCTAAATGTAACCACTCAGACTATAATTATAAAAAAGCATCTTCATACATCATAGGTTTAGTATGTAAAATCTTAATCTACAACGTACCTCTTACACACACACACACACATACACACACTCACTCTGACTCACAACCTGGAACCCCAGTAGCCAGCTGTCTGTACCAGTATAATTTTTCTGCATCAAACGCTCTCATACCAGCTCCCCATTGCTCCTTTTTCCCCCAGCAGTCTGCTGGAAGTAAGATGTTTGTAGTCTCTGTAGTCTTTGAGTTGTAGATTTTTAGTGTGACTGAAGATGGGAAAACAGTAAAACACAGTCACACCCACAGTGTGCATGAAGGAAAGAATAGATGGACGAGAGAGAGAGAGACAGATGTGGGAATGTCAGAGTAGGCTATTTCTGTTTTGAGCTGAGCTCTTGCAGAGTCATCATCTGCTGTCTCACCATCTGTTCCTCCGTCCGCACCAGTGGGCTTTAAACTCTTTCTTAGAGGACCCACGTCCTTCTTTCCCACAGGGGGGCACAAGGTTTTTAGGGGCTCTTTCAAACTCTTTTCCACCAAAAATACACACTATTTTTGAGGACACTGACCTACAGTATTTGTTCACCCTTACTTCTTACATTACTTGGCGTGCTAATTTGTGATCTTCCCAAGGCTAGACATCAGGCTAGCTTGTTCCTTAAAACAGCATTCTTCACATACTGACCATCCAACAGTGCCCCCTGGTGCTGGCATCACTACCCCCACTCATTGGAAGTGGACACAATGAAGCATTCTTGGGAGCTTGACAAATTTGTGTGCAGACTTTAATGATGCCTTACATGTGTGCACCCCCTAAAGCTCACACACAGGCATACGCACACATACACATACACACACTGTCGGCATAACGTAACCAGTGTTTGGTGATTTAATATAGAAATTGTCCAGCCCAGCTTTGAGATGGCTTCACTCACTAAATCTCTTTCATTCTCTTCCATGTTTATTCAGCACTTCACTGCAATCTATCCTGACCTGTTTCCTGCTGCTTGCCTATTAAAATTCCTCTTAATTATAGAACACTCTGTTTAATTAACTTGATGGATGCACCCAGTCTGATCCCACAGGGAAGGAGAGAGTAGAACAGAGAGAGAAAATGAGAGCCAGAGTTCCCTGGGATGTGGGTGCTAAAGATTTTCTTCTTCACTTAGGTGTTACAATACTGTGTTAATGATATATTGGCTTTACAATAGATTCTTTGAATAATTAGCTGTTGGCTGCATTATTCTGCTTACATGTGTTACTCTACTACCTTATCCTCATCATGAGGCTTTCAATTGTCTTTTCATGAAGCTGGAACACGGTTTTGATCATTTGTCTCATGTCTTCTCATTGTTACAGGAGTTACAGGAGTTGTTTTTCATTTTTTTGCCTGACTTTATAATTTCACTTGCGTTGTGGGGAAAAGAAATATTTGATTTCAGCTTGTTTTATTTTCTTCCATAGAGAGACACATATGCTGGAGGCAGAGGAGGAACAGAAAAATACAGTAAAGGAGACTAAAGAAGGGTGGAGCTTCGCTCTAACGGCTTCTCCTGCCTATTCAGTCGCTCTCAGCCCCAGGCCTGGTGCAGATGATAAGAGCAGCACACAGAGCCCTCCGTGTGTCGAAGAGGTAGGCAAATGCTCACATGTAAACAAATCACGGTTTCCCTGAGTTAGGGGTCATTCCCTGTCTCTGTGCTTCAATGCTGTTTCTGTGGAGGTAGACACACATGCACATCTTATATGGTTTTTTGAAGTGGGTTTACATGAGGTACTTATCCATAGTCAATGTATTATCTGCAGTAGATGGCAGTTGGCGCACCCCCTGTTTGGAGAAGCAGGGAGTTGTACGCAGCTAAGCAATATACTGTTGTGGACAGGGTCAGCAGCAAAATTAATTTTAGCCATCTAAAAGAAGGCCCAACAAAAACAGTCAATATAATTTCAAGTATGGGCCATTTCCTTTGGAACTACATTTTCTCAACTGTAGAACTTCACTATTCCTACGCATAAGTGCAACTTTGTCGAGCAGTGTAACGCTACAACAGTTCAGCTGAAGATAAAAGAGTGGTACTGACCTTCTCATCTGATGGCTCATGATAGGGGAGTGAGTGAGAGTATGACAGCAGCACATCGGAATAATCAAAATGAGTTCGTCTGCTTTTCTTTTTGTGTCTGTAGGTGTTTGATATCTTGCCAATATATGGTCATCTGCAACCTGGGAACCAACAGCTGGTCATATTGTCTTTCTACGGCCATAAAAATGTCAGCAGAGAGGTGGTAGCCCAGTGCCATGTAGAGGAGGGGCCTACGTACGAAATCAAACTCAGAGGAGAAGCATCAGTAATCAGCTACAGCCTTGACTCTACCCACATCGATTTCGGTCTACAGGTACATATAAAGGTCTCCTTTACTCAGAGTTCAGCTTCTCAGGTCTTTATCCCAACAAACTCTACAAATCAAATAGTGCTGTTACAGCTTAGTATGTGCAGATCATTATGGCTAGGGTAAGGGCCAAGACTGGAGTCAGAGACTGCTGGTAGGGGCAAAGAAGGCAGGATAGATTGCTGTTTGAGTTGCTCATGTCTGGGCAAAACTCTCCTTTTCTATGTTTTAATCTACTTTCTGTTAATTTGCATCCTTGTTCTTCCTTTGCCATCTGGTTGCTCATCCATGTGTGACATGACAGACGAAATTAGATTTTTACAAAACTTGGGGGAATGATACATTCTGCCATTTTCAAAACAACACTGACGGGCTTGGGAGAAGTGTGACAGACTTTTGTTTGTGATTTTGGATGACAACGTGTTAGCTGCGTTTCTGTTGTTTGTTTAATGATTATTTGCTTTTGCTTACTGTTAATGTTTTGACAAACAATTGTGTTTTATTCTTCCCCATTCCACTTGTTTGTATTATCATAGAATCTAATGCTAAGGAACAGATTGTGAGATAAGTGTTTGTATGTCATTATCGCACAATATAAAGACATAATATCTACTGTTATGTAGTGCCATCAAACACACTTTTTTACACAGTAAAAAGACTGGTAAGGTGTATCACATTAACTTTGAATGTCACTGCATAGTTTTTCACACTTTGGTCTTTTGCGCTGCCACTCCCTCTTTAAGAATGCAAGCCATCCAGACCAGTTATCATTGATATTCAAAACAAGGACATATTGATTTTTGATTTAGTTGAAATAAGCGATTCAGCAGAACCTTTCTCTGACCTTCCTGTCTGTTCAGCACTATTCTTTCTCCTTCTCTCTGAGTCTATGTTGTTTTCTTGTAGTCAAAGATTAGATTTATCCATATTCGTTAGGAAGTCCTAAAACAACCTCCTTTGCACATCCACAAGGGACCAACTTTGAACAGTTCCAGACATTTTGGTATCACTTTTCTTGTTTGTCTCTACCCATCTGTCTGTCTCTTACACGCTCTCTCTCTCTTTACACTCAAATAACAGCTCCGTTGTGCTCATATCATGGAGACAACTACTTCCAGCTCATCATCTTTCTTATTATATTTTTATTATGGTTATCACCATAAACTGTGAGGTGCAAACAGAGGCCAACATCATGCATATTGTTCTAGAAACAACAATTTACTGTATTACCTTTACATTGCACACCCTCCAACTAAAATATACAAGGTGGAATTGTCATCAAGCTAATTCACGTCATCTTCCAGCTGTTTGATCATAAAGGGGAAGCTGAGGTGACCCTGAGGAATACTGGGAAGCTGGGCTTCAAATTTAGCATCCTACAGGAGGACGATGAGGGGGCAGACGAGGAGACGGGGGTACAGAAGATGGCCCTGGATATGGACGAGCAGCAGTCAGATGCACGGCAGCAAAAAGACAATGAGCAAAATGATAAAGGACAGGAAGTCATACCTGGCCGGCCCATGGTCATACCCAGTATGGTGAGTTCATCTTGGCACTGTTTTAGATATAGGAGGGTCATTTATTGTGAACAAGTGTTTATTCACCTGTTTTTTGTGTGTGTGTCAGGGTTATGTTGCTGGTGGTGCAGAGCAATCTCTGCGTATGCTCTACATCCCGGGAATCCCTGGGGTGTTTGAGAAGCGGCTTCAGCTGCGGGTGGCTTACCTGCCACCGCAGGACATCACTCTGACTGGAGAGGGAGTGTTCCCAAGGATCAGGCTGAACTTGCCACAAAACCTGTGTATGCATAGACGTGCACTCACACACACAGACAGCAAATGGACAACAGTGTCAGTACTCAAAACGCCAAAGGATGAACATTTACAATGCAGTATAGTTTGTTATCTATTACTATGCTTATCCTTTCCTATAAGAAAATTGTTAATGTAAAGTTCTCTGACACAAAGTCTTGTTCCCATAGTACCTAATTTAGCCCCTAGCAGGTAGTCTATTTTATGTGTTGCTTTCTAACACCTTTTATCGTGTTAGAAAACACTGAGCCAAAATCGCTTGATTGACAGGTCTCCCTAATAATTCCATCTCCAATTCTTTATTCCTACACTGGTGTGACACTGTGATTCCCTTGCAGCAGATGAGTGCTACTGTGATGTGGTGAAGCAGGCCAGAACAGCTGTGGAGACAGATAGAGTCAGCAAGGAGCTTATGAATGGAATTACCACTGGTGGAGGAGCAACAGCAGAGACCAACTGCACACTCACCGTCAGTGACTAAAATAAACAACAGTTTTATGCAAAGAAAACTTTGAATCTTCCCAAATGCTGTTTTTAAGGATTAAGAAAAAATCATCTTAAAGTTTGGTTTGTCAGCATGTTCTCATAAAATATTGAGTTGGTTAGTTAGAATGCACATAATGGTGTGAAAACTATTCAATGTTTTGTTCTAGTACAAAATGAATAAGTGACTCTAGAAGGACTAAAACCAATTTAAATGTAATTTAATGTAACATTAAATAGCATATATATGTTTGTTACAATCATGTTTAATTATATAAAGTATATTAAGAAATAATGCAACATATATGGTTTACATGTTCCACATATATTTTCTTTCCAGATATGCAAGGTTGCTACATCACAGGTGTTAGTAACCAGCCTATCTCTGCTTCTTATCTGTATATTGATTTTCCAGGGAGTAGACAAGAACCATTGATTTACAATGAAGATTATTATGACTATTCTCTGCTTTACCTCCTGAATATTTACTCACAGATGGGTGTGTTTCCCCAGCAACATCCATGAAATTTCCCCTAACCAATGAAATAACAATACAAAGATTTTCATAGATAAGGTTAAAGACTGTGATCCCCAGGAGAATCTGCAATACCTGTGCAAAACATGATAAACTGGCATAATTTCCACCTTATTCACAAGAAAACTCAGTGACCATCTATCTGTTGTTATGATAGAGAAATAAGGCAAATGATGTAACAACAATTCATAAAACATTTTTCTAGACCCTTAGTCTAGATAAAGATATCCTATGTCCCTCCAAAAACAGGGGAATGAAGCAAAAAAACTCAAGAAGACCTACAGAGAAGGGACCCTCTACCAGGATGGACAGACACGCAATAGATGTCCTATTTTGGTCAAAATGCTAATTTAAGACATCACCAATTCCACTTAACTTGTAGACTTAAGTACTGCATATGTGATGAGTAGAATGACAAATTGTTAAAGGGAGCTTTGACTTCTAGTCTGACTACCAGTCAGACCGTGCTTTTTATTGCTTATGTAACTCTGTAATACTTTTTTAGTAACTTTTGAGGATTTATGTACCCCTCCCTCTGTCTCTTTCTCCCTTTTGCTTTTCTATCTTTTGCCGGCTGCCTGTAGTATGAAGAGCTGCTTCACATGGAGATCGAGAGAACGCTGGTCAAACAGAATGCTCTCGCTGTGACCGGCAGCCTGCTGGAGCTCAGAGACTCGCAAGGTTCCTCCAGAAAGTGGCACAGACTTAGCAAGTATGTTCATACACACACACACACACACACACACACACGCTTTGGCTGAACAGATGGTCCACTCACTGGGCTGAAGTGAGAACTGTGTTGTGTAATTCAAAGAGTTTGGGTTAATGAACACTGTCTGGCTGGGTATGTTTTTGTTTTGTGGTACTTGATGGATATCATAGTGTGCATTGGATGTTACCATACCATACCATACTGTGATCCCTTGTTTGTCTTCCACCAAATGTATACTGAAGATTATGACTTAATAATAATCAAGTTGATGTTCAAGGCAAACATGATGTGAACTGTGTTCCATTGAAATAAAACACATTTCACACATGTAAAGAAAACTTTTTAAATGACATAGTTTTGTAAAATGATAACATATAGTAATATGATCATAACAACTCAAAACAATTCTGTCGAATCTCAGTAATTCATAAAATGCAAGTAGTGGCTTAGTAAAAAGACTTGATGTGACTTGGATGATGCTTGTTATTGGTTGTCTTATTTATGTTTCTCTTCCCACACCCCCAGATTCCTGCTCCCCGAGTATGTTTTGGATTTTGGTTATGTCATTCCAGGCAAAGTCCTCAGTCACACTATAAATGTCACCAATACCGGGTCAGTGGCCGTGTCCTTCCATGCCAATCGCAAATCTCTAGCTGGCACAGGTAACACAATATAGTTCCTGTGGCATTTTCAGTTCTTTGTCTCTGTTTCTTATTTACGTGGGCTGTCTCTGTATTACTGTACAACAATTACAAAGAACGTGGTAAATAGTATTTATAAACTGACAGTTTGGGCCTAACTAATTTTCTGCCTCCTTTGAGCTACAGTATGTGCAATTATGCACATACCTCATCTGGAAAAATAATAGAACATGAAACTCATAATACTGGATTAGCGAGACAGGCAAATAAGCTGTTAGAAAGGGATAGCAGAGGAAAATTATCTCAATAATGGATAAAATTTGAGTTGCAGATATGAATCATTCAGTTTTCACTGTGCTGTTTTATTGTCTATTGATTTGTGTTCAATACTTTGCCTTTTTTAAAATAAAAAATGGCTTGCGTGTGTTGTTGCTTCTTCAAAGGTTTCAGTGCAGAATTTGAAAGAGTGAAAAACCTGCCCTGTGGCGAGACACAGACTTTCATAGTTAAATTTGACCCCCAAGGAGCCAACCTGAAGATGGGGGGCATAAGTGTTGTCATGCCAATACAGGTACAAATGGACACACACACACACACACATACACGTGCACAAATAGCATAATTTCTGATTCAGTATAATATTTTGGGTCCTTGTCTGTTTTACAGGTCACAGGTGGTCCGATGGTCCAGGTGCGGCTGTGTGGAGTGGTAACTGTGCCGGCCATCTCTGTTTCCACGGATACACTACAGTTTGACACTGTGCAGTGCGGCATGTGTCAGGTAATAGAGCATGAGAATATGGAATGACACGGTATATATATATAATTATATATATATAATTTAAAATAGTAGAATTTTATAATATCCTACACTGATTACTTGGATTACTACACACATTTTTTTAAATCAAATTTACTTTTACTGCTCATTTTATTGTACTTTGTATTATCAACATGCAAATGCAGGAGAATAGGAAAGTAGGTGAAAGCACAAATGCTGTAAATGCAGCTTAACAGTGCTGCCTGTGTGCATGGTACAGTAATGAGGGGCACCAATGAGAGACCACTATGCCACCTCACTGCGGTGCCCTCTTGTGGTCAGATCATTTCCAAGGACTTCTCTTACGAAACTGACATGCTTGAAGGGCTTAAACTCAGTTGTGGTAACACATCTTTAAAGAAGTGAAATCATTATCTTAAAACTGTGCTTAGTGATTTTATGCTGAAGCAGCAAGAAGTCCACGTATCAACTAAAAATCAGTACACTCTGTTTAAACTAAACGGGCGTGAGAATGTTGTTGTGAAAACCCTTTATATTTTGTGATACATAACCTCCCCCCATCAGGTGAAGACAATACAGCTGTTCAATCACGAGTCTGTGCCCTGCTACTGGAGCATAGCCGAGGAGGTCAAGTCTTTCAAAAAGGTACAACAGCTGTCATTCAATGAACTTCTCCAAAATAATTTTTTTATTTGATATCCATGTAACAAAAACTAGATTTACCTGGTATCTTACATCTTTAGCTTTAGGAAAACCAAGTGTTTAGAATACTATCTAAACAATCTGCATTAGGGTAAGACCTGCCTCTGTTCTTGCTTTCACTCAGGTAGATAAGTTTCTGCCTGTCTACCAGCGTAAAAAGGTCATGCAGGATTGGCGACCACCTCCAGTGGTTTTTGAGATTATTCCCTGCTCTGGCACACTGTCCCCTGGTGAACAAGTCAACGTCCAGATAAAGTTCAGCCCTGCTGAGGGGGTAAAGAGCTTAATTGATTTCAGAGTTTGGTACAATGCAGAGCAGAGCATCATGGCGTTACTGCCTGTATGAAATGGTGGAAACATGTTCTATAAAAGAGTTGTAACAAAATATTGACCGACTATGTATGTCTTTGCAGCATGCTTACAGCAGGCAGCTAGTGGTCCGTGCGGCTGAGAGCACCCAGCAGGTGTTCATTACAGCACAGGGGAAAGGTGAGGAGCCACAACTCGAGTTCTGCCCGTCTGCACTGGAGCTGGGGCCTTGCCTGCCTGTCAGCACTGAGGTTGAAGCTGAGGTCACTGTCAAAAACCCCTGCTCTTTCACCATTGAGTTCTACTCCCTGGAGTTCGACACACAGTATCTGGAGGAAGAAAAGGTAGCTCTCTTTATCTCAAGTTTAAGAAATAATGTCACACATTTATTTTTTAATATACATTCATGAAAGGCAAGAGACAAGGCCACAAACATCTGAATGTGAAATGTTTTTCAGGGTTATTCGAGACTTCTCTCGTGCAATTGATAGACTGAATGTAAGACTACACAAGTATAAGAAAGAGAGAGAATGCTGGAATGAGAGGGTGCAAGCAAGGTTGATAGATGACACAGTTAATGATACTGTGAGTACATACAGTATTATTCAGCCATTTAAAGGGGATTGTCTTCTTCTAGTACAGTCTGTCTTATTTAAAGCTCTCAAGAACCAGCTTCCGTGAACCAGATGTTATAAACATTTCATCCACCAGGGGGGAATAGAGCCATCAGTCACAAGAAATCATTACCAGTCTAAACTTTGATCAAGAGAGGCAGTTGCACAATGCTTTTACAACTTCCTATTCATAAACCACATATTGCCACTAAATCCATTTGTGTTGCTTTGTTTTATATAACTTAATATCTCTAACTGGAAAATTTGTAACGTGATAAAACGCATGTTTTGGGCCTTACCCAGGCCTTAGATAGTCACAGAAAGTGAAAGTTAGTTTTAGCTTATCTAACACACACAATTTCACCTAATCTTTCCTTCTTCTCTTTCCCTCTTGGAGAAAGACAAAAGATGATCTGCCCTCAAAACATTGCACATTTACCAGTCTCCTCTCCTCCTTTTCATATCTCCTCACCTGGCCCCTCACTTGTCAACATCAGATTTTCTTCTGTCTGTTTATTTTTGTGTTTCTCCCTAAACCTCTTCCCAATTACTTTGTCCCATTTAGATCCTTCGTCTGATGCAGGGTTATGATGAGAACAACATATTACTGCTGCCACCCAGGGCCCCTGGAGAAAGTCTTCCCACAGAACTGCTCGTCTACTACAAGGACTACTGCTCCCAGCTGAAAGGTGGGAGACGCACCCATGTTCATCTGCAAGCACTGAAGTCAGATACTTGCATGTGTTTGCATACTGTATCAGTGCTTGCATGTTTTAATCTAATCTGCCTGTATGCAGCAGAGCTGAAGGCAGGCTCAGATGAAAAAGAAGCTGGGACAGGTGACACACATGAGGAAGAAGAGAGGTCCAGAAAAAACAATGCCAACCCACCAGACAGCTTGGCTTTTGCGCATTCACTTGTTTTGGAGATGACCAAAGGGGGAAGCAGTGGGAGACTGGGGCAGCTAGAGATGACCCCCGTCTCCAGAGCAATTGCCCGCCACATGTGTGTTGACCTGTCACCTGAGGGTCTGGCTGCACGCAACCGCAGAGGCATTGCTGTTATTGTATATGGAGCCCCGCAGACAGGTGAAGCAGTTACATAGTGTAGATAAAATTAAATTATATCACCTAATTTGCAGAATCTTGATATTTTACATAAATCACCACTCAGTTAGCTTGGATTAATGAATATGTAAAACTGTGTGTGTGTTGTTGCTCCACTTTTTCCAGATAAGAGCAGCACAGCGGCTGCTCTCGCTCGTCACTACGGAGGTGCGTGTTTGAGTGTTGATGCTGTGGTTACAGATGTGCTGATAAATGGCGCATCGCCTGTTAGCCTGACCGCAAGACGACTCTATGACTGTGCTGCTGCGGAGTATGCTGACAAGAAGGCTGAGGAGGCTGGTAAGCATAAGATCTAAATACTCAAATGGGGGGTTTGTGTATCTGTTTGGGTAGTTGCATTAGCCTGCAGGTCAAATCACAAGCCACTTATTGTAATGACCAGACTAGTGCTTTCCCATATGTGCCAATCAGCAAGGCATTTAATCACCATCCTCTTCACGGGAACGACTCAGCAGTCAGACAAAGTCTGTGATTGTGCAAGGCAGCCTGGCACTTCAATTAGGCTTTAGAAGTGTTTGATAGTGTTATATTTAATGCAGGTTTGGACTCAAGAGCAGACAGAGACTTGCTGGTTGAAGCTCACAAAAGGATTTTAATGATTAAACAGAGGGTTTTAGTGGGGTTGTTGTGGAGAGTAGTTGGGAACAAAAAGGTCCTGTTGCTGGCGGATCGGTATGGCAGACGGGAAGGCACTGAGGCAAAAAGGAGAAAACACGTTACAAGAGGTTAGCTCACAAGACAAATGAAGCTTACTAGAGAGTTGTCTATGAGTTTGTTACCACTGAAGTGAGTACAACAATCTGGCGCTGCTGACTGGAGATCAGAGTTTTTCAGCAGGAGCTTGATTGATTGTCAGCAGCTGTGCCGGAGAGCCAGGTGCCTAAGAGAGACCACACCCACACCACACACCAGAGAAACCACAAAAACACTATCAAATACACTGGTCACGGACCGAGCGTGACAGATAGTCAGAGGACAGTACTGCAGAAGAGCATAGTGTCTGGTTTAAATTGATAAATGAAGGTGAAAATAAATAAACCCATTTGCTTCCAGCTCAGTCCTTTGAAAAAAACAAAGAACCGGGACCTGCACCACATCTTGAATCCTCAGATCCAGCTACAAATTCAGCTGCAGCTTCACATGACACTGTGGAAGTTCTTGCAAAACTCAGAGAGGACAGCTGCAGTAAAAATGACTCCAAAGCTCCTCAGGAGACCGAAAACAAAGACTTCGCCCTTTGCCTGGTACATTTTCTCAAGTCCTCTGGTCATCTGCTGTGTTTGGGATGTTTAACTATTTTAGTAGGTTTGGGATTGGGAAAATCTTGCTTTTTCTCTATAAATTCAGGTTATGGACCTACTGGATACATCTACACATACATTTATCTTTGCAAGCAAAATCTCTCTTTTATGTCTGGGTATAAAATGATTATATAAAATTGTGAATATATTAAGTAATAATTTAATGTGAATCACCAATTTCTTTTGGTGTGGTCTCACTTCAGGGAGGAGATGTGACCACATTCAGAAATCTCTTGCCCGAGCAGCTACTGGTTGAAATTCTGGCGGAAAGATTTCAGGTTAGTTAACTGTTTAGAAAGATGGTGGCAGCGCTATATATGCATTATATAGTAGTAGTATTCTGTGTGACACAGTTTCAAAGTTAACTGCTAGAGCACAATGTCACAGGACCTATAGATAAAGTTAAATCTAATATAGTGCAGATGACAAGTAGATAAATATTACATCAAAAAGGCTTGCAACTAGTTGCACTTAAACACTTAAACTTAAAACTGGCAGATATCAGATATGTATTGTGTCTAAGTTTCATTGTGTCTTCTCATGTTTTGCTCTTTTTTCTTGTCATTGCTGTTGGTGCTGCCGTCATGATAACAGCTAAGCGATTGTCACCGTGGCATAGTGATTGGCAGCCTGGAGTCTGTCTACACTCAGTCAGCAGCAAGCACGCTGCAAGTTGTTCTCAAGGCCCTTAATAATCGCAAACACATCTATGTAGTCAACTTGTCTGACTCCTACGCTGCCCTGAAGGCAAGGGAGACAGCACAGAGAGAAGCCCAGGGTAAAACATGCACCAGCTCACACACAAACACAAATTCTTAGAGTGTACAGAGGACAGAACTCATCAAAGTTATCGTATTATTATTTCTACTCAGTAAGGTTGATAACAATGTACAGTATGTTGAACTGTCTGTGTGTGTGCCCTTCAGAGGCTCTGAAGAAAGAGAAAGCTGACAGGGAGGAGCAGTGGTTACAGGAGCTCGATGGGGATGAGTATGATGCTCTGCCAGAAGAGGTGAAGGAGCGTATTGCCTTGAGACATAGAGAGAAGCTCAGACTGCACAAACTCAGGTACCGACTCCAAGACATATTGGACCTAACGCAAGAAAATGTTTGCATTCTTATCCTAAAACCATACTCGCTCAATTGGACAAACGTGTCGTAAATTGCTTGTTTCAGCCTAATAAATGCCACCTGTTCATGGGGACGTGAAAGAAATATAGATAAAGATTTGAGAAAATACATATCAGCTTGGACTATGTGTCTGCATACCTGGATGAGGTCCTCATTTAACCCTCCAGTTTTTCATGTTGTGTACATTACTTGTTTGAAGTCCCCTCTAGAGTCTAGTTTTTGAGCTTTGTTTACAAACACTAATTAGAGTGTTCAGAGAATTAGCTGACAAAGCTTCCACCAATCAGTGGGAACATTTTCAATAAAAAAAAATATAAAAACTGTGTGTGGGTGTACTTAACGTGTGTGATCTGTGCGTAAGGGAGCTTGGGCGAATAGTAAAAGTACACAAAGAACAGAGGAACCAGGAAGAGATGAAGAGGCTGAGAGAAGAAGAATTGAAGAAGAAGAGCAAAAAGCTGGCAAAAAAGGATAATAAAGAAGCATCAAAGAAGAAGAGCTTGGTGGAGGGAAAGCAGGTCTGTATGTGTATCCCATTCCTTCACGAAAACAAAATCCAATGTGAACTAAAATATATCCAAGCTCCCATTAGCACACACAAATAAAATTAATTTGTTTCATTTCCTCTTCAGTCATCAGATGCATTGAATGGGAGGAGGATGTCTACCTGTAACAAGTCAAAAGAGTCACTAGTGGACGTAAATATAAATGAAGGTGCCAACATGTGTAAGTAATCGCAGCATGCTTCAATGCAGGACGTAGGAACTTCCAGGACATATTAACACAATACACTAAGAAATCAATGTCATTCTGATTATTAAAAGTCATGATCAAAAATGTAACCATGGATTATTATTGTTCCTCTTTGCTAATACAGTGCATCAAAACAAAGAGGCTGATCATTCACACACAAGGACAGAAGAAGCCAAAGTTTTACAGGCAGAGTCTCCCCAACCTGAAGACAAGCTGGAGGGAGAAATTGTGGGTTTATTAAGGAGCGAAGGCAGTGACACGCTGAACCTCACACAGCAACGCATCATGTTGTCAAATGAGTATTTAGTGTCACATTTACCGACACATTTCAATACAAGTACTTTCTATTTCTAGAATCTTTATTAAGATAATGCCATAATGGGTCCTGCATTCACACAAAAAATACCATCTGCAACCGCATGTTTTGTGTCATTAGAAAATGAACATACCTTTCTTTCATTTGTAATTGCACTCTTGCACTCAGGCTCTGTTGTTCATGATATCAAACTTAGCACTGAATACTGGGAATTTACTGTGCTTTAAAAACATTTAATGACAGATGAAAAAAAATATAGCAGCAAATGAATTACATTCACATTTACATGTAATACTGTTGTCGAATTCGCCATGAACATTATAGTGGAAAAATAAACTGCTGCTCTGAACTTAGTTAATACTTTTGTAATAATTAAGTAAAGACAATTTTAGTCATACAATCTGTTGCGTTTAGAATTACCCTCACAACTACACTGAGCCTCTGCCATTTGTAGAGCAATTCTTACTGTTAAATGCTGATGACCTCTTTGTAATCTACTATCCACCTTTGTTTCCCTACCCAGTCCAGTGTGGATGAGTTGCAGTCTCAGTTTAGTGAGTATGAGCGGATCCAGGAAAAGGTCGAACACATCCTGCATCACTGGGACCGAGTCCAGGGCTTGTTACTGGTCCCGCTCCCCAGTGAAGAATGTCCACCAGTGTCAGAGGATGCTGCAACCGAGAAACAGGTGAGTTTGCTGACTGTCAGTTGTATTTTCTTTATACTTAAGTTAAAGGGGCAATATGTAGTTTTTGGTGCGGTTTTTAGATTGAAACCTTTTGTGTGCTCGTACGTGTGCTCAAAATGAGCGAGCATAATCGTGCAGACAGAAACACTGGTCAGCTTCACACAACATGCTGGAAACTCATTTAAACTCCCACTGCAAAGTTACAGGAATATTTTTATCAGCTTGAGGTTTTAGCAATCCATGCTCATTACATGATAACGTGACACTGAATGCATTTAGTACTTTGACATAATACTGATGGTACACAGGATTGTAATATGGATCGCATTAGCTGTTCAAGTAATGTGGAAGGCCATAAAACTGTAGAATTTTACACCACATGATGTTTGCAACTGCTCGGCGTTAGTGGGCGTGCTATGTTATCTATCTTGAGCCAACTAAAGCACAAAATCACAATATATTTCTCATGTTTTTCAGTAATGTTAGTTAACCTGTCCAATAGGATGAAAGACAACTCTGTGTCGGTTTAGTCAGTCCCAAAACAAAGTGGAGGTCTCTCCGTGACTGGAGTCTTTCTGATGTTGACTGTGTTTTCACCTGACGTCGATCTGATTCTCGTTTGTCCTGAGAGGCTCCTGCACATTGTTGTTGGTTTTTATCCTTACGTGGAGTTTGTGTTGGAGTCTGTGTTGTGCTGGGAGCCAGACATGTTATGGTTTTAGCTGCGGTGTTGCTGTGTGTACGGCACAGATTCAGCAGACGATAGGCTCCGGAGCGTGCATGCTCACAACAGCCATGGATTTTACGAAAATTCCGACCCGGAGTCTTCACATAGGATTAGGCATACTGGCTGTCAAAGAAAAAGAAATTCCTGTGGGGCTAGCCATCAGTGGGACACTACTATTGAGTGTCTGTCTAACACCATACTTTCTAATAGAACTCAGCAAGAAAAAGAAAACCTCTGGTACTAACTGTTAATTCTTTACATTTGCATAAATTGCATATAGACAAAGGAAGCCTCAGTGTTACTACACTTTAAATTTTGTATACATCATTTTAATCCTGTGTATCCCTGTGTACACAGACCCCTGTTGGCAAGAGGAGCAAGAAAGCCAGTACCAAGACATTGTCTCCACTGCCCAGTCAGATGGCAGCACCACCTGAAGCAGACAAGGCAGGAGACAAGGTGTATCCACAAGACATCCCTCACATTGTGCTGAATGTAACAGGGAAAGACTATCCGAGTGCCACAGAACTGCTCAGCAGCAGCGTCCTGCCTCCACTGGATGAAGTATGACTTGTCTAATTTGTCTTGTTTTTGTAGTTTGTATAATTAACTATATGTGTCTTCCCTCTTCTCACTTTACACCAGTTAATCATCGCTGCCTAATCTATTTCCTTCTCTCTTTTGGTCTTGTTAGGTGTTGGAGGATTTGGGGTTTGGACCTGGCGGCCCACCCATCCTTCCTCCAACCACGTTCTCCATGGTTCCTTTCCCCAAAACCAGAAAGCAATCTAACAGTCAACTCACCTGTGACTGTTTCACCTTCCTGGTTCCCTCTGAGCTGGGCGAACGGCGTGAGGAGAAAAAAGATTCAGAGGAAGATTTACAAACATCAGTTGTAAAGGTCATGGTAATTTCACACCACATGAATATACACTTAAACACACATGCATAAGTGGAAAAAATTTGAGATGTTAAAGTTATGGTCTTGTCCAAAGAAGTTACATTCTTGTATGGCAAGAACCAGCAGGATTTACAGGAAATGCAGTCTTAGAAGAATAATTAGGGCTAAGAATTTACCTGCACTGAAATACAAGCTACCGTTCATCTCTACCTTGGTCTCACAGGTTTATGAAACCAAATTATAACAATCAATAAATCAAAAGTACAAACTGATCTTAAAAATGTAAAAGATTTAAGATTTTAAAATCAGAATGGTGTTCACACTAAAGGTAGAGGCAGCAGCAACACCTTCCAAAAGTGGTGGCAAGGGCAGCACTAAGGAGAGTGCAGTAACAAAGGACAAGGATAAAAAGGACGGAGAGAGTCAGAGGAGCAGGAGACGAACTTCAGCCAAGACAAAATCAAAGGACTCGGACCGGTCTCGCTCACCTCAGGTACACGTCTCCTCCATGTCGGACTGCATCGAACAGGACCAACACCAACACCAAAGGAATTTGGAGCTGAAACGCAAGCAGAGGCAAGTTAAAACACAACCAGACAAACTCTGCAAGGAGACATTGTTGGGTTTCTTTGCTTTGATATTGTGGTTTTATTAAGCGTGTGTGTGTGTGTGTGTGTGTGCGCTTGTGTGTGTGCAGCCTGACCAGATTTCGCTGGGTTGTACCCCCCAACAGTGAAGTGGTTCTGAAGATCTGGTTCTACTCAGACTCCCCAGGGAGGTTTGAACAGACTTTCAACTTTGAGCTACTGGGCACCAAGAGACACTACCAGCTCCCCTGCAGAGGACTTTGCACCTATCCCTCCATCTGCAAAGACTACATGTCAGTCAGCATTGTTTTATAATGTAATGCGGTAATATAGATGGTAAAGAAAGAGAACGGGAATACAAATACATACTACATAATAATTACACTTTAGTCTTGATATTTCACCTAATATTTGTTTGCCAAACAAATCTTTGCATAAAGCAATAAAGCCTTCTATCATAGACAGAGCCAACAGTCACACTGACTAACAGCCAGACAGCAGCCTGCTACTCAACACAAGAGCCACAGACTTTGAGCAACAACCCACATCAGCTTTTCTGCTAAACTCTCCTTATCTAAATTACAAAAGTGAACACGTCTTGTCCTGCACCTTAGCTTGTGGAACGAGCGACCAAACAGACATTCACAGAGGAAAAGAGCAGCACTGCTAACGTCAGTTTGCAGGCTAGATAGCTAATTAGCTGCCTCAGCTGTAGCACCATAAACAGCATGTAAACTTAACCTGCAAATGTCACTGCTGTGATGTGTGTGGTCCTCTTCAATACCACTTCTAATAACACATTGTTGTTTTCTTTATTACTGCTGCTCCTCTGTCACTGTGTCCCTTTTTCGTCCTTTTAATAATAAAAAGCTATTGATAATAAGGAATTACTAACAATATATTTACATTAGTCACATTATTTTTCTTACTAATGTGACTACATGACATGTTAGACTTAAAGTTATCATATGTGGTTTTCCCAGGACTCTTTTTGCCCTCAGTAAGAAGGTGCCACAAATGACAGAAGGGACCCAGAAGACTTATGTTATCACACCTGGATACTTTGAGTTTGGACCATTACTCTGTGGCAAGACCAGAGACAGGTGAGAGGCAGAGTGATGGCAGTGTACGGCTTTGTGCGTTTGTATCAGCGTTTGCCTTTGTATTTACAGATTTACATGTGTTTATGTAGATACAAGGAAAATAAGTACCCAGAGAACACAGAGAGACTGGTGATTCATAACAATTCAGGTCTGGAGGCTGAGGTCCAATTCAGTTTCCAGCATGATACCCAGGCCACCACATATCTGCTGTACCCCCCCACCATGACTCTCAAACCTGACCAGAAACAGGTACCAGAGCACTAGTCTATTAACACTCTCATTCAGAAAACTGATGATGTAATGACCAAAGCAAAGGGAACATACAAGATTGTGAATATTTTGGTGTCCTTTGAAGCAATACAGATGATAATAGCATTAGTACATGTAAATATTCTCTGTCCTGCTAGGAGTTGACAGTGTGGGCCTACCCAACAAAACTGGGACAAATGAAGGACAGTGTTGTTTGCTATATCAAGGACAATCCAGAGCTTGTCATCATAAACCTCTCCTGCTGGGGTGTTCGGCCAATGCTGGAGCTGGAAAGCAAGCATTTGCATTTTGACAGGGTTTTGCTGCACAGGTACCAAATATAGAGTACTAAATCTTGGAATACACATTTTTTCATCAATACCTTTACATGGGATTTTTGCACAGTGCAGGCCCTCCAAATAGAGAAGAAACATGATAAAGTTGAAATACTGTACGTTAATTACAGAGGTTATTTTTGAATTCTTGTATGAACTAAACTGTCTATCCCTCTGTCCACCCAACCGGCCTTCTTCCAACTTTCTTTCTAGGCAGGACAGCCGTAGTGTGATGCTGCACAATAAGACAGCTCTGCCGGTGTCCTGGAGACTGCAGGGTGCGGAGGATTTGGGCGATGAGTTCAGTGTGCCACAGGATGAGGGCATCATCTCACCTAACTCCTCTATCCCCCTGAGCTTGCACTTCAGGGCCAGGAAGCCACTCCACATTAAGAAGATCTTACGTCTGGAGGTAAAGTAATATAAATACACATTAATAACAGTATGAACTCAGTGTTATTCAAATGTTGATCTAGACAGTCAGAAGCACCTGCGAATGTCAAGGGTGATTCAAAAATATGTAAAATCAAGTCAGATGAAAATGGACAAAGCCTATGCAGATAGATGTGGAGGGTGTCAAACTGGGTATTTCATACATATTTGTATGTATATATGTATGTATGTACAGCGTGTGCTGTGTGTTTTGTTTCAGGTATCTGACGTGGCGAAGATTCTAGGAATCGTACACACCGAAAACATACAGGTCACTGCTGAAGCCTATGATATAGCTCTGGACATCTCACCAGGTAGAAACTGGTAGATTAAATAGGTTAATTTGTCTTCTCTAACTAAACATTTGGGATTTTCACTCCTGGATCCTAAAAACAATATTCTATATACTCTTGTTTCTCTGGCAGATGGCTGTCTGGACTTTGGAACGATCAAAGTCTTTGAAGAGGCCAAACTGTCTCTCAGGATGAAAAACCAAGGAAAATATGAAATAGCCTACAAGTGAGTTTGAGGTGCTAGTTTTTGACTTAACAGTTTGCCATAGTATCAGTCTGAGTTCCACATTATTGTAAGTGATTTTGATTTCACCAAGGTACTAATAAAGTTGTTCACTTGCATTCCTTTCTTTCCACAAGGTTCACATTTCAGCAGACCAACCCAACCCAGCCAAACCTAGACTCCATTTTCACGGTGTCCCCCCAGTGTGGTACTCTAACACCCCACGAGAAGGCCACAACAGTGCAGATCCTCTGCAGACCCAAAACAGAAGTCTTAATTAGAGAGCAACCTGTCCTGCCTTGCCAGGTCTGAGCCATACACTGGTCTTAATGATCACAGAACTGGAGGTTCAACTACATATTGAAGACATAATGGAATGGAGAAGGATTTTCTAACCTTGTTAGCCAAAGATTAGGCACACATGGGTATAAGACAAATGTTTATGAAGATTTAAAATTTCATTTGTCCATGCACTGGTGGCCAGGATGCATCCCGTATAATCACAACATCTCTAGGTTGGGGGGACTCCTTCTGCTCATTAACACCGTCTACATGTCAATTTTAATATCCAATAATGGATAAAGAGCACAAAAACAAACCAAACCAAACATGATTATACAACATTAAATATGGAAGTAAGATGCTCCCAGACCCTGTGATTGCTTTGTCAGGTTTCACCCAATTTGTAATTTGTTCAAATACAGATACAAGGTAGAAGCAGAGTCATGACAATACAACTTGCTTCATGAGTTACTGGAATATGTTGTTTTTCTCATATGCAGGTGATTGAACCCAGCATTGGGAGTGGAGGAGAAACCATAGCAATCTTAGCCATCAAGGTTTCAGTCAAGTCTGTCTTCTCCAGGTTAAGGGTTGATTCATACTTTCTCTTTTATGTTATATTTATCTAATGTAAATGAGAAGCAATTTGTGATTTGGATTGTTTTAACCCTCACTAAACTTTATTTTTGGATTCTATTGAATGATAATCTTAATCGTTTTCATACATCACAGTTAGTACATGTTATGCTTTACAGAATACATCAAAATGCATTACTTACCATCATAATCGGCAAGCTTCATTATTTTTTTGATAGGAGGCAGTTCCAAGATTCGGCTGAAGCACAAATTGTGAATTGGTTGTGTGCTCCTTCTTTAGGTACAAGATCACACCTGCATGTGACATTAACTTTGGTCCACGGATCTACGGCTCCAAGAAAAGCAAGAGCTTCACTATTGAGAACAATGGAGTCTTTGAGACACGTTTTACCATCTGCCGCATGATCATGGATCCTGCTCCACCAGGGAGGCCAGGGTAGGAGAACAGAACAATCCAACAAACATTATACACAGAAACACAGGGCTTAACACTTTTGGAATGAAGCTGGAATGGAACAGTACTTTTTTTATTTAAAAGCAAAATAAATTTAAAAGTAGCAGCTCAGCGCAGATGCTCTTGGCTTGTTGATGAAATACTGTACATGCTGAACCATGTCTGCTGCCATATTTGACGAATCCCATATTAACATGTAATACACTTTACAAATGAAGCTTCACTGAAGCATTTTTTTTGCTGCCAATCCCTTTGGCTTAGGTTAATGTAAGCTTATTCAGTGTGGTTAAGTATGCATGTGTGCTTGTGGGTCAAGGCCTTTTCCAACTGACATGAGATAGTTTGGGTGGTGTAAAACTCTGCCTGATAAATGTTTATAAAGGTTGTAATTTGTGGACCTAATGTACAAGAGAATGTGATTTATAGACAAAATATGATTTGTGGAGTTTATTTGTCACCTTCAAGTGCATTCATAGCTAACAAAAGTGTGGGCTAACACAGCCAAAGGAGGATTAGGAAAATGCGACCAGACCAAAAAGACTGTTTGGACCACTGGTTTATATTTACTAAAGCATTAAATAAAATAGTCACATACGACTCAGATGCTATGCATAGATAGATAGATAGACAGATAAAGGCATAATCGACAATACAGTCTACAAAATAGACATAGACATCTCTGACATTCGGCTAACCACTCGAGTTACCACTACAGCAAGAGCAAGAGAAGGTGGATTAGGACCATAAAGACCACTCCACGGACCACTCACTAACTGGTCTACACCACTTGCTTCCGTGCCCCTCGTGCTATTAACCAATGATCTGTGTTGGTCAGTGGACAGACCACTGAATTGACTACAAACCCTACTCCCGGTATCAGTTAAGAAAATGTAAAGATGTTTAAATTAAATTATGGTTTGTGTCCCCGGGAACTGGTCGCAGGGGTCCAGGTAAGAAGATGCCACAAGAGAGTCATTCAGGGAGACCCACTGGTGCCAGTTTCAAAGTGCGACGTGAGTCCTTCCAGAAAGACATGAGTATTACACAGGTGAGAGACTGCTTGTGGAAATGACAACAATGAAAGTGTTTCTGTTTTGTTTCTCCATGTTTGTTCTAACCATTTTCTCAGTGGTAATCAATGAGTGTTCTTTTACATTTCTCATTGTGGTAAATACAGTGTATGCATAGCATAGCGAGATTTATGCCTCTGATTTAGAGGTCGCTTAAAGGATCAGTTCATAGAAATGACAAAAAAGCACCTATTGTCAATTACAATATTCATGTTATTTTAATTAGTCAAGCTAACATTAATTATGGTTTAAACAATTAAACCATAATTAATTGCAAAACAATCATAATGATAATGATATTTTGTATTTTAAATGATGTAACATAATGCTAGTTATGCTGGTCTTTACACATTTATGAAAGTAGAACAGACTTTTTTCAAAGCAGTATTTTAACTTGTCAAACACAGGTGTGACTTTATCATTAATTGGTAGCAGAGCCATCTTTAATGTTATTAGTTCCACCTGTGCATTTCCTGATATGACAAGTAACAATCACAAAACAAGTCAGGAACACGTTTGCTGTGAAAAGGTCTATGAATCAGATTCATTTCAAAACAAATAAAAAGGAGTGCTCTGCTCTGATGTGAGCAAGGCTGGAGGTTTGCAAGATTTATTCAGAAGGTGTCGTATAAGATAGACACACTTTTTTAAAGTAAAGGAAAGTAACTGCTTATGCTCATCCATGCAGTAGCATTTAATAGGGACAGTAGGACATGTCCCTACCAATATCCAGCATACTGAATTGTCCTTAGCAATCATTTTGATTAAAATATTTAACTGCAGTATGACGAACATCAGTGTCTAGTCAACCTATTTGGTACAAAAACAGTTAACAGATCTCGTTCTCTACTACGAGTCCAATGCCAAATCTAGAGTTATTCAGACAAACATGGGGAAAGTGAGAAATGTGCCTACACTAATCCATTACATTCTAGGCTAATTTATTCCCTGCTCCGAGTAATCTCAGTCAGCGGCTTTTCTTGCAGCAGCACAGCGTCTCTCCCTCTGCTCTGCACCGTGGGAGAGTTTTAGTCCCCCACCAACAGTGACGTGAAATATTCACCCCAAAATCAAGTCATTTATATTCAAAATATAAAGAAGCGCTCTGAATCTGCACGTCGGCGTAGCAGTATAGTTTTGTGTCTTTTGGGTGAAATAACAAATATTTCATTTATACAACAGAAAAAAAACGCATTTTCATTATGCTATTTAAATCAAGTTAAATTAGTCTCATTTTGTGTTGTTTCCCCAGTATATTCATCTGTACTTTTCTACATCCTTACATGTTTCCCTCTAGAATCGCCTCACCATGGGGGTGTTCTCAGTGTCTCCCTGCACAGGAAGCCTGCAGCCAGGGTCTCAGCAGGTGGTGACAGTGGATTGTGTAGCTGAACAGCTGGGCAACTGGAACCAGGGTTTGCTGATTGACATCAGTGACCGTGACCCCTCAGACCAGCCTGACGGCATACCATACAGACTGCTGGCTGAAGTCTGCAAACCAGGTGAGAGATATATGATCTACTTGTGTTTTATATGATTGATGGGCACAAACAATTTGCATTCAGGAAAACAGTCAGTAAACATTTAGATGGTCCACATTAGGGACAAAAGTGGTCGATCATCAAGTGCTATTCCTTTAACTAACTGTATCTGACTTCTTTTTTTTGTTTCCCAGGAATAGCATTAGACATGGCCTCCATCTTTGAGGAACACCATCTGTGCTACAACAGCGCTCAGCTCTCCTCTGAGCAGTTTTGCCATGCTGAAAGCATTTATGTCCAAGATGAGAACAAGTTTATTTTCAACAAAGTCCTAGTTGGGCGAAGCGCTAAGGCCCGCTTCAAACTCACCAACAACACTAAGGTGCCCTGCGTGCTCAGCTTGGCCATCAAATATGTTGCTTCTAAGGTAGGGCATGTAAAGCTCTGTGGGTAGATACATGGATAAGTGCTTACAAACGCTTTGTGACTGTGGTAGATGGTAGTTAGCAGGTCAAAAATATCCTGTATTTCCTTACAGACATCCCGTAACGTTGAGGCTTTTGATTTGTCTGCTACAACACTGAGCATTCCCAGCCAGTCACACTCATTCGCTGTGGTCACCTTCACACCCCAGATGATGCAGCTCTACAGTGCTGTGTTTGAGGCTACAATGGAAGGAACCAGCAGGTATATGAGTGCATGACTGTGTATGCCACTTTAGTGTTCTCTTTGATGATGTTTTTATTTTATTTTATTCCTGCTACTACTGTGACTGTAGTAAAAGAACAGTATCACCTTTATTTTGCTGACCACTACCCACCTACTCTTTTCTCTGTCTGATCCAGAATGACCCCAACATTCAAGAGCAAGGTGCTAGAATTTGACCTAACAGGAGAGGGTACTCTGCCCAGCGTGTGTGTGGTGCGTCCACCTCTGAGGAACAGTGGAGGAAGCCCATTGCTGCAGTTCAAACGAGTATTGGTAGGGCGCAAACATGCCCTGTCCCTGGTTCTGCTAAATGATGGAAATGTTCCGGCTCAGGTGAGAGGAGTCCTCATTATTGATTTTGGGGCATCCCCAAACTATTTTTAAACAAAGTTCTTTTAGCACAACAACGTTGTAAAGTAGTGTCACTTAATGTACTTTGTGGCTCTGTATTGTGTAGGTCCAGATTGACATGCTGGATAAACATGGTGTGTTCACCCTCAAAGCTGCTCGTGGCAACACTTGTAGCTCCATTGACTCCACACAGCTTGAGGGCACAACAGGTACAACCTTAACCTGTAAAACTCTGTCTGCAGTACATTGCATCTCCTCTTCACTTACATAATGATTTAGTAGTTACAAATTGTACACAATGCCAAAGGTTCCTTTGCAACAAGGTGTCAATATACTGTTCATTTTGTTGTGTGTATGATTGTTCTTACTACTCAGTTCCCAAGCAGTACTGCTACTGTTACTGCTGCTGCTCAGTATTATAGAATTCATTAGTCCCTATTGTACCCCTGTCTACACTAATAACTGGGCACTGAACCCCTCACGACACAGACTGATGTCAGCTGTGATTGCAACCCATCTTTCACTAGTAGTAGTGCAATTGCAAGAATATATTTAGACAGTTGGGTGAGGGACAGCAGCAACTGTGGCCTCCAGCAGCGATGAGGAGCGGGCTATAGAGGTCTGGTAACTCACTTTCTTCTCTCCAAAAGGCTTTTTGTTCACATATGCAGGAGTAGACAGACTTGACAATCTCCCAGAGAGACTATGGTTATAATTTACATGATCCCAAAACCACATGCAGAATTGTAAATTGACAAACTGTGTGACACTGGGGCTCAGGAGGCGCTATACAAATACGGAGCATTTACATTTATAATTTAGCATGTTATGTACAACTACTGAAAATTCCCCTTCAGCCATACGGTTTTGTGCAACTTGTGTCATTTGTCACATTTTGATACTTATTTATAAATAAGTGGTTATCCACCCCAGTGACCCAAGAATGCAGCTTGCATTGCAGGAGACAAAAATAAAAAAATGAATTTTGCAATTTATTCGGAGAATAGTAATGTCTTCCTTGTGATGAAACAAAAAACAGTTGAGTGCACACAACAGTAGAAAAATCACACATTTCTTATTAGTGACACTCCTTCGTCCACAGAGCATCAGTTGGTGCACAGAGCCATCCTGAGTATGAATGTTAACGAGCAGGTGGAGTTTGAGGTCAACTTCTGCTCTTACGAGCCCCTGAGCATCAAGGCCAAGATGTCACTGCAAGTGGGGGACAACCAGTACAGCAAAACCATAATACGAGTGAGCGGAGAAGCTTACCAGGAAATTGTCTCTCTTGACAACATTGGCAGATCATTGCAGGAAATGGATCAGGAAGATGATGAAGGAGGTGAGAGAAGAAAGGAGGGCAGGAAACTAATCACATATTAGGAATGGAGAGGAAGAGGTATAAAGTAGATATATTAATCAACCAGAGAAGCAGTCACGTGATTTTGCACAGAGAAAGGCTGTAAGTGCCATTGTGATTTATTAAGATAGCTTGTTATCTTGGATTTTTCTACAAAGACTGTTTCTCTTTCACAGGTAATTATGAGGTGCTGAATTTTGGTGACTGCCATGTTGATTGTCCCTACCAAGAGAGTTTTACCATGACCAACCACAGCAGCAGCCAGGTGGTGAGGTTTGAATGGCCTCCAGCTGGACCCCATGTCTTCTTTTCACCACAGGTAAAACACTGAAGGAAGGAATGAAAGTGTGACTGTGGAAGAGGGGCGGGTTTAGAAAGAAATAATGTCTTAAGACTCATATTTAAAGCCCTGGTTCTTGCCAGTAATAAATTGTACACTATCGATAGTTACATTAATTATTCAGTATAACAAATTAATGCCAAATAATCTTACTTTGTATGTTATAAATTTGTGGATGTTCTGGGTTTCTGTGGTTGTTTTGCATCTCTAGTGTGTGGTCGTTTTGGGTCTCTGTGGGACTAAAAGTACAACATAATATCTGTTCTAATGATATTACATATTAACAGTCTGAAACTATGCTGTTTTGCTTTGGATAATACTGTTATCAAAAGGATTCTGCTTTTTCTCCCAGGTCGGACACCTTCATGCTGGTTGTTCTAAGGAAGTGACTGTCACCTTTTGCTCCAGTCAACCAGTGACTTTGAGCAGCATGCCAATGAGATGCAAAGTTTGTCAGGTGGAGTTCCAGCAGCCAGTAGAGGAGGTAGCTGACTGGGACGACCGGCAGAGGACAGTGCAGTGGCTGAGTTCTTCCAAGGAGGCTTCAGGAGAACCACAGCAGCCTGTGAAGAATAAGGTAAACGTGTTGACTGTGAGTTAAAAGAGATTTTGAAGAGAGAGTTTACCAGTTCACAATTATAGTTGTATATGTTTGCATGCAGGTGATAAAGACAGATCCTGAGCCCTGCTGCTCTGTGGTTGAGGGTTCGCTGTGGGAGCTGGAACTGCGTATCAGCGCAGTTTGTGACTATGTTAAGTTCAGCTGCAACACCAACACCATCCACTTCAAAGACACACTTCTTTACCAAACCAGGATCCATCAGTAAGTCAGACACTTTTTCATTAAACCTCAATTAAATATACAGGCAGCCAGTTATACCCCAAAAAGATTTGTTGGGCATCCCAAGGGGTCAGATACTAAAGATGATTAAAAAACCATACTGATAACCAAAATGAAGCCATGAGCTCAAACTGGAGCTCCTGATGCCTTCCCATTACATATCTTTCTGACACTCTGTCACAGTAGTCACAATAGGTTTCAGTAAAGCGCATTAAAATCATTTATATGTTTATTGTCTGTTTGTGTGTCTATGTGTTCAGGCTACAGATAGTTAATAATGGCGCTGTCAAACTGGAATTCTCCTTCCAAGTCCTCATGGAACCAAGCAACAACATCGTCAACTATGACCAAGGAGGTATATATATATATATATATATTACTGTTGTTTTATTGTATTTGATGTGGTCAACTTGTCAGCATTTGATTTGGCCTTGAATATCAGCATTACAGTTTTTCTCCATTAAAAATAGGAAATTTGGGGATGTTTGGGGAACTGGATGAGAAGTTGTGGATTTGTGTTTAGAGTTTTGAGAAAAAGAGGCATAATTTCAAGAAATATGTCTGAGCAATCGAGAAAAGCTGTAACAGTTCATGCTGTACCATTATGTTCCACAGTTGTATTTGAAATACCTATTTGTATTTGAATGCTTTTTGAAACTGTGTAAATGTGAATATGAATATGTAAAGCATGGGACCCTTACCTCTCCACCAGACAGCAGGTCAGCAGGAATGTTAATTGGAGCCTGTCCCGCCAGTGTGATGCCGCTTCTGGTGGGGAATCCTGAGCGTCCGCCCGTCAGCATCGAGCCCAGTGTAGGGGCCATAGAGCCCGGTGCAAAGCAGAATTTCAGCATTCGCTTTTCACCTCTGGAGGTGGCCAATTTTCAAGGCAGGCTGTTCTGCAGGTGTAGTAAATTGTTCTTTAAAAATTCACATTTTAAAGAATTAAAGAATAGAATTATATAATTGATGCCATAGTTAAATAGTTATTGAAATCTGGTTTATTTTTCAGTGATAGGAGCACGATCTGACTTATTTTCTAAACTCTACCATGCTGCAACAGACATGTACTGAGAACAAAAAGTTGGCCACACCCTGAGCCCTGAGTGTCATTGTAAACTACATGTGTTTGTAGTTTATTTACCTCTTTAAAACACCTCTGGTTTTATGAAGGACAGGATGACCTTAAAGAAGAATGCCTTCACAAGAACAATATAACAGACTCTGTTATTTATTTCTGTCGGTATGTGGATGCCTTTCTTTCAGTATTCCTAACTTGCAGGATGGTGATCAGGCTCCCTGTATCTTGGTGTGTGGCCGCAGTCTGTTGCCTCACTGCCACTTTGACCTGGAGGACTCAGACTATATCAATGGGATCCGCCGCAACCCTGAATTCAGGGGCCCTCTGAACCCAAACACCAGGGTCATAGAGTTCAACGCTGTTGGGCTCTCTACTCCATCAACAAGGTAACAGAGCAAGAGAGAGGTGAACTTTTTTATCTCCATCATTGTGAGCACTTAGAATATGCATGTGTGTTCTTGGTTCACTCCACAGATCTTTTAGTGTGATGAACCCAACCAGTAAAGCCTACTCATTCAAGTGGAGGTGTGAAGACACAGGTGGTAGCCCGTTCTACTGCCTCACCCCATGTGGTACCATCCTGCCTGGGAAGAAAGTGGAAGTAAGGATGGAAACACACAGTGAAATTGCTCTATGGGGTGGTGGTATCTTGTAACATTTGTCTTCCAGTTTCCTTCAACTACAATATCTAATTCACCTTGTCCCATTCTTCTTCATCTCATTGCACATCAGTCACTATCTCTTCCTTCCTCATTTTGAATTTTTGATCTCCATTTCATTACTGTTTCAGTTTCCCCCTCTCCCCATGTCCCACTTCATCACAACAGATCTAATCTTATTCCTTCCATTCAATCTGATACCATTTTAATTTAGTTTAATCAAAATCCTATCAATTTCCAGCTCAACTCATCTGATCTAATCTGTCCGAGCTTGTTCATCACTCCGAGCTTGTTCCCTTCCACTCTTCCTCATCTATATTCTTCTCACTCTCCCTTATTTCTACTTCTTTCAGACATTTCTTCATATCCTTTCTTTTTCTGAAAATTTTAGCCATTTTCTTTTTTAGCCATTTTTTTCATGATCCTCTGTCTCTGTGTGTGTGCAGGTGTGTTTTGAATATGTTCCTGAGCAGCTGGATGCGGTGGAGTCATTCTGGAGCTTTCTGATTGAAACTCTGTCACTGTCTGTTCCCTTCCTGTGTGTGGGCACCACTAGAGAACCACTTGTCTATTTTGACAGACCTTACCTTGACTTTGGAGAGCTGCTTGCTGGTATGTAACATACATAGACACACGCTTGTACGTTCATTTACACAGTAACATCACTCATCTATTTCAAGTCGTCGCACCACATATTTAACACAAAGCAAAGCTTTCTCTGAGTTTTCTTGTGTGGTTAATGGTGCATGAATTTTGGCATTGAAGTGCATATATATTTTGTGTGATACAGTACATACACTTATGTCTGTAGTTCACTGTCAAAGTGTTGTCTTATTTGTGTATTTCAACAGTACACGCTTAGACATGACTAAGGTATGGCTAGGTTTAGGCAAATTAAAATAAAACCATGTGGTTAATAGATAAAAATGTGAACAATATGAATATGATTTCCAATATAAGACCTGACTCCTGACTGTCCTCAGGAGTCTCCACAGACTCCTGTGCAAATCCAAATCTGGCCTTATAACAAAAATATTTAACCCCCTGATGAAAGATGAAGTTTTTTCCCTTTTATAGTTAACATAAAAACATTCATAAACATACTCTAGATATAAAATAAATACAACGCTCCTGTAAATCCCCATAAATGAAACCTTGCAGACTGCAGCTACTGTGTCAGGCTCGTTCTTTGCCTCTGGGCTTTTTGAGCAGTGCGTGGTTTTGAAATGAAGTGTAATGAATTTATCAAATGAATAACAATATAATCCACTTCGATTAAATAGAACAAGTGCCATGGGAATTCAAACACAGTTCCAATTCCAAGTCTATCTGACCATAACAGATTTCAACTGTTGATGAAGCAGGTCACTGTTTATCATGGGTGGATAATGTATTGTTTAAATCTCCTGTCTCATACTGTACACATACACATACTTCTTTGGGGGGCAAAATGAGAATTCACAAGCTGTTAATACAAACTGCTAACTTAGCCCTCATTTACTGTAATAATGGGAAAATTCTGTGCTCAATTAAAATCCTTCAACAAACATCCTTGGTTGATCTTAATTACTGATCTCTGCCATAGTAAAATTCTATGGTGTAAATCTGTAAAGCTGCTTATATTATGGGCTCAAACTATTGACGGCTCTATTTGTATGAGTGTTTATGAGTCTTTTGAGGCAATGCTCAATTTTTTAAGGCACTAGGACTGGGTTTTCTGGTTAAGGTTAGAGTTACATGATACCTTAATAGAGGTTCACAGTACAAGCATTGTGTGTGTGTGCATGTGTGTGCCTGCACAGGTCGCAAAGTAAAACAGACAGTCGATCTGGTGAATGGAGAGGAGGAGCCCTTCCACTTCTCTATCAACCAGTCATCTCTTCTCTCTGATGACCAGCAGTCCAGCCTCATTTTGCAGCCCATGACTGGCACAGTGGCACCCAAAGACAGGTTAGTGACACTACAATGTACACTAAATACAACTAAATGTAAAAACTTTATTCGTTTTGACGTTTAAAAATGTAATTCAATTCAATTTTATTTATACAGCGCCAAATCACAACAACAGTTATCTCACAGCACTTTTCATAAAAGAGCAGGTCTAGACTGCACTCTGTGATGTTATTTACAGAAGCCCAACAATTCCCACCAAGAGCAAGCACTGGGGGACAGAGGCAAGGAAAAACTTCCATTTAAGAGGCAGAAACCTCGAGCAGAACCATGGCTCAGGGTGGGCGGCCATCTGCCTCGACCGGTTGGGGAGGGAGAGGGAGAGAGAGAGAGAGAGAGAGGGCAAGAGAGGAACAGAGAGAAAAAGAGAGGGATGGAAGGAGAGAGAGGGGGAGGCAGCCTACACAATATACACAGAGGTACAGACAGTAAAGGTGATGTTGCTATAGACTAAATGACTATGAATGAAAAATTGTATAGATATGTATAGTAGTGTTAATGATAATAATTGTAATGTTAATGAATATAATAACAATAATAACAATAGGACTAGTAACAATAGTTGTTGTAGCAGAGGGTGTCGAGCAGGAACACGGGGGCAGCAGGTGACCCGCAGCCACAGATCCAGACTCCACAGCTCCAGAGCCAGAAAACCTGCAGGAAGTGATAGGAGGAGAGAGGAGAGGGACGAGAAAGCACAAGACTACCAGAAAGGGGAGAAGTTGTGTTAGTAACATGCAATAATGGGATGAGGTTGCATACAGAGGGAGAGAAAGTAGAGGAGAGAGGAGCTCAGTGCATCATAGGAAATCCCCCGGCAGTCTAGGCCTATAGCAGCATAACTAAGGGATGGTTCAGGACTCACCTGAGCCAGCCCTAACTATAAGCTTTATCAAAGAGGAAAGTCTTAAGCCTACTCTTAAATGTGGAGATGGTGTCTGCCTCCTGAACCCAAACTGGAACCTGGTTCCACCGGAGAGGAGCTTGATAGCTGAACGCTCTGGCTCCTAGTCTACTTTTGGAGACTCTAGGAACCACAAGTAACCCTGCATTCTGGGAGCGCAGTGCTCTGGTGGGGTAGTAAGGTACTATGAGCTCTTTAAGATAAGATGGTGCCTGACCATTAAGAGCTTTGTAGGTAAGAAGAATGATTTTAAATTCTATTCTGGATTTTACTGGAAGCCAATGCAGAGAAGCTAAGACAGGAGAAATGTGATCTCTTTTCCTGGTTCCTGTCAGAACACGTGCTGCAGCATTCTGGATCAGCTGAAGAGTCTTAATGGACTTTTCCGAGCAGCCTGATAATAAAGAATTGCAGTAATCCAGCCTAGAAGTAACAAATGCATGGACTAGTTTTTCTGCATCATTTTTAGACAGGATATTCCTGATTTTTGCGATATTACGTAGATGAAAAAGGCGGTCCTTGAAATTTGCTTAATGTGAGACTACATGTCCGACATGTCCTGATCAAAGATAACTCCAAGATTCCTCACAGTGGTGCTGGAGGCCAGGGCGATGCCATCAAGGGAAACTATATCTTTAGATAATGCGTCACGGAGGTGCTTAGGCCCCAGAACAATAATTTCAGTTTTATCTGAGTTTAACATTAGAAAATTACAGGTCATCCAGGTTTTAACATCCTGAAGGCACATTTGAAGTTTAGCTAACTGATGAGTTTCATCTGGCTTGATCGATAGATATAACTGAGTATCATCTGCATAACTATGAAAGTTTATGGAATATTTCCTAATAATATTGCCTAAAGGGAAGCATATATAAAGTGAAGAGTATTGGTCCGAGGACAGATCCTTGAGGAACTCCATGACTAACTTTGGCGTGCATGTAGGACTCATCGTTAACATGTACAAACTGAAATCGATCTGATAAATAGGACTTAAACCAGCTTAGAGCGGTTCCTTTAATGCCAATGCAATGTTCCAGTCTCTGCAATAAATGTAAGTATCCATTATTTAGAAAACACAATAACTGACTTGTGCGTGATGGCATTAATTAGCAAATATTAAAGCTTTGTAAGGTAGTTGTATATTGTTTCACTGCTAATTAACTTTGGTACCTCTGTCACAGAATACGTTGAAAGTAATAAAGAGCATTGTGTCAGTCAGTATTTGTGAACTCTTTGGTGCAGGTTGCCATTGTCGGTGTCCTTCACACCTTGCCGGAAGGGTTATGTGAGCTTCAGATTGGTTCTGAGGGTGAAGAGGAAGTCAGAGCCACTTGCACTCACAGTTAAGGCCAATTGTTTCACCATGAGCACTTCTGTTCAAGTTGAGAAGCCAGACGGAGGCATCAGAGAGATCAGCCCTAACCACCAAGACACTCTGGACTTTGGAATGGTCAGCACACTTTCACATCACAGACGCAAATGCTGAAATTTAAACATGAAAGTCACCTTCCTGTATGTGTCTATATATATGCTGTCTGTAGGTGGAGATTTCTGAGCAATCCACCTTTAATTTCCTGGTGTCCAATCTGGCCAAATTCAGCTTGGAAGTGAACTTTGACCTAACAGGCCCCAGCGAGCTGCTGCAACACTTGGATATCAAACCGCAAAATGCTACAATTGACGTTGGGAAGAAGCTGCATTCGTCACTCTTCTTTTGTGCCCGAAGCATTTGTAACCTCCAGGACATCAGACTGAGTATCAAGGTGAGATGCTGATCTTCTATCAAGTTTTATGAGGGTTTTTACAGAGGTACTGGTGCTTTAAAGGTTGTTTAGCCACCAGCATTCTAGAAATACTAATAAAGACATTCCCTTAATCCATGCTAATCTTTTTCTCATTCAAGTGTGGTGAAAATGTCTTAGTAATTAAAAGTCTACTCAACAAACTAAAGCTACTTTTCTCTTCTTAATCTTTAGAGACAAATACTAAAACAATAAGATTACTGCTAAATTATGACAGCAACTACATAATTTAATTTTAAAAATATGTAAAACAAAAGGGACACTTGAAAATTTAGCTATAATTAAGTTGTTAAACTTGCTGGAACTGACCGTTCAACACCAAATAGATCCTGTGTTTAAACTGACACTTGCATTGTTAGTGTTTTTCTGCTTGATCAGGTGTAATTGCCATTGTTTTTTTACCAAATACAATTGCATTGCCACATGTGTACATATATTTTAATTAATAAGTGACACACCACTGAACAAATATGCTTTATAGTTATTCTTGATTTGTTCTTTCGGGGTCTACGCCACTCCTCTCTTGTTTCCTCTTGTCAGATAACGCACGGGCCAACATTTACCTTTGCCATTAAAGGCAGGGCTATAGCACCCAGCCTTGAATTCTCCTTCACCAAGTACAACTTTGGCAAGTGCTTCCTATACTCTCCTGGCATGGTGCCAACCTCCCAGACTTTAGTAATCAGAAACAAAGGCGAAAAGGACATCAGGTATATTTATGTGTGTGTGTGTGTGTGTGTGTGTGTGTGTGTCTGTTTTTGTCCATGTGTGTTTACTGCAGAAAGACATGTTTTTACTTTACTCAGAATGTCAGCGTTTGAGATTAAAAAACAACACCTTCTGTCCTCTACTTTCCTCTCCTCAGTGTCCAGTGTCTGTTCAACAACACCTCCTACCTAGAAATTGACTTCCAACCAGATATTTTGTCCCCTGGGGCTGTGATGGAGGTACCTATTAACTTCTGTCCTCGTGAGGCAGGCCGTTACCATGAAAAACTCACCTTCATCTTAAACAGCTGTGTCACAAAACTGGTGGACATCCTGGGCCTAGGCATCGAGATGAAGGTGAGAAAGAAAAGCGACAATCTATGAGTCTATGCAACTTTCATTGAGCATTTACAAACTGGCAGATCTAATTATTTTGATAAATGAGCAGTGAAGGGTACAGCCTTTGTTCATTCCTTTTAATTTTGATAATTATAACTGACAACTAATGAAAACCCCAAAATCAGTATCTCAGAAAATTAGAATATTGTGAAAAGGTTCAATATTAAAGACACCTGGTGCCACACAGCAGTTGTGTGCTAATATGTAGTTGCTAACAGTTGGCATTACTCACCAAACTCACTGAGTGACTAGCAACATGTAAGGGTCTCACATAAACAAGGGGGACAACTCAAAATACTGTATGTCCTACTGGCATTATGATCCACATCATAGAAAATTTAGTGTGATTGCTCCGAGTATGTAACTTAGCTCCATTGATAACAAGCTAAGTTATGAATTAGTGAGCTAACAAGCAGCGGTAATTCACCAAAGGATGGATAAAAACGATTAGGATGCATCTGGCAGTATGTGTAGCATTACGACAGAAACAAACGCAGTTATGCTAGAATAAGTGATAGTTAATATAGTGTAATTTTGTGTTCCCTTCTAAATCAAACTAACTATTGTTAGTTTACATTGTAGCAGTCACCCTCAGTTCTTGAATCGTGACCATAAACAGTAAACTGTAATCCCCACACAAAACTGCAACTTCAACAAAATAATCAATGCCTAGCAGAAGCCAATGTTAGATGTTCCATTACCGGTCGAGTAAAGCAGATGCCTTCTCCGAGTCTATTTGGTAAGTCAGCTGTTGCTTGCTCCTTTTAAATGGTTTTACTGTTGGACTGATATATCCGTATCTGACTTTCATTTTTGGTCATTTCTTCCAGGTTAAGGTTAAAGGTCAGGGTAATCATATTGTCTATGGTCATAGCAGACTACAGGAAAACAGGCTGTAGCTGTCAAACTTTTATTTAATTTAAAAGTTACACAGTTTAGCTCTAAGGTGACTATTGTCACCAATTTACACAAATCTACATCCTACAGACTGTATGAATTTCTTTAGAAAAGTTAAAGTTACAGATTTGGGATTCAGTGCCTTAAAACGCATCTCAGGAATAATGCTGCATGCTGCTGTTGATGAAAAACCTGTCTACCTGGAGCCAAGTGCTTCTAGTGCCAAACTGGTTTAAGAAGCAACAGCTTGTGCTTGTTTACAAACACCACTGTAAATCTACGTCTATTTGACATGTCTATTTTGCCAATAATTATACAGGCAATATTAAAAAGAACATCAAACCAAATACTCACCTTTAGTGATAGTAGATTCTTCCCTTACTGTAAACAGGTTCCACTTAATCTATCCATTTGACTTTATCATTTATTAGAATCTGATGTATTTAATCCAATCATCCTGTATCCCATTCTGTCCTAGCTGGAGGTGGAGGACCCTAAGCAGAGGAAAGTTAAACTGGGATCTCTCATGTTGGGTCAGAAGGTGAAAAAACAAGTGGTTCTGGTCAACCGCAGCCCTTTAGACCTTTCCTTTACTCTGCTGCTCAATACAAACACACCACTGGACCCAAGGGTAGGGACACACACACACACACACACACACACACACACACACACACACACAGATAAACTCTGGTCTTCACAAACAACACTTAATATCATGCTCCCCTCTCCTCTTCTAGGATTTGTCATTCAGTCCAGCAGGTGACCTGAACCTAAAAGCCAGTGGTGGTTCATGTAATGTTGAGATCCAGTTCACACCTCGTCAGCACATACCTCCCTTCACTGCTGAGCTGCATGCTGAGTTTGCGGGCCTGTTACACCCCCTGCTGACCATTCAAGGCTGCTGTCAGGTAGGTTGTGGTAGTATTTTCATTTCATGTTACAAGGCTGGTGCAAATGATGACCTTGCTTGATGTATTTACTTGACAACATAAAATTCTACTTTTACTGGTTTACTCCTAACTATGTACAGAACTGTTTAGAGAATTATCGTGTTAGAGTGTGTATTATGTATTTGTTTTTGAAACAGAGTACACTATGAATGACACAAAGTTTATACAAGGCATTTTGAGGTTTGTTCTCTTAATTGTGTACTGTCTATTCAACAAAGTCATGTTAATCACTAGCTCCTGTTTTAACTGTCAGCGTGTGGAGGTCCAACTGGACCAGGCCCACCTAGCCTTTGGAGCTGTTGTCCAGCGGTGCAAGGCCCGGAAGAAGATTGTCATGATGAATACTGGGGACATTGGTGCCAGGTGATCCAATGATATTTCAGTAGTTATCTAAGAAAAAATCCTCATTCTTACATATTGCAACAGAAACACAGACACACACGCACTTATCAAGCTAGATTTCTTTTCTATTTTTTAATGAGTTGACAGATTGATAAAGAAAATATCAGACTGACTTTATCAGCTCTCTTTGGTGCTATTTGAACATAAATGTTCTGTCTATAGATGTGTTGCAATCATTTGTAGCTTGCTTTTGACATTCATGGCTAAATCTGGTTGGATTTAAATCCTCTTTGTTTTTTTATTTATCTCTCTACCTTATAACCAGGTTCCAGTGGAAAACAGTTAATTTTCCTCCAGAGTTGTCTATCGCACCAGCTAAAGGCTATATCTGTCCAGGCATGGAGGTCCCTTTTGAAGTGACTTTTGCCCCCAAAGAACTGATTAATGACACAAGATATGAGAACCTGTCGTGCTGTGTGGAAGGCTCTTCCTCACCTGTTACCCTCACTGTGACAGGCTCCTGCATCATAGCCTCCACTAGCAAAGAGGTTTGATTAATGCACTTTTGTACACAAAGTAAAGGAGGGAAATAAAACATATACAGGATACATTTTGTTTGGGGTTTTGTATCTGATGAACAGTATAGGGGCATTGATGTACCACACTCAATTGAATACCTAAGAAACAGAAAACAAGACTGTATGAGCAAACCAAAAAAATGACCTAATTGAAGAGACATTGTATTCATATCGGAAGTCCAGATATTCCTTGAGCTTGTTCTCCAAACAACAGTTGGGTTTCCTCAATTTCCAGTGGATGAATATTGTCCTCCTTCCTGACAGACATGCTAGTCCGACCAGCCGTTGCATCATTTGAGAATTGATTCCAACTATCTTACTGCCCAGTAAAAATTCTGCAGGTTATATTGGAATATTTATACATAAAATAGAATTTAAGACAAGTATAACATCATCCAAAAGTTATATATGACCTAAATAAAAGTTTTTACTGGATAACTTTGTACCTTACACAATTTGGTAAGTAATTTGAACAGCGTAAAATATTTTCACACTGACACTTTAGTGAGCGATACCTCTAAATCTTTCTCCCACTGTGACTTAATGCTTGTACAACAGTTATAAATGGTGTGGTATAATAATTTATACAGTTCAGAAACCATTTATTTACCACTGACTTCCTCCATCAAGTTCTTTTCAACAGAATATTCTGATTTAAAAGTCATTAAATTTGTGTTGCCTTTTCAGTTCACTGAAATTTACAAATTTTCCGTCAACTATCAGTTAAGCTTAGTGTAATAATATTGTTTTGCTGCCAAACTATGTTTACTATAGGTATCTCTCCAGCTGTAAATAAAGGGTTCATCCTCACCTTACATGAGGGGAGGGATAGGTCAGGAATACTGAGACGTCTGTATAGTTCTTTAGCTGGCTCACCGGGGGATTAAGGGATTATCAGTATTTTTATTATGTTAGATAATGGCAGAGGGAGGCTAGAGAAATATCATATCATCGGGAGTTTTATAGATGTGATTCTTTCCATCCACTGTGAAAATGAGCCTTGCAGGATAGAGAAGACCATAGCAGAGATCCCAGTTCTACGGAGCTTCACCGTTATCTTCATATTTTGCATGCCTCTGCTGGATTTCCACCGGGAGAGCCTGGTATACATGGAAAGGGTTGCCTCTCCAGGTTGCTTTCCTTCTTGGAAGCTGCTCCCTGTGTCAGCAGGCGGTAGCTACATTTCAGCAGGAGTATGATGGCCTATGGCCTTGGACGTTCAGTTGAACTTGGTGAAGACTCCTGTGATGTCTCTTGACTTGAGCCATCTCCTGTTTGGTTGATGTTGCTCAGACTCTTCTCTAACTGTTTGTCCGGTTTTGTGGCAGCGTAGTGCTCTCGACATTCAAACGTCTGTATCCAAGAGTTCAGATTATTTCATTTGCTTTAACAAAGTCGTAGTGTTGGAGGTATTATTTGGTAAAAATAATCTGGTCAGTGAGACCCCGAGCAGCCCAACACACCATTCCCTCTTGTCTTATTTAGACACTACTAGCACAAGGGATGTATCCAGCCATAAAATACAATAATCTTCCATAAGGGGATCAATAAAGTATCACATTGTTGTTATGTTCTGTATGTTTGTAGTGACTCTTTTCATAACAAGATTTCTAACAGAGGTGTGCTGCCTTATGTAGGGACAAACCGTTTTCATTGACCAACCATATGAATCATCACATTTGCTTTGTGTACGAGAAAGCAGTGCAAGGTTTTTACACTCGTTTGTATATTGGATATTGATTTTTTATTTTTTTTTAGGCTCCTCCAATAGGCAGAAAAGCTAAAAGCTGGCTTGCAGCAGTGTAGCTTCTCATTGTAGGGATGGTAAAAGGCCAGCATCAGATAATGTGAGTCATTGACTCGACTCTTTTTTGGAACAGGCAGACAGTGTTGACAGATTTAAAGATCATTGAAAATTTGGGGAAACTTGCAGTCGGTTTCATTTAGCTAATTAGCCACTACTGCATGAGAGAAGACTTTAGAAAGTTACTCAAGTTGAAGGTGATTAATCCTGCAGTTCTTTTTGCTTACGTTCAGTGAAAGGCATTACCTACAACGTAACTTCCTTTGTATTACCTATTGCATAAAATTGACCGCTTTCTGACCGCTTCTCTCCAGGTGGTGAATTTTGTTTGCCCAGTACGTGACTCTCACATCCAGACCCTACACGTGTTTAACCCCACAAGCCAGCACTGCAGCATCAGACCTGTCATAGAGGGCGAGCAGTGGAGCGCTGCACCCTCTGTGATCCTTGAACCCCTCCAGAACAAGACATATGAGATCACCTACCAACCACTGACCATGACTGCTGATGGAAAAAAACACACGGTAAAGGAGCACCAACATTTAAACAAAATCAATTTTTTATATTTTGCCTTTTTTGTGCATTTAATATAACAAAATAAAACACTATAATGTTAGCAACGAAGTGTGACATTATCTTGTTATATCTCTCTTCTTATTTTCTCAGGGATCAGTCTTTTTCTCCTTCCCTGACGGGACAGGCATGCTGTACTCCTTGCAGGGAACTGCTGGGCCTCCCAAGGCAGAGCATGTCATTGTACACGAACTGCCTGCCAAGACTCACCACACACAGTTGCTCCCTGTGCGCAATTGGCTCTCCAAGCAGCAGCGGTAAAACACACACACACACACACACACACACACACACACACACACACACACACACTCCTTGAAATCACTAATATCTTTAATCTATTAAATCATATGCAACCCTAAATATAATCCTGATATAATTCTTAAACATGCAATAGCATCTTTTCTTGGCCACTTGGGGGTGGGAGAAACAAGCTGTAAACACACTATTGACAAATTATCACCTTTAAGTTGATAGGCTTAACTTGCTAAACAAAAAGTCGAGTATTCACTCTACTTTTCACTCTGCTTTGGTCTCCACCAACTCCTGAGTTGAAATATCTGGCTCTTTAGCTGCTCTGGTGCTGAGCAGATAGTGTACAGTGAAAACAGCTGCCTGCTGTGGCTGAAAGTGACAGTATGAGATTGAACCAAAGCAGTAAAGTTGCGGGCTGGACAACAAAACAAAGAGCTGAAACTCAGTTTAAAGCTCCTCTGTGGGTTCATCACTACACAATAGGGCTGGGCGATATGGACCACAGAGTCATATCCCGGTACTGTTAGGCAGAATTCCGAATAATTATCAGTATTTTCTGTTAAGTGGGCTTGGGTGGGTTACTACAAATAGCAAAAACATACACACTAAAATCAGCTACCCCTTGTTTAGCTTGTTTCTTATTTCACCCTTTTAATTATACTTCATTCTCCATCTTTCATTCTCCAAGTGTCACTCACTTACTGAATCCGCCTCCTTCAGTTCTCTTCACACTCACAGACCTAACATACCTCTCCTGCAAACACGTCAGTGTGCCCCGGTTCTTTCCGTCTCTCCCTCCCTCCCTCTATGTCTGCTCCGGTGACTTTCTCCATCAGTAGTAGGCCACGTTGTATAAAGTCGTTGAATAAAAAACAGAACTTTTCTTGACTTTTCTACCCCCAATTCCCTTCACAGGAGGAGGCGCGGACGGCCGAAGAAAAGAGTTTGTGTAGGAAACACTGAATTGTTTTTTTTTTTTCTTTTTACAAGCCAGGTCTTCAGCAGTGTCGACCGGCACTGTGTCTCCCTCCATGTTGTTAGGGAGTTTGTGAGTAGACGACTGCGTGCAGACGCAGAAAGAGGGGCGGGGCTGCTCAGAGAGAGAGAGGAGCAAATGCTGGCAGGACTTTACGGAAACACATTAATTAACTCAATGTCAAACTATATGGTATAAACGGTATTGTCTAATTTCTTAACTCTTTTGAAATTATATCAGTATACCTCATTATACCGATATACTGCCCAGCCCTACTACGCAACCTTTAATTTATTCTTACCCCTTTAATTTAGGAAAATCTCTTGCCGCATTTCAAAAAGACTACCTTAATGCTGAATGTGAATGACAAATACACAAGCCCTGTTAGCTTTACAGCAGAGTCATAAGTTTTCTGTTTCTGTGTGGTCAGGTTCCGTGTGCTGATGGAGATCCTGAAACCTGACAGGCCAGATCCTACAGTGTCCCTAAAGGGTCTAGAATACATTGATGTCCCTGCTTTGGCCAAGAGAGACTACAAGATGTCTTTCTTTACATACAGAGAGGGGCAGTACAACACAAAGGTTTGTTCACACACACATTTCTGTGACCTGATCTGAATAAATTTCTGAGCCTTGTCCTAACATCACCTTATAACTCTTCTCCTCAGGTTACGTTTTGTAATGTGGTGTCCGGTGAGTACTTGTTCTACCTTGTCACCTTCAAGGCCACATCTCCAGGAGTCCTGTCCACTATAGAGCTGGTGACCGCTGTCCGTCAGGCGGCCTCGGCCACTGTACAGGTGGAAAACCCTCTGACCACAGCTACCTGCCTCACTACTGAGTGTAAATGCCCTGACATCAGCGCCCCACCTCAACACACTGTGCCAGGGCAGTCCAAGGTGGATACTGAGAGTACATCTATTCGCTAACTGCTGTGTGCCCACAAACAAACTTTAATTGATACTCTATATGTGTCCTTTCTTTAGAGTTCTCTGACCATAGAGTACCAGCCCCTGCGCACAGGTGAAACTACAGCCCGGCTGACTCTGAGCAGTAATGATCTGGGCTTCTTCCACTATGATCTGCTGCTCAGAGCTCTGCCCCCACCCCCAGAGAAAACTGTCTACTTCAACGCTTCCCTGGGCAACAGTCACTCCGTGCTTGTTAAATTCATCAACTACTCCTGCATTAAAACAGAGTACTCATGCAAGGTAAGAAAATATTAGGCATATCCCAATGACATAGAAATGTAAGGTGCACACCACGGTCTTGTGAAACTCTTACCATTCTCTTATTTTCTGCTACTTGTAGTCTTACTAATGGATGTGGCCATCATGTAGTCGGAGAGAGAGTTGGAAATTATCAAAGGGGCACTTTTGTTTTGACCGTTTGAACAAACTCTCTTGTGAGTCCCCAGTCTTTATGGAAATGCAATAATAAATAGCTGGAGTGCCCATTTAAGTCCCCACTCATTTTATACAGTATCACCAAAGTTAGTTAAAATGACAACTGATGTGTTGTATTCATTTATTTTTAACTGATTAGTTGAAATTTGAGTTTGTCTGATGAATGAACTTAAGTGGAGTCAAGTTTAGCTCAAAAATATATTCACAAATAATGGATTTGTGTTTTTATATCTGTGTGCCCGACAAAGATGGTTATACATTGGTATTATCAACCTTTGTTTCAAATTGGTAAAATTCTCATTTTCAATGACTGTTGGTTGTGTATCGGGTCATGACTGTATCTAAGAATTTTAGTTGTATTTACTTGACAACACAAGAGGAGAATGTGCTTCTGGTTTCTTCATCCTTCATTCAAAGTAAGTTTCATGTTTCAGAATTATAAAAACACCAACGTAATCAATGTAAATCTCTGCTTGTTTTCTCACTCCTGCAGACTGATTGCCCGCACTTTATTGTGGACAAGAGTGTTGGTGCTTCTCCAGGTTTCCAGGCAGGGTCAGAGGCCAGTGTGGAGGTTTGTTTCGAACCTCATCAGCTGGGGGAAGTGAGAGGCCAGCTCAAACTGTCCTCAGGAATCGGTGGCGACTACATCTTTCCCTTACATGGGATCTGCCTCCCCCCCAAAGCCCAGGGCCCGTTTAGCATCAGGGCTGGTCGCAACATCACTCTACCCTTCAAGAATGTATTCCTGCAGACCACAGCTTTCTCTTTTCAGGTAAAGAACCGATGACCCGAGGGCCAGGGAAATAACTAGGTTGAAGAGTGGAATTTTTAGAAGAGCATTAGTGTAACTGAGACTGGAAATGATTGATAACATTCCAAGAATTACATTTCTTGAAATCCAAGGAAAACATTTTCTTTCAAATATGTTCTGCCGGCATTCTTCAATTTATACTATATATAACGATTTAACCTAAGCCTTATTTACCCTGCTCCTAGGTGGACAATCCCTGTTTTACTGTCAAAGGGGTGGACACCATCCTCTCCAAAAAGACCCAAAACATCCTGATATCCTTTGAGGCCCCTCCAGGAGGCTCTCCAGGACCATGGTTTGGCAAGCTGACCATCTCCAGCCAGTGCTCCGAAGGCCGCAGCACACCTTGTTCTTGGGTTTATTACCTGAAGGGCCAAAGCCCTGAGTCATCTTAGAGAGATATGTACACATACACCTACACACATGCGATTGGCTGTGCAGACTCACACAAAAAGACACACAAACGAAATAAATGTGCACAGGCAACCACTTGGACACAAGCCTTCATAGCTTTAGCTTATTTTTATGATGCTTCAGTTGAACAAATTATTTATCCGATGCATGAACTCCAATGTTAATGCCAAAAATACAAGAGGGTGTGTATTTATTTATGTGCTTTAAATAATTAGTTGTCTCAAATGTCTTCATAAATATTGTAATAATTAACTGAATAAATCCTGCAGAAAAAAACCTGCTGATGCCTGTCATTGCACACTCGTGTCCACATGGGGGCAATAATGTCAAGTGGTTTTACCAGTTTTAGTGCTCCAAACGTCATTTACCTTTTTTCATCCTTTTGGTCATTATTATAACCGGAGTGCTAGAGTGTCAACTTTCCACCAGGAGTTAATTTGTCCAAACTACCTTGCGTGCTGTTAGACACACAGGACAATGCAGACCACAACAGCTACTCAGTTGAAAAGGCAGAGCTGGAGCACACACTCATTACCAAAGTTAGATGTGTCATGTCTCTCTCTCTCACTCTCTTTCTCTCTCACACACACACACACACACACACACCTAAACATGTAATGAGGAGCTGGGTTGACAATTCAAGAGTCACTCCTCTTAGGAGAGAAAATCCTCTGATCTTGATCATTGGGACAAAGTGAGCTGTAACTGTTTAAGGGAGGGAAGGGAAACATAGCATTGTCTTTCAGATTAGACATTAAAGAAAAGACAGAGCAAAGTGGATGTAATTCTTTTGGACAACAAGCCCAGAATAATTTATTATTCTTTATTACAAGATGGATGTTGGACTGATCAACACCTAGACCCAATTAAACACACAATTCCAATATTTACATATAAACAGAAAATTGTAGTGTAGCACAGTAATACATCGTGAGATCCAGTAAGTGCAACAACGTCACTATAAACTCTCAACACATACTCATCTCAATGCGTCATAACTGACTTTCGAACGACAGATAATATTGTGGGTATGCAGGATATGTCGGATGGGTGGGTGTGTTTTGGGGTGGGTGCTGTGATGTAACGGGGGGGGGTCGGTGGGTGGGGGCTTCTCTCTCTCCCCCATAGAGCGCAGCATGAGCGCTCCGCAGCAAAAGGATGTGTGAGCAGGCAGCGCGCTACTGTAGGGACGGAGTCCACAAACTGCTCAATAAAGAACAAGCGAAACTTCGAGCCCAAGAAAGCCGCGAGCAGCCGAACCCCGTAGCCGGTCAGGACAGCGAGTCCGCAACGGCAGCGCAGTCCGGAAACAGCGGCGCTCAGCCCGGTGGAATCGACGGGCTCGTCCGCTGGATCGTCACCAAAATGAGCGACAACAAGAACATCTCCAGCCGGGAGTACGCCTCCAGCAAGGAGGAGGTAGCCGTGGCTCAGGAGCAGTTCTTCGCCCCGGAACCGCGGAGAGGCATCTCCGTTATTTTGGATGTGAGTATGGAGAGCCACCGGGCAGTGGTCAGCCTGACGGGTTGGGTGGGAGGGTGTGCAGGATGAAGACATCCGATGCTGTGCGCACTTACGCACAGAGACGCTCTTACAATTACTTACTGTTAAGGGTTGTAGCTCGAACTTATCAGAGCAGGAGATGTGCCTGCTTAACAGATAACCTACTTTGGTGGCTGTCGGGGATCAAACGCTCCCTGTGTCTGGGCAATCTCATTGTGCGTTCACTTCCTCCGTTTCCCTGTCCAAAGAGTCACTATCCATTTTCCGCATCCTATTGACCAATACTCTTTTAAGCTTGGCTTAACTTGTTTACTTCTTTGTCAATACAGACGTCATAATAAATCCTTGTCGGTGCAGTAGCGTTAGCCTACTCTTGGTGATGGCTTTATTATCTATCCAAAGTCCGACGCGCACCGCCGCACTTCGCCGCTCAGGACCATCAGTTGGTCAGATTGTCTGTTAGGATACTTAAGACAGTTTTATCACAACACTTTAATTATTAATGAAAATGTCTGACTACCATATGTTTTATTGACCTAATATTTCATCGAGCGCAAAGTCCAACAGATAAACCTATACAAAGATGCAGCCTTCCTGTAATGGAAGTGGCAATTACGCAGCGCCATGTCGATTTAGGTCAGTCCATCAATACTATTGGGTTATTTTTCATCACCGCCCCATTAAATCCTCTCCCTGGAGATCACCTGATGTTGCGTGAATGCTTTAACGGGGTAGAAAACAAAAGAGAAAATTAGTTCAGTTTCCGCAGACCCTGCCACAACCCAAATAGACTGGTAAAGAAGGGGTCCATGGAAAACTAATTATGATCAAGACCAGAGGGCCAATATATCCTAGTACCCTAGTAAACTAATTATGTATGTGTGTGTGTTTGCCTGTGAGTGTGTAGAGGGGTTTAGGAGGGTGTAGCCTAATAGTATACTCCCTGCTTGAGCAAGAGACTATCCACTCAGGAAGATGCAGTACAGCAGGGTTTTTGTGAGCTTTGAGTCAGGACCCAAAATGTCTCTTTGACCTTTTTCTGATGTGTGACACAGGAACAGCTGGTCTCAGATAAGTAGGCTACTGTATTTATGAAGTTTGAGTTGCCCTGAACATGAGGGTTATCTGCTATACTCACACTGATTGGTTGATGCACAGTGCAGGCCGCGCCTTCTGATATCATCAATAAACTGTTTCTGGCATTTTCTCTCCAGCTCACTTTTTGCACATCCGTTTGAACTTTAAAAATGTTAATTGTTTTTGCCATTTTCCAATATTATTGACTCCACCATTATTATCATGGAGAGGCAGTCCACACCAAAGGGATTCAAGTGATTTCTGTGTGTGTGTGTGTGTGTGTGTGTGTGTGTGTGTGTGTGTGTGTGTGCACGCACCCTCAGGCAGCATTCTCCTCATTAGACCCTCTCTGCTGGCTTGTTTCTCATCCTTTGCTGTTTTTGTCTTCTCCTTCATCTTAACCCTGATGCACCTTTCTTTCTATTCTTTAAACCCCTTTCATCCTTTGTGCTCTTCCCCTTGTTCCTTCTCTCCTCTCCTCCTTTCCTCCATATCCTTCATGTCTTCTTCCTCTCCTCTCTCCCCAGCCAGGCCAAGAAAACATCCATCCTTAATAAGGTTAGGAGATGGATGCAACATCCCCCCTCTCTCTTTTGTTTCTGCTTCGTTCAGTCGTTATCTCCTTTTGGTGTCTCATATTTTCGTCTCAATCTGTATTTCTGTTACAACTCTCTCTTTTCACACACGCGCACACACACACACACACCGCCTCCTCACGGCGACACTTTCCCTCCTCTCCAAGCTTGTCTGTCTCCAGCAGCTCCAGAGTTGGCTGTTTTCTGAAGAGTTTAGTGCGCCCCAGGGTGCAGCCGGATACCAGAACAATGTAGAACAGCTTGTCATTCGAAATGTCGTGCGTCTCAGCAGTTAATGATTTTCACTTTGGCCTCTTCAGCTGGCTACAGTCGCCATCTGAATGCATCGCATATAGTTTTCCAAGCAGTAAACTTTTGGAGTAAAGGATATGTAGACTAGTTTATGTGCTTTTGTACTTGTACATTATGTAAGTTCCATCCTGATGACTTTGAACTGCAGTCATGACTGTTGTCAACGGTGTCTATCTACTTTGTCTTGAAATTTGGGCTGCACCAACGATTACTTGCATTATCTATAATCTGCTGACTATTTTCTTGATTCACAAATTAATTAAAAGTTTTGTCAGCAATGTAATAAAATGACCATTATGATCTCTCAGAGGCCAAGGTGACTTATTCAACATGTTTGATCCCCACATTTCAGGGCCAGGAAACTGGAATATTTGGCATTTTGCTTGAAAAGGGAGTGAAACTATGAATAAATTATCAACATATTTGCCGATTGAGTTTCTCTTGATCAACTAATTGATTTCTCATTTCTGCTGGACTTGAAATATTAAATGCGAGTCACAACATTTAAAAAAAAAATTAAACCGTAATATCCTTTTTTATTTTGACATTAACAGTTGATAATGTCAGTCAGTCAGTGTCAAGACTTCTGACAGTTTCATACATTTGTTGGTGAAAATCCACACTAGCTCTGCAACAGTACTGCTCTCAAGTATAATGGAAAGGAATCTGAAGTTCAGTTCAGACATTCAAGAGATGCTCCACCAAAAATCTTTTCAGTACCAATCACTAATCCCCTGTAGGTTGGAAAGATGTCTATTAAAGTTGTCAGTTATGTCTTTCACAAGAACAGTTAGTGCTACAACAGTCCACTGGTGACAGGTTTTCTCAAAAGAAAATAAGTACCCTCCCTCCCACTTTCTTTCTGTCTGCTCATTTAATCTTTTGCATCCCCCTCACCGTGTCTTTCTCTCGGTCTTCCACCCCTTCTCTGTCACTGTGCTGTTTTCTGGCAGTTGTTGTCAGTAGGAACAACTTATATCACACTCTGAAACACTGATGAAAGTACCACACCTGCCACTTTCAATTCCATAGGGAGAGAAGCTTTCATTGAAGCTATAAATTATCTCCCTGAATTGTGTGTTCATACGTTTCATAGAACATGGTGCACGCTTACACAACAAGAAATTCTCAGTCAGTATGTGTGTCTGTACATAATATTTGTGAGTTTTTATCCTCTGCTTACAAGCCTTATCAGAAACCACTGCCCCTTATCTGGTTGAGACACACTTTGTTTAAAGGAATGTGTGTGATTCAGTTTCTGCATGGACTCACTGTACGAGCTGCGCTGGTTAACAAATTGAATGGACCAAACATTTCTATTTCCAGGTTTTCACCCACTGGGTATCCATTTACAGACCGCATTAAAGTAAAAAAAAAAGACATCACTTTCAGTCTGGCTGGGCTTTCCAATACATCTGAAGTAGTTTTTTTTATTTCTTATGTTAAATTTCTTCCAACCAAAGCTGTTACACTGATGTCTCTTTCTGAATAGCCTTCCAGAAAAAGTCGATATTGACTACCAGCTATGTACAGTGCGCTAGCCTCGAAAACCCAGCTGTATACTAGCATTAACTTAGCTTTCTTTATTAGCTAGGCTCCTTATATGCTTGCTAATAACTTTTTTAAGCTGGGTCTCTCACATTGACAGCATTGTGTTGGACAGATTTGTGCAGCTGTGTTCATGAGGGAGAGAGAGAGAGAGAGTGACATGTGCTATGGCGATCAAATGCGATTTTAAATAGGCCTAGTAAAAAAAAAAAAAAATCAATACGTGGCGGTCAGCACTGCATTTTTAGTTACAGCAGATACAAGAAACTGCTCAGAGTTTATGGGAGCTTAGCACACATTTCACTCACACCGTTTTCTTCCTGTAAACCACTTAACATCTTTTGACCATACTTCTTGGAGGAGTCTTGGGGGATGGTGTCCGATTGTCTCTCGAGGCAGCAGTAGAACTGGTTCAGCTCATTTGCCATGCAAGAGACGTTCATGGAGTAGGGGGCTTTGGGTTTGTAGTTTGTGATCTGTCTGAACCACCTCCAAACAGAAGTTCAATTCAATTCAATTTTATTTATATAGCACCAAATCACAACAACAGTTATCTCAGAGTGGCATTGTTTTGCAGAGAACTGGTGTTGAAGTTTCTCTCAGTACAATCGTTTAGCTTCTCCTTGCTAAACCTGTACTTTACTGCCCTGCTCACTGCTCGGTCCCCACTCCTAAATGCCTTCTCCTTTTCCAACCTTAGCTGTCTGAGTTTGGCTGTAAACCAGGGTTTGTCATTGTTAAAACTCGCCCTTGTCCGTGATGGTACACAGCTGTCTTCACAGAAGCTGATGTAGGACAGCATAAGTAAACTCATCCAGACTGTTGGTAGCAGTCCTGAATATATCCCAGTCAGTGCAGTCCAAACACGCCTGGATGTTCTCTACAGCTTCACTGATGTCCTCACCACAGGTTTACAGAGTTTTAACTTCTGTCTGTATGCAGGAATCAGGTGCACCATGATGTGGTCAGAGTGTCCAAGAGGAGCGTGGGGGATGGCGTGATAGGCACGGCTAACTGTAGTGTAGCAGTGATCCAAAATGTTCTCTCTTCGGGTTGGACACTTTATAAACTGTCTGTATTTTGGGAGTTCATGGCTGAGGTTTCCTTTGTTAAAGTCACCAAGAACAGTACTTAAGGAGTCTGGGAATGTCCGCCCTACCCACAGTATCTGGTCGGCCAGCATACGCTGTGCGTCGTGCACGTTGGCCTGTGGTGGAATGTAAACACAGAGCAGAAAGTATCTAGCAAACTCATGGCGAAAAAGGTAAAAGGGTTTACAGTGTATCAGTAAATATTCCAGGTGGTGAGAACAGTGCTGCTGAATCACTTTGTTAATGTAAAAACAGACACCACCACCTTTTGTTTTGGCCGATCTGCTCTGTAGACCTGGAAGCCAGCCATTTGAGTCCGGTACTGATCCACACGGCCACGTCTCCGTGAAGCACAGAACAGAGGATGAATAAAAGTCTTTTTCCCCACAAGTAACTGAAGTTCATGCAGTTTGTTGCACAGTGAGCGCACGTTGGAGAGAAATATTGCCGTAGCGATGTGCGGAGTCCTCGCTGTCGGAAACGACCCGGCTCCTTTCCCTCTCTTACAGCGTTTCCCAGCAGCGAACAACAGTGAGCGTACTCTTCACCAAAATGTCCAATAATTCCACTGATGACGCGAGAAAAGTTGGAAATAAATCTGATGTTCCCCTGATGTTCATGAGCTCTTCTCTGGTGAAAGATCTCCGGGAATCACAGCCGAAAACTGAATTAACACACAAAAACAAAACAAAACAGAGCATACCTAACACCGAGGCAGCTATACGCAGCACCATCTTGGTTCCAAGGTACCGATGTGTGGGCTTTGGGTATAAACCGATGCTGAGTACCAATACCAGTGTAAAATTAATAAACTGTAATCCCTACTGTGAGGAAGAGACTGGCAATCATTCATCATGTGTAAGGCAACATTATATAAGATTTGGTGCAATTTGGCACCTATACCATATCAGAGTGTAATTCACAGCTGTCATATATAAGGAGCAGCTGTGCATTTGTTATGATTATGATAAAAAACTAGGAAGTCCACAACTTTGGTTACTTTGGTCCTGGCTCTCCTTTTCTCTTTTTAGCTTTCTCTATCAACATCCTCTTCGGTCTCTCTGCCTCTGCCTTTAGCTTACGTCACGTCCATTTATGTCGCCCACTCTCCCAGCACCAGCTCTACACTTGTAGCATGACTACATTTGATCTAATACATTTATGAGAATACCAAATTATGAATTTTAATATTCAGAAAATATTTATTCATAAATCTCTCGCGGGGCACCACCCGAGACTCCGTTCTAGTACACTAGTGATCAGTTAGTTAACAATCGCTCAGTTATCTTAAAGTCAGTCAGTCTCATATCGAAAGGGTAAATTCTCGTGGCAGGGACTTGGAGACAGGCAATACACACACAATTCCTTTGATTACAGTGAAATTTACTACTAAGGTGACTATAAATGCAGCTACATATACATCAAAAAGATAAACAGTGGCTAAACCATGAGAATGTGGGGTTCTATTGTGGGGATAATTTTGACTCATACGAGCAGCTAATGAACACAAGCTATGAGTTTTAAGGACTAAAGATAATGGATTAACAAACTATTAGACATCACTGACCACAGAATGCAGGGATTTGGGCTTACTGCATGTCGCTTCTCCCAGCCGGGTTGTTGGTAAACGGCCTCACACTGGCGGAGTTCCGTGCGTTCTCGGTTAGGACAGCTTAAAGCCGTCGCTTTCTCTGCCAGGGAATTGCTCTGGAGGTCTGTCTTTTGTCAGCTTATTGAAGAAACTCGCAGTGGGGGCCTTTTCAAATCCTGGCTCGGGTCAGAGGTTTGGTCGTCCTTTGTTACTACTGGCGGGCCATGTGGGTGGGTCCACCGTCGGTGGGATTAGCTCGACGAATCTTCATATTAAACTAGTGTAACTTAACGGACTGATAACTTTTAACAAAACAAAACCAAAGAAAATAAAATGCAAGTAAAGTTGTTGGAAACGAGGGAAAGCTGAGGTCGTGTGGCTTGAAGCGAACATGTGTGGCTTGAAACGAACAAAGCCTTCGCTGCGCCGGGTCGAGGATCGTAGGGTGCTGCCGGGAGAGGGAGCACGCTGGCCGCGTGCTGAAGCGCAGTTGGAGAGCCAGGAACAAGAGAGGACAAGAGACAGCGAGACAGCGAGACAGCGTGTGTTGCTGCTTTTGTCTGTTGGGGCGGGGTTCCCAGAGGGCAGTTCCCCTGAGGGAGGGCTTGTTTCTGGTTTCCCGAGAGACGGGAAACCAGAAACGGGAAGACATGGTTACGTGTGTGGGGGGCAGTTTAGGGTTTCCTGCCCTCTCTCACGAAGAGTTCCGATAGGCTGTTCAGGAGAAAATTTTAATAGTCAGGCACCGAGGCTTATCTCGGCTGCTGCCAAAGTAAAGCTGTGTACAGCATAACATGTGAAGCATGCTGTACCTTGACTTGTTGTTGTATAACGGCCTTAAGCTTGACAGAACCTGACACTACAGAAACTTTAGCATCACACAGTGAATGAAAGTGGCACCCGCCACCCGCGGGTAACTTGGTGGTGTTGGTGGTTGAAATCGTTGGGCCATCTGCCGCTTTGGAGAACAGGAAAAATGCACAACAGAAAGGAAAGTGCACAACAGAAAGACGTGTAGTAATGTAAGTGATTGGTGCCAGCGTCACACACTCAGCCACTAAGCCACCAGTCAGCTCAGGAAATATCTGTGAAACGGCGTTTCAAACCAAACTCACAAGTCCGAAAGAGGCGCAGTCTGTCCCGAGTTACAGCCAGCGCGCTGCTTACCAGCATTGGAGGCTGCAGGGGAGGGGAACGTCTCGGGTTACATATGTAACCCTCGTTCTCCGAGAAGGGGAACTCCGGTGTTGTCGGAGAATTACCAGGCTCGTCTTTTAAACACGAGAGGCGTCACTTGGTTTTATGTTTGTTGGCCAACTTTTGAATTTTGGAGGTTTTTGAGATAGACTCATTAATTGGTGGTTGAACTGTGGGTTTTGTATTGAACGCTTACTGTATGTAGCACCCCACCACCCTGTATAAGCGCCTAAGCGACTATGATTAGCTTTAGACTTGACTGATGGGGTGTTATGGGTTTCGGTGTGCGTTTCAAAAGGTTGCTACCATGAAGGTTTACCTGTTTTGGGTGACTCCGGAAATACCCTCTTAACATACACAGAACTTGTCAAACTTAGCATTTGAATCTCTCAACATAGTAGGCTTCATTTGAAATAACTGACCCAACAACTCTCTTATATTAAAAGGAATAATATTTCACTGGCTGCTTTCCTTTTTAAATAATACAAAAAGTATCCACCGGATTCTTAAGATAATGCAGCAATACAAAACAATACAAAAACACAAAATATACCTCTTTAAAATAAGTAGTAGTAGTTTTAGAAAGAATATTAAACTCAAATACCTTCGCCAAAAGTTAGCAAATAATTACCTTAAAATTATACCAAAATATTATACCACACAATGTTGAATGTTAATTTTTTTGTCTTATTTCTTCAGCAAAACCCCTTATATTTCCCCTGTTTTACCCTTCAAAACATTAATAGGCAAATACTAATTTTAAACTCCAAATACTTTCATGTACTTAATCAGTTACCAGACAAACACGCATCGGGCCCGCATGCACACACACACTCTCTCAAATGTGCGCAAAAAATTAAAATAGTTGCAGGCCTGTGTGTAGCTGGGCTGCGGTGCGGCCGACAAAATCCTTTTTTCCTCTCTCAACAGAGTAACAACACACGCGGTCCAACTCACAGTTCGGCGTCCATCCAGAAGAAACAGAGCAGGAAGCGATGAAAAGATGAATCCAAACGGCAGCATAGGCAAAGTCCTCGTTAGGTCCTCGTGTGGAAACTACAAACAGTCCAAGATCAGCAATGGCGTCCTCGGGCTACATGTATAATACTGTGTGCTGAATGCCTACCTGATGATATAATATCATATTATTTAACGCCATGACTTGACTCTCAATAATCTTTCTCATATTATTAAAATTAGATACTTCTTCTCCACCATTGCTCATAATAATAATTCATGCAATTCATGCATCACCTTCATCACTTTCATCATAACACAGGCCTGACCCACAAGAAAGAACAGTGTATGTTTAATCTACCTAATATTGTGTTGGTCATACTTTATACTGATTTACTGCTTGTCTGTTTTGAATAATACAGAAGATAAAGAGCTTAAAAATTAATCGCATATTAAATTGCAATTGCAATATTGGGAAAAAAGAAATTGGTTATTTGTCTATTTGTGGCCCTGCGATGGATTCGTGACCTGACCAGGGTGTACCCCGCCTTTCGCCCGATGTCAGCTGGGATTGGCTCCGGCCCCCCACGCCCCTGTACGCAGGATAAGCGGTTGACGATGGATGGAGATTGGCCCCTGATCGAGCTATTTTAGCCAGTATTGGGCCTATATCTGGTATCACTATTCGGTGCATTCCTATACTTTAGTAGATTAATACAAAATATATTGAAAAATGTTAAGAATAAACACTTTTAATGACATATAGGGAGTAGAGAAAATAACATGAACACCTGTATGAAAACAAGAATGAAAATAAATTTTATACAGTAGCCCTTCTCTATATACTATTTTTGTCCAATTCCAAATCCAGACTGTGTTAGAAAACTTTCCAGTTTTGTACATTTGTGTTTCTATTAGTGTGTCCACCCTATGTAACTAGTAATTAGTAACCAAAAAGTTACTTTCCCAAACACTTGAAGGATTGTTCTTGAACCACCTTCCTTCAATGGCTTTTATATGATTGTACATTTTTCCTGTTCTTACCTCATGCAGCTCACTGCTTCAGTGATACTAACTACAATGTCTTGCTTTCTCTTCACAGATATTCAGAAGAGCTGACAAAGATGGTGAGTGATTGCATTGAGTACCTTAATTGAGAGAGAGAGAGAGAGATGTGAAAATGTTTGTTTGTATAATGTATTTGTTAAACATTATCCATTAAAGAACTTTCTAAAATATTGTATGTTGTAACATGAAATGATGATTGTTGATAGTATTATTTCATCTGATTTGAGAGGTTTCACAGTTTTACACATGGTTTGCAGTTCTCTATAATCTCAGATTGATTTGCGTTATTATACCTCCACCAAGGAGGTTATGTTTCTGATCCCATGCACGTTTGTCTTATAATTAGCAGGTTATAAAAAACAGATTTCAATGAAAAATACTCATCATTTAGTAAAAATAAATAAGACACGGAATAGTAGAGCATCAATGTAGATATCCATTGATAACCTATTATTGTATGTATTTTACCACAATATTTTAATTGTGTGAACAAATCAAGACCGAAAAAGGGGCTTTCTCAACATTGAACATAAGAAAAGGAATTGTGTTCAGTTGTCTCATGAAGTTCTGGACTTCTGTCCATGTTTTATAGACTTTTCTTATTGGTGACATTTTGTATGCACTTACTATCTTATGACTACATTTCAGGGCCCAGGTACTGGGCATACTTGCTTACTGGTATAAATGAGTTACATCTGTGCATTTTCTAAAAATGACAATTCAAAATGTCTGCTTTAAGAAAGGTTTATCAGCAATAGAGAAGGCAGTTGCACAGTCTTGGCAGAGGTTTGCTCTCTGAATGTTCAGTTAAAGGTCAGTGTTGTTTTCATATAGTTTGCATCTGTAGTTTTGCTTCCAGTGGCAGAAATTCACAAGAAGTGAATCCAACAAACAACCAAAGTATAAACAAAGTATTTTGGCCTTGCTGGGGAGGTTTTCAGACGGATGATTGTCTCAGAAACCTTTTGCAGAGCAGGAAACTACTGCGTACGAAGCTCTGTCTGTCTGCTGTCTGAGCTGCTGCACAGTGTGCTGTATTTTTAGCATGTTGGGACATTAAAGTGTTTTCAAAGGGGAAAGCATATATTACTGTAGCTGTGCCAGTGAGGAGTTTGTTTATACCCTCTGGCATCACATGTACTGCTACTTTCTCTCTTTTTCTCTCTTCCTCTTCTCCCTTTACATCTCTTCCTGCTTTATCCATCTTTCCTCTTTCTCATCCTCTCCCGCCTCGCCTCTTTTATCCTATCACTTTGTCATTGACAAAAAAGAATTTAACTAATGAGGAAGCAGCATAAAAAGCTTTGCTTTCATAGCAGCCAGATGGCCGTTTGCTCTTCCAGTGTATGTGTGTTTGTGTGTGTGGAGGGGGTTTCTCTGTTATCCAAGCTGATTACTCCTCTTCAGCACAGCTATGTGCCCAAAATGTATCTCTGTACAGAAGATATCTGTTCACTTTAATGTGAACAAAGGTTTATTTAGTCTGACCTCTGTTTTATTAACGCAATAGTTGTGTGTGTCTGTGTAGATACACACTGCACAAAATCCATTTATCAACTGAAGTTGTAGACATAGTGAACGTAAACAATTTTTCCTGATGATTTAACTGGTGACATCATTGCAGTAGATGACATTTTTATCTCGCCTGGGGTTATTCTAAGAGATGATTGTGCCTTTACAACAGACTGTGGCATCAGCTGTCAAAATTTTAAGTCAAGTCAGTTTTATTTATATAGCCCAATACCACAAAGCCCAGTGTGCCTCAAGGGGCTTCACAGTCTGTAGCATATGACACTCTCTGTTCTTAAACCCTCGATTCCAAAGAGGACCCCCCCCCCCCAAAAAAACTAACCCTTTTAACAGGGAAGAAATGGAAGAAACCTCAGAAAGAGCAAAAGAGGAGGGATCCCTCTCCCAGGACAGACAGACACGCCATAGATGTGTGTACAGAATAGATTAACACAAAATTATAGTATATACAATTATGTACATAGAAAATGTAGATTTTAAAACTTAAGTGAAGAGAATGGATCCAGGAGGACAATTGAGCATCTTCAGGTGTCGACCTACTAAGCAGGATCTGAGCCACACCACCACCTCTCCAACCTAGAGACCTGGAAAGAGGACAGGCCACACAGAGACACAAGAAGGTAAAGACATTCACAGAGTGGCAGCCTTTAGGGCACAGCAAAAGCAGAGGGTTAGAGAAATGCTGTCGATATCAAAAGTTTTAAATGCTTGCACTACCTAATTACCAACTGCTCAGATACAGAATGTCACTGATGTTTCACATTTTCATTTCATGCTGGTCTTTCCCCGAGCACAGGCCAGTTATATCACAGAGAAAGCAGCTCTTTCTCCATCACAAAGAAGCTGTAGGATTCTGTGCAACTTGATAGCAGTCTCTTGGGGTGTTTCAACAACTCCATGGCTGCTAGAAACACACAGCTGCAAGCTGCCTTTAAAGAGGCAGGTATGAGCGGGGATGGGTGAGGAGCTGCAGAGCAAGAGAAACAAGAGACTGAAAGTCAGTGAGGAACAAAGAGAGAAGAAGAAGAAAAGACAGTTATTATGAAGTAACGTAGTTATTTAACGTATGGAACGCAGGCTTGAAAGAAAGACCCAGTGAGCACATGCTGAAGAAGAGCTATTTTTACCCTCCTCCTCCTCCTCCTCTCTCCTGGGCGAAGACCGGGGAACTGTTTTAATGAGGGCGAGAGTGAGATGAACGGGTAGTGGAGAGAATTGTTAAAAAGAAGATGCAGGGAGGGAGAGATTGACAGAAAGAGAGGCAGGAGGTGGCAGAGTCTGAAAGGGAGAGGAGGACAGAGAAAGAGAAAGAAGAGCAGGGTGAGGAGAGGAAGAAGAGATAGTGTCATATATCTGACAACAGGGCAGTAATTGAGGTTTAATTGGCCAAGTTCTGTCTTTACATTCATAGTGCAGATTTCAGGGCCGGCCTTCCTGCCCCCAAGCTGCTGAAACAGCAAGCCAGGGAGTGTGTGCGTGCATTAGTGTGTGTGCATTATGCACCCACATCTACTTCAAGTACAAGTTGCATGCATCGGTGAGCATTTTTTGTGTGTGCTGGTGTGTAATTTAAGTATAAGTGTATCGGTATGCCTGAGCTTGCTTGTGTGTATGCGTAAGTGTGCATTGTGCTTGTGTTGCTTGTGATCGTCATGGCTGCCTCAAAGCCATTGTTTTGCAGCTGGCTGAGTGTTTCAGCAGCCAATAATTCTCTGAAATAGTTGCATCATTTGACAGCACTTAGTTTACTATTTTCACTTGTAGCTGCACCTCTAATGTGCTACAATCCATCGCGCTGCTGCTGTCATCTTTGCATGTACAATGGAATTGTTGTGAAATAATAACTTGGGGTTACTATAATAACTGCAAATTTTCTGCAACTGCTGACTGAATGAAATCAAGTTTTATCTGCCTTTCAGCTGCACTTCTAAAATGAAAACAAGTCTAAATGTCTGCAGTGAAAAAGGCCTATTCACTATATAGTGCACTCAATAGAGACCTTAAAAATGGAATGTTCCATATGCACTTCGTTCTGCTAACAGTCCATGGCACAGGATAAGAAGCAAAAATTATAGTAATGCAACAATTGACCTATCAAGTGCCCAAAATGTCAATCGACTGCTCACTATATTGTTTGTTTGTAATAACATAGCAGTGTTGGGCAAGTTACTCAGAAATTGCAAGAAGTTACTTTTTACTTGCCTAATACATTACTTATTACTGGTAAAAGTAACAAGTTATGTTACTCGTTATGTTACTATTACTCAGAGCAGTACTTAACTTTTTTTAATGCAACTCTCTCCCGACCAGTGCATGCATCACTGGCAGTAGTGGCTAGAGTTTCTTTCTATAAGTTTCACATTGCTGGACTGCTTTAGCAATGTGGATGGTTCAATAAATTAGATTTGTTTAGTAGAATTGTTTGCACGTATTACAACGGACAACAATGTTCTTTGCATCTTAGACTGTGATGCAACAATGGCAGTATTTACAGCTGTCGAAACAACACCTCTCTCCCTCGTTCTCCATTCTTTCTTTAGCTTCTTGGCTAGCAGCTGACTTAAACAACATGAAGTCCGGTGCCCCTGACCTGCCGTGCAGTCGTGCATCACGTCAAGGATGGTGCATTCCGGTAACGCAGTAATGCAGTGTTACTTGGACTGTTTTTGAAATAGTAATCACTTACACTACTAGTTACTGGGGAAAGTAACATCATTACAGTAATTCATTACAGCCCAACACTGCTATAGAGTGAACTATTGCTTTTATGTTGTATAGTGAGTTGTGAATGAGGGAGTAATTTTGAAGAGGTCTAATTCGGTGTGGGACCTTTAACTTAACTTAACCTAATTTTTATTCTAAAGCCCTTTTACACCTGAGCTAAATTATGGGAAAACATTTTCAAGACATTGAAATTTTCAGTTTGTATCTGTGTGTATCTCATCAGTTAGCATTCAGTTTTTTTTCTCCCTTGCTTCCTTGCCTTGTGACTCATCAGCCATCTGCTAATTATCGACACAGTGTTTGACATAAAGACAGAAAGCAGACGGAGTTTAAGGGAGGCTTGTTTATCCGTGCTGTCAAGACTAGACAGAATTACAACCTTTTAGCTAAAAGCAAGGAGGGTGCAGCTGCTTCTGTTCAGTGTGGCCAGACAGAGCTCGTCACCGTTACATTTAGGAAAGTGACTTCCTCATTTCATTAGAATTTTGTCTGTGTATTTGTTGCCCAAGTATTCTGAGCTCTGCACTTTCCACCGGTCAGATCACCTGTCAATCTGTTTCTTCTCTTTTCTGCCAAGTATCATATCTTGTGCTACCTAATACTGACACTCATCTTCATGAAAGTTGAAATTCCTTAGTGGGACAGCAAAGATTTTTGGAACAATTATGTTATTTTAACACAGATATAGTGTGTAATAGGAGATAGTGGGGTGTGATAATTTCTGTGCCCAGTTCAGTTAATCTAAATTTATAATTATATATATATTGTTACTGTTTATCAGCTTCTCTGTGCTGTTCTCGATAGATTGATAGTTTTGCAACTCAGACATCAGATCTCTTTTATGCTTACATAACTATCACAACCCTTCATCAACAATTTGCACACTGCCATAGCTAATGCAGTATAGCAAGTTGCCATTATTCCAGTCACCCTGCCATTATCACTTAGAGTATCATTTGACTACTGTGTTCTCAATTCCAGGCACATTGGGTTCAGCATCATGTGATAGCTATCTAGCAACTTTATGAGCAGACATATTCTCACTTGAAAAGTCCTCAGTGTTTCTCAGTGAATGTGCTCTCATCCTTGCTTTCTGTGCAACTTTCTGGAATGACTGAGTTGGAAAGAGAAGAACTGGGAATGAGTATCACTGTACCTAATGACCAATCACTAATTTGTTTTCCTGGGGAACACCTCCTCCTTTATTTGCATGCTCTATAAATTGGCCATTTGACTATTTTTCTTTCCGGCTTTCCAAGAATTTACAAGAGTTGGTTTATCCCATTGTCTGGATCCCTCTAGTCATGATACTTTAGTTCCACAGTCTATATATGCTATCTAAAAAATGTGTGAAATTACAAATTGATGAGATGATAGCAGCTTGAATTGATTTATAAAGCCTTATTATATTAGGCCGTTTAGTTTGACTAGATTTTTTGAAAATGTATACAAACTCTCTCATTTATCTAAATGTGAATGGCTGAATAAGGTCTCACGGACACAAATGAGGAATTGATGTCATTTAGCAACTTAAAAAGAAACTTTTAAAGCAAGCTTTAGCTGTTGTCATCGCTATTGTTTTTCACAGCTTGTATTTATATGTAACACAAAGTACACATATTGTGATGGCCAGGTCACACTAGCATTTAAAACTGCAAAATCTGGGGTGAAATCAATGTATTTCAATGGAAACATCAAAATGGGTTCACTAACAAGTGCAAGTAACTCAGCATGAACTCTTGCGTTGCGTTCAACTTTGGTGAACTTTAATACCTTAATTTGCACCATCAACCAATAACCAACCATCTTGACAGTGTTGACATTTGAGGACACAAAGAGTTGAAAATTAGCTGTGTTGTTCTGTAAACTTTTTTTAAACCCAGTCATGAGACATTGCCCTCTCCAAATTATCTCCTGGGGGTCACATTTCTCTTGTATGTCTTCTGATACAAATTCTTACAGCTTTTTTCCCCTTTTCGTTATCACAACCTGAGTCTGGCACTGTACAGTGTGCATAAGGAGAGTAAAAATAAAAGTATTTATTTTGATTTCTCAAGGTAAGAAAGTATGCACAAATTGCCAACATTATGCACAACTGAAGATCATTTTCTTCATAAATTTGGGAAAGAACTTTAAAGCCTTGCATAAGGATGAATGAGAAAGGGAGGTACATGTGTGCAAGATTGGGGGCGAAATTTATGATATTATAGATCAAACAGACCAAAAAATGAGGAGAGTTTAAAAGTGAAACACAGTGATAAGTGTGTGTAAAGGAACAGGGATTTAAATACAGGAGGTGAGGGAAGATGAGGATAAAGATTTGCTGCATCGCGGTCAACAGAAAGAATGAGACAGAGAGAAAAGACATAAATCAGTTGAGAAAGACAAACTGTGACAAACGGCGGACATGAGAGAGAGAAGGGAGTGAGAGATGCAGACAGAAAGCATGATGGCCCTTACTGGCCCATTTAGTTCATGGTTTATTCAACAGGAGCCCACTGATTCACTGGTGCACGTCTTAAAAAGAGGCAGGATTACATCTCTGTTAGCTGTCTGTTCCCCAAACCTGTGGTAGAAGTTTTTAAGGTTGACATCTAAGCATTATTGAAGTTTAAAGGAATACTTTGGGACACGTCTTTGCTTTCTTGCCTTGTGTCAGATGAGAAAATTGATACCACTCTCATGTCTGTACATTAAAGATAAAGCTACGGCCAGGCGCTGGTTAGCTTAGCGTATGGCTGGAGGCAGGTGAAACAACTAGCTTGGCTCAATCCACAGACAGAAAGGAAATGACACGGATGTGAAGGGAAAGTCGTGCAATTAACACTTTTCACAAGCAAATCAACTCTGCAACACTGACATAAGCCTTGGTAGTAATGACCATTCTCACACTGTGAGTCGCAATTTGTGACTGATAGAGTTCTGCAATATCAACATTTAAAAAATGAGGCACAGATGTGCTCTGTTTGGGACTGTCCCACTGCTCCAGGATGCTTTCTTTTGAAGCGGCTGTGAGTTGCACTTCATTGGAGGAGCTGAAGTTAACATTTGTGTTCAGATTGCTCGACAAACCCTCCCTTTACCTCCCCTTCATCCTTTCATCCTTACATACATCCACTCATCCTCGATTCCCTCCATCCTTCCTTCCCTCATCCCATCATCCCTTCATTCCCTCATCTGCATGTACCTCTAAATCACACATTGTTGTGGCGTGGTCCGTGCTAGTGAAGTTTTATAGTCTGTTAACAGACTCCAGTCTGCCCTGTAGTTCAGACACTTCACTGATAAACCACAGAGCTCCAGTGTAACATTAGACTTCACAATCAGAGACAGTTTTTAAAGCACGTCCACACTTCAATGAGTCAATTTATGTTTTTTTTGATAATGCACCATTCATCCGCTATTATAATAGCAATGCGCAGCAAAACACATTGGTTTATTGCATGTTATGCCAAAAACACACCCATGACTAATTCACAGACACAGTACAACCCTTTTGCTTGGCATACTGACCATTTTTTTCACCGTCAAACAAGCAAAATTGGAGTTGGACACTCCCCATACGCAATTGCGTTTTGATGCGCTTCACGCCGTGCTCTTGTTAAAATAAGGCACTATATCCCGCCTGCATGTGTGCTGACTCACAGGGATGATATTAAATAAGAAAAGATCTTCAGGAGAAAACTTATCTGAAAGCAATACAGAATGCCCGAGAGCCTTACTGCATTACATGCTATTGTAATTTAATATTTTGAATCGTCACCTGCCGCCTAAATTATGCGTTTCCTTTTATATAAATCAAGACATTTCCACCATGAACTGATGCAGAAAATTTCACCAGAATGGGGGACCCCCAGATCCCTCCCCCTTAATATGGGTCCCCTCCAATGTTGAAGCTACACCTACTCTCTTGCATTTCAACAACAATATGAGAGTCATAGAAGGCCTACTCGTAAAATCCACTGACCTCAGCAATACCAAACCTCACTCCAAACTAAACTACAAAGTTGGCAGCTCTGAAAGTTCTGCATTTAAACCAAGTTGTGAAAAGAACTCATGTTGATTCAAACATTGCAGCAATGATAGAGAAGCTTTATATAAATAAATACCATGTGTTTAACGGAAGAAGGAAAACCTAAATATCTAGGCATGTAATAAGGCATTACCAGCAGTAGCTAACATTTATTTTTTTATTTAAGTAGTATGAATTTATTCATCTAGAACCTAGAATAACTGAATAGCTGAAACAACACATTTGTCACATGCTTGATTTATTTTGATACATTCCTGAATATTTAAAGTCTCTGAGACTGTGAAACTAACATTTTTAAAGGTGGGGTATGTGATTCTGGAGAATACCATGAAAAGTACCATGATATATATATATATATATATATATATATATATATATATATATATATATATATATATATACGGGACCCTATGATTTTTGCAATGCAGAAACACGGATGGAATCTGCTAAAATGTGGATGCATTTTATAAAAATCTGTATTTTTTTCACAGCACTTAAGCCAAACCAACAGGTAAAAACTATACTGTTGTGTTTTGGCATCATTTACAGGCACGCTGCTTCTGTGTTCTGCTCTCTGTGTTGGTGTATCGTATATCATACACAGCACTCCGTTTATAAAATTATGAAAATATCCTCAGTTATGCATGCAACCTCATCTGCAATAATTGGGGAAGGAAAGTAAAACATTCAGCTCGTCTGCCGGTAGACGCTGGAGCTCGTCAGTCAGCCAGTCAGAATGGTATCATGTGTATCTAATTACCTGCAGTCTTTAATCACTGACACTGCAGCTAACAAGCCCCAGAGTGCCGCACGCCGAGGGAGACAGAAGAGATGAGAATAGAGAGGGGGAGTTATGTCAGAGTGACAGGAAAGGAAGGAGAAAAAGATAAAGTGTTTTTGCTGTAGGACAAAAAGAATCAAAATTCAGTTTTTTTTTCTTGTTTTTTTCCTTAAATGACACTAGCAACCGACCAGTCATTGTCAGCTGCCCACTGTATGATCCTGCATCTTCCTCTTTATATCATTGATCCAGTCCCAAAAGCTGGGTGTGAGACTGTGTCCTGGACCTAAACACTGCAGTTCATTGATTTATTAGGTGATTAGCTTGCAGGAAGGCAGATACAGGGAACAGAAACTAGCATGCAAAACCCAACCAGGCAACTATGAACAGGCAATGAAGAAAGGAAGTGAACTGAAATAAATGGTGATGCGAGAATGAGTTGCAGGTGAGGAGTGGGCAGAGTAGGCCAGGTAGAGCAAATAAGGGAAGTGAGAACAGCGGCGACAAATGTAGCAAAACGTTTTTTTTTTTCAACAGAAACGGAGGTGTCTCAAACACCCTGTTGTGTACGCATGCGCACTGCATATTCTTGCCTTTTTAGCACTGTTGTGTTTACAAACTTATCACAGCTGATTGGGTGACGATTGTGACACACCCACAGAACAGAAGAAAACATACGTCGAAGCCTGTTGCGGAACGTTGCACAAAGTTACACAACGTTGCAAGGAAGCATGTCGTTCAATCCGAAAACATTGCAAACAGGTGTAAAACGTTTTGAGATTGAACTCGCCCCAGGTGTCGGTGAGGCAGTCAGGTGACAGGAAAAGGACAGGACGGTCCAAGGGTATGTGAAGGACAGCACAAGTTAAGGTAAAAAATTAACTGTGACAGACTTGCGTAGAATTACACTTGAAGCTACTAGGAACCCATTATCCTCCAGTGCCACAATATTCCAATATACACCTGGAGTGTCCGGAAGCATCGGCGTTGCCAGGTCACTTTTCCAGGGCTTCAGACCCAAATGTTTTGACTGTAGCCCAGAATGTAGGGCAACAACAACAACAAAAATATTTTCCATATTAATATGCAATAATCCTCATGACTTGCAATAATATTGCTAAATTTTATTTGAAGTTCATGTGATGTGTCTCCCCCACCATTATTCAACATGCCTGCCTAGAGAGAGAGGGAGAGAGAATTGGTTACAGCTTCAGGGCTTGTCAGCAACTACTGAATTGTTCCCAGCAAAATTGTAATCAAAACATTTAAATATAATTTTTTTCGCTCAGTGTCTAGTCAATGTATTTGCTACACAAAGGGGGGAGAGAATAACATGACACACCTGGTGCTCTTGTTCCTGAGTCTGTCCTCTTCACTCAGAGACACCTTTGCTCTGTTTGGACTGTCTCTCTGCTCCAGCTTCCATCTGAAGCAGCTGCGAGCTAAACTTTATCAGAGGTGCTGAAGTTAACATTTTTGTGGATTTGTGGTGAGATATTTGGCTGACCACAGGTGTTGCAGTTTCAGTATGCCACCTCTGATAAAGAGCAGCAGTGCGCTTGTCTCATCAAATACGGTTCCAGACGGGCTCTGTGTCTGTCAGACGGTCTAAAGGGGGTACTACGCAGGGTAATGCAAAGCAGAGGGGCAGGTAGATTTTGTTAAAATATTATGACTTTATTCTCTTTAGATCATTATGGCAAAGAAATTTACGATTTCTGGGCCCCAGTGTTTCAAAAGCCTGGCAGTGCCCCTGTCCAGAAGTACAAGATGCCAAGTGCTCAGAGACATGGCCAAAGTCAGGAAGGCTGAAACACGACCACCACTGAATAAGATTAACAAGTTGAAGCATCAAGATTGGGCAAAGAAATAGCTGAAAACAGATTTTTCAAAGGTTTTATGGACAGATGAAGTGAGAGTGAATTGATGGAGTGTTGGGTACTGGTACTATCATTAAGGATGAGATAGAGTTGGATTTTCTCCCAAACCTACTGCCAGTTTCTGAAAGATACTTTCTTCAAGCAGTGGAAGAAGCCCTCAGTTTTCAGGCCATTGTCTTTATACAGGACAATGATCCATCACATGCACCCGCTGCTAGGCCAGCCAGCAAAGGCCTCAAAGATGCCGAAATAATGACCTGGCCCCCATCCTTACCTGACTTGAATCAACCCGATCTCATCTCTTGCGTCACATATACACGCTTTGGAAAAGCTGTGTCTATTGTACGCAAAACGGCGATTTTGCGTGTAGTTTCCAAAGCGTGTATATGTGACACCTGAGCATGAGAACAGGCTGTTTGAATCCTATTGAGAACTTGTCAACTTACCTTCTCAAACACAAGATGTACAGTCAGGGAAGACAATCCACCCCTTTGAACAGGCTGTGGGTGATGCTTCAGCGAAAGTTGATCGTGAACAGACCAAGAAACTGATATGTTTCCCAGTTAATTTGTGCCTTTTCTTCTACATGCACTTTTTGTGCCCCAGTTGACTAGTAGGAACAAAACGTTTGATTATCCATTGGTCACGCCTCAAAGGTTTAGCTCTTTTAAGAGTGTTACATCCATCTGAATGGCATTTTACAATATTTAACTTTTCAGCTCGCTTATCAGGCCACACCCTCCCTCATTACACAAATACACATCACCTGATATGCTTAAATTCAATAAGCATTCAACTTTAAACAGATTGGAGTTGGAAAGTACGCATAAAAATGATGATATGGTCAAAATACTCACTTGCCTAATAATTGTGCACGCAGTGTAATGTCAAGTAAAGTGCCTAGTGTGATTTTTATTTAGCTGTCTCAACTCACCCCTTTTTTTCAGGTTAATTAGCTTTAGACAAAGACATAACAAAGTGTCGCTTTTGTCTGTAAGTTGTACAGTATGTGTGTCTGTGTTGTGTGAAGCTCTCTCTGTTTAGGAATATGTGCTTTTAAAAACAAAATTCTGTATTGACGCAAACATTTTAATTTATATCGGTGGTACAATTATTGGATTAATTTCACTGTATTTCCATACCATTATTCACTACAAGAAAATACAAGAAGATGCATAGATTACAAATATAAAACACAACCATATTCCAAACTCATCAAGTCTGACAACTCCTGCCACTACTCTGAAGCATAACATGCAGGTTTTGTTGTTATTCACTACTTGTATAATCCAGTCTATATATACATGTTTCCTACACCCATTTATGCTCATGACCAGTGTTGGGAGTAACAAAAGTTACAAAAGTAACTCAATTACTGTAATGGATTACGTTACTTTTGTAACAATTTGTAATAATTAACTGTAACTCAGTAATATAACAGTAATTAGCATTACTTAGCATTAAGAAAATTTCGGTAACATTATATCTGTTACAATCTCATTTTAACACAAAATTAAGTTGTGTTTTGTTATTTTAATAATTCACCAACACCACCAAACATTTCTGCAGTAGAATAAAAACTCTGCGAGTAAAAGAGTAACGTTATTTCCTGTTGGTGGAATTTGATGTGCTGAGATTAAAGGCAGGGTGCAAACAATGATTTGTGAAATTTTGGGGGGTCTCTAAAATATTGACAATATACTATTGTTGCCTTGCATTTGTAATTTTCCTGTGTCTTTATCATCATGGATCATGCGTAAATAGAATTCTATATGTGTTTACTTTAAAAATGTACTTTCATGGTTAGAGCGGCTGCTGTCAGTGTATCCTGACCAATCCTGTTGGAGTTTCGGTAGATTTAAATAATCAATGAAGTTATGCTGCTGTACCTAGTGCGTAAATGTGCACAGCGTATTTCTTAATGGGGAAACAATTCATCCAATTTCACCCATCCACAACCCACCGGCTATTAATCAGAAACTTCATTATTATATAAAGACCACATGTAGACAAAGACCGACCCGATCCACAGATATAACTGCGATCTGCGCATCACTAGCACCCACATATGCAGGCACATCTTACTATCTGAATAATGCACCTCTTAAATAGCAGTAAGAGTAACTCAAAAGTAACGCAAAAGTAGTGCAAAGTATTACAATTCAGAGACAGTAATATTGTAATATAACTAATTACTCACGAATGACAGTAACTAGTAATCTATAATGTTTTACATTCTGTAAGTAAGTTGCCCAACACTGCTCATGACTAGCTGTATCAAATCTTGGAACACACAATAATATCCTCATAGTGTCATTATAGTGCTCTTTTACTATTGATGGGCAATATGCAGGAGCTACAGTAATCCCTGAACAGCCATACCCTGGATCAGTATAGCACATGTAAAAAAATGTTTTTCAGATTTTCAAGTCAACTCACCACTGGCAGCATATAGCAGAGAGAAAATGTAATCAAGTCATAGTTTGACGTGTTGGGAAATCGACTTGGTAACTTTCTTGCCGAGAGGTATAAGAAGATCGATACCACTCTTCAGTGTCTTTTCAGTAAATGTGAAGGTAATCCCAGCAGTGCATGGGGAGCTTTAGAGATGTTTGTAGGCAGTTTGAGCAAACAGAACACCGAATGAGTTAACACTGTGGTGCAGGAGTGATGTGATTTGAAGGAAACTGCGGAGTGAAAAGTAAAAAGGATTGTGTGCAGGTTCCTTTGGTGGCCTAGGGAAGAAAGAGCAAGGGAGGGAGGAGACCAGAGGGGATTGAAGTCTCTTTGTTCACCGCCTTGGTCGTCTGGATTTGGATCAAAGGCTGAGAGTTAAGACGCCCTTTGAAGACGTTTTCCTCACCTGATGCTTTCTGCCCTCTGCTGGGTTGGGATCAATCCCCACCTCTTTTCAGCTCATATATGCACCACACAAAAACGGCAAGAGCACAGAGCTGAAATGGAGGCCTTTCGATACGGAAATTGTAATTTTTACAAACATGCCTTTTTTAAGGACAGGTGGTTGGATTTTGGCACAACATTTTGACATCAGTCCGATATACAGTACCATAAAATAAGTATTTTTAATCCGTTTCAAAAGAAGCACCAAAGGTACCACAGATATTTTATTATGTATCTATTTATGTTTTTATTTAATTTTAGGCAAAAAGAGTCCTGAAGAACAATTGGCGGTTTTCATTTTCTCTTCCTTTTCATTTCATTTCATTCTTTATTAGTCAAGCAGGATCCCTACAATCAGCTGCCTTTTCGGTCCCTCCCTTCTTTTCCCTCTGTTCCATCCACCTCATTTCTCTCCCTCCCTCTCTGCAGTGGGAGCTGCACCCAGGCTTATTAAACTCCTCGGGGCTCGCGTGGCAGGACTCCCTGGCCGTGCCGCATTTGGCAGCACTGCTGAAACAAAGCTTGGGCGCCTGTGGGATGAGTGGGCATTTGGCACCCGCACCCACCAGTCCTTCCCCTCCTGTTTCTCTTTCTCCTCCATGTCTGTCCTCACTGCACCCCACTTATTTATATTTTGACGCTTCCACCGTATTCCCCTTCGGTCGCTCGCAGCTCTCTCTGCCTGTTAAAGTTCATCTCTCTCTGTCCTTCAGCTTTTCCCTCAGTTAGTGTATCCTCCAGTTCCTCTCCATGCACGTGTAATCGTGTCTGTTCTACCCTCACTTTCCTCTCTCCATCCTTCCTTCAGTTCCTGATCTCCTCTCCAAAGCAGAGCTCTCAGTGTGTGACAGACGGATGCAACAGAGAAAAGTACGGACAGACAATGGGAGAGCTAAACAGATTCACAGAAGTTAAGGATTATGAAATGCTGTCTCAAATAGGGTTTTAGTTTAGTTTATCTTTATTGTCCCACTGGGCAAAAATTGTTATGCAGCCAGGTTTCAAATGAGTGACAACATACAAAAAGACAACACCAACAGCAGCTACACAATAAGTCACAGAACTAGTTGAAGTGGAGGGAGAGATGTGCATGCAGGTTTTGTAGAAACAACGAAGTTAGTTATGAATTACAGTTTGGCCCGTTGATTTGGCTCGCTTATCAACACCAGCAGTCAGCAGTTGGAGCAGCATCAGCGGCTGTGACACACAGCTCATGGAGCTGATTAAAGAGGTGGTATTATGCTTTTTGGCTTTTTTTCCTCTCCTTTATTGAGTTATATATCTTTTTTGTGCATGTAACAGGTTTGCAAAGTGAAAAAGCCCGAAGTCCAGCCCAAAGGGAGTTCCCATCTCCCACAGAAAACTCTGCTCTGAACTGCCTGAAAACAGCTCGTTTGTAGTCCAGCCTTTTCCCCTTTCATCCCTGTGACGTCACAGAGATGAAAGCTAAATGCGCCTTATTTAACGCTCGCCGTGCGACTAGTCCAACATGCCCTCAGAAACACTGAGCGGCAGCACCCCTCTCCTCTCCCTTCCAAACACTAGCTGCCCTCCAGGCAGTCAATGGACAAAGTTGTTACTGTGATGTAGAGACAGAGCTCAGTTAAAACTTAATGGATGAAAGATACTTTTGTTACAGATTAATAACTCACCACTCTGAAACTCTTGCTCTAGCCAAGCTGGTCAGCAACATGTACAGCTGAAACAAAGCCGTGTTTACTTCTCACTAACCCGCCCTTCTCTGCTTCTGATTGGCTAGTAGTCCTTAACTAGGAACTGCGCATGTGCAACTCCCAACAAATATCATCATTTAGAGACAAGATGTACCTACACACATGGTGAAAAGAGGAGCTGCAGCAATGTGCAGTATGAAAAAAATATGGTGTTTTTTGAAAATTAAATCATGCAAACCTATTCTGGTACAACCCCTATTTTGATTTTGAACCTGAAAATGAGCATAATACCACCTCTTTAAGGTACTTTAAAACTACCCAGTTGCCTAAATTTGCATCACAATATGTACTCTTGTCACACACAGACATACCTATTTTTAGATTCAGTGTGTCTTACACTTCCTGAGGATCTCGTATCCCCAATGTCCAAATGTTCCTAAATCTGCTTAGAAATCATAGAAACAAAGACCCTCCTTATAACTCCAGAACTTTCCTGAGAATCATCATGTCTTTCGGTTTTCTTCAGTATCAAAGTAATCCAGTGATAGTTTGTCTGTACAACCATGGGTACATATTGAAAACAGGAGCTGCTTATAGTTAATTCTACATACTTTTAAAACATGTAGGCTACAAAGGCTCAAGCTAAGCTAGCAGACTTACTAACCAAAAAGCACTGAAACCGTGTGGTTCTACAAATAACTTGGCTTTTGAAAATAGAACCCCAAGTGGAAAATGCATGTTAACGTCATCAGATTGGACTTTTTCACCGGTTGTCAGAAGCCTTCAAAATCAGCTTTACTCAACCTGCACAGGTCTTAAGCAGTCCTCTGACGACTGATTGATGTCATGAGAAAGGAAGAGATTGAAACTAAAGGTCACAGAAATTATTAGACTAAACAAGTCATCGAGAACAAAGCAAAGCCTTTAATCAGTCAAACCAGATTTTCTACTTAAGTGCCCGGAGGTGTGAGAGGCAAACATTGATTCACTGATGTGACCTTTTCAACCACTAACCGCGCACGCACACACACACACACACACACACACACACACACACACACAACTCTTGAGAATGAACAAACAGTGATGAGATCAGAGCTGAATTATGTCCTGAACATATAACACCCAGTGACTGTGTGTACGTGTGTGTGTGTGTGTGTGTGTGTGTGTGTGTGTGTTAAAGTGTTACACAAAACCCCTTTATTCATGCTTTGTGTGTTTAATTTTATTCTGCATCGTCAGACTAGCTGATTTGTGATTACACAAAAATAGGGTTTTATTCTGATTATGACCGTATCCGAAGTGGACGTGGCATTGATTTGCGAATTGAGGTTTTTTTTCACAAGAATGGAGCCAAAGTCTGATTGAATATAGAAATGAAGTTATAGTTTTTTTCAATTGCAACGGTCAAAACTGAAGCCACTTTTACAAAACTCTTCACACAACATACATCTTGGCAAAACAGTTAATCTCACCTCCAAAAGTCACTCAAACCACCAAAACACTTCATACAAGTCGCATAATAAACTCGTTCAACCAAAATGCAACAGTTCTCACTCAGAAAGCATACGATCTCACTTATAACACACTGAACTACAAAACACTAACAACATGAAGCATTATGTAAATTTGATGAACTTTTATCTTCGAAATGTGACAGATCTTTTTCCCTATAAATCAGTACTTGATATAGAATACAGTTGTTCTCAGTCACTTTGGTACATTTCTCAGATCAGATCATTGAAATTCTACTGTTCAATCTCCACATCATCAAGTCACTTAGTAATTGCACATAGTAATTTCTTAGTCTATTGAGAAATTGCAAATTGCACACTGTATGTCATATTGATCACAAAGTATTATACTGGTTCTCTGTTGAATAGTCTTACCCCCCAAAACATCTAGTCATAAGTTCAAAATGGTTGGACACATCATAATCTGCAAAGCATTTTGTCTTTTTCTATTAGATTTCTTTGTAAATGTGTCCTACAGTAAATTGTTAAAAATATCTGTTGTAATGTGAATAAAAACCTATGGCCCAATAGACAGGAACATCAACCTGAGGGGGTGTTTCCATTTCTTATTTTGTAATTGTTTCTATTATGCTATGTAGTGCTGTAAAATAGTCTCGTTTTTTTTCTGCATCACAATGAAATGCTCTGTCAACAAATAACAGTGCATATAGTAAAAGCGTAACTGTGAATCCTGACCAATCCCTTGCAATGTATAACTCTGTACTGTTGAAATTGATCTGTGCAATACAGAAAAAGTGCAGCCTTGTGCATTTTCAATCACTGTCTTACAAACCTTAGCCATAGTTTACAAATACAAATAGTTTTGCAAATGTTACTGTAAGGATGATTCTAGAAATGTACCAAAGCAACCAAGAAAAACTGTAAGAATAACATATTTTCTAGCCTATATTTCTATCATTTTTATTGACTGTACTGTAGTGTATGTAACAAGAATGAATCAGAAATGCAGAAATTTTCCCTATATCACTGCATTCAGTAATTTGTAATTTCAGTGCTGCAATACAGTTTTTCTCAGTTGTTTACACAGTAAAACTGGTACCTGAGACACAATGACCAAAACCTGTAATTGGTGCAGCAACCCCTTGAACCAATTCTGCTAAAATACAAGAACATTTCCTGCTTTACACTCATCTTGCAGTTTTACAGTAAAACCACATTCAAAACAGTACACACATTTCTCTACGCACATAGATGTTAACATAAAATGTTTGTAAAAATTCTGAATTTCCATATATTTCAGTCTGATTACTGCAAAAATGCAGGATATCATTCTGTTTTGAATGTGTTTTTTAACACTTTTAGACCCAGTGTGTTAGCATTTGAAAAATATGCTGCAGATGTATAGTGTTTTGCAGGTGATTGAGTAGTAATGAGAAAAGAGTTGGATGGATTTTGGAGAAAGTGCATTTTGCATTTTGTGTGAAAGCAATGAAAAATGATTCACAGTTTGGTCAACGTGCACTTCTGTTTCGCTGACTGTGTGAAGAGTTTTGACAATGCGACTTCCGTTTCGACCAATGCAGGTTAGCAATTGAAAAAACTGTACAATGAAATGTGCTTGTTGCTGGATTACACCATAAGTAGCAAAGGAAGTACCTGCCACAGCACTTGAAAAGTGAGGCGCATAAAGCAGTGGGGTTACCATGGTGAACACAGCTACAGTAGGTGATTGGCAGGGCTGATGATCAGAAGCAAAGCCGCTAAGTGTTTGTTCTTCCATGAGCTTCATGTTGGGAGAGAATTAGCAGGTGCTAATTCCTGACTTTCTCTCTCTTAATGAGCAATGGTTGGGAACTGCCACTTAGTAGAGAATATGTGTACTCTGATTTGTATCTGTGCACACCATCTGTGTGTGTTATTGGAAGTGGGGGTCTTCTGTTATGAGCTTGAAAGCACCAGGGGCACTTAAGACATGACATTTACGTGCCGCATAATTAACACTGTGGCCTCGACGGGTGTGTCTAAATACGTGTGCCGTGTGCATAATAACTCGGCCTAAAGGTCTCTCAGGGGAATCACCCGTAATGGAGTAGAATGTAATACAGCGACTGCATTTATTTTTGATTTGCAAACTTGTACTTGTTGTGTGCGATTAATAAACCCCTTTAACCCAACTCACAGATTTAACTGTATGTGCATCATTCAGACTCCATTGGATGTGCATTAAGCTTCCCACTCACCAGCTAGCCAATGAAAGCGCCTAGTGATAAATTATCTTAACACAGCCGCAAACTACTGCACAGAAAGGTAAAAATTAGCACTCTGTAATAAAACACCGAACAAGCAGTTTACCCGTGCTCAGATCAAGGATACAGTAGCCCTAGTTACCACTCAGTTGCCCCTGGTTACAGCATCCCTCTGTTTTCCTCCCATGGGGCCTCATGGGTTGCTGTTGCTATGACTCCAAAGTTCCCCCTCCTCTTTTTTGGACACCATGAGCTGAGTGACAAAAGATTCCTTTTCATTCAGTTCAGTCGATCAAGGAAAAAAATCCATTAACTTTTTTAAAATTATGGTTTGTGTACTTTTTAGCCATACTTGCAACATAGTTCTAAGAATGGTAATGTCTGTTGGTCCATCGCTTTAGTCCAGACTGAAACAACACTAACTTCTGACATCTCTACCATGAGATGTCTCAAACTATTGAATGGATTGTCATGAAATACGGTACAGGTAGGGGAGATGGTTTCAAAACTTGCTTCAGCAACTATAACTCACTGAATTTTGTAGCTAGAGTTCTCAAACTTTAATACAAAGTACCCACATTTGTTCACTACAAATGGCACCAATTCAGTCCTCTACAAGAATATCACAGACCGCACCGTGAGGTGATGTCAAATGCATTGTGTTGCCTTATTACATCCTACTCCACTACCGGGGTAGGATGTAATAGGATATAAAATAGATGCTACACTATATGATATGCTTCAAAACAGGTAGTGATATAAAAGAACAATGTTTCCCTCTCACTGTAACAGACTATTCCTGATGATTCGCATGCATGTACAGTATGTGTATGTAAATGTATCTATAGAATAAACTTACTTAAAAGTATACTTAATAAATACTACTAAAATGTACTTAATTAAACAACATCTTTGTACATCCCTAGGTCTAACAAAAAAAAGTGTGTGTCTGTGAGTGTCAATGTGTGTATATTATTAATTAGAGTCACAGTCAGTGCTTGAAGTGGGCCAGTACTCACCGGTATGCAGTACTTTACTATATTTTACTCTTTGGCGTACCGGGACTTTTTCTTACGCACCGGCACTTCTCACCAGCTGCCTGTACTACTACATGTGAATGGGAAGTACTGGTCACAGAGCTGACAAATGAATGCTGGTAACCCTGGAGTGCAGACTTGGTGAGCCCTGACAAAGGGCAAACTGTAAAATATTCAAATCAAGAAAGTCTAGTATTATATAGTGGATGGTTGTAACACTTTTTAAAGAAGTGTTACAACCCACCCCTGTCAGAAAATGTTTAGCTAGCTGTTTTAGCAGAGTGGTTTGAAATTAGAAAGGAAAAAATGCATCACATGTTGCCTAAGAAACTACATTTCAATCTAATATAAGTCATACAATTCTATCTGCAATAGTATAGATATTAAACAAAATATAGGCTTGGTCAAAACATTTACGTTCTTACCTCAAAATCAGGTTTTTTCTCTATATATTCTGAATGTACTTGTTGCCAGACTTGACAACCACCATGCCTCATCGGGGAGGAAGTAGGTAAATACTCTACTCCCCTATCCATGTGCCCGACAGAAGAGAATTCCTTGGCGATCCCTTAACTTTCTGTCTGTACTTTAGTTTATAATCAAATACCTGCAGAGCTCATGAGATGCTAAACATCAGCGTGTTCACATTGTCACTGTGAGCTAAATGCTAAAGTTAGACAGACTAAACAAGCACAAGGTGCCCGGGGTAGTTGTTGGGGGAATGTTTTACTTTTTCTACGGCTGATGATGATGATGAAAGTGACGGTAAGTTGCAGCCTGAGTTCATCACAGAAAGCTGCCTCATGGCCATAAGTAGCTAAGGATCATTGCCATGTGCTGATAACATTTTTCTGCTGAAGCAGCACTAACTCTTTTTCACTCCTAAGTGCACACATTTCATATGGTGCCAGCTGACCCTCAACACTCTGCTGTACAGAAACATTACTTACATATTTACAATCACTGTCACCTCTGATCTTAGTGTGATTTAAATTTTTATTTGATATTTGCCTCCCTCCACAGCTGCTGTCAGGCCTCTGCCCTCACATCACAGCTGCTCTCACATTACAGACACACTTCACTGATTTACTGTCGAGTTAGATTTAATACTCACCTCGCAGAGCTGGCATAGTACAGCATCTGTTATCTACAGACATACACCCACGTCCCGTTACCCAGAGAATTGTTTGCTAAATTCCAATTTAGAAAACAAGGTTAGGGGTCAGAGTGTGTCTGAGGTTTTTCTCCAGTGTGTTAGCACTACTGGCCTACTGTGTTCCTCTCCCATCAAAATCAATGCATGCAAGGATAGCTTCCAGTGCCCAGTGACCCTGAGTAGGAATAACCACGTGAATAAAATGAGAACATTTGAATTCTTTATATCAGTCAGACACCACAGGACATTCTCATGCAGATGCTTGATTAAGAAGAACAGTCCATCCTGACATTATTCATGTTCAATTCCACAACAGACAAGACCCTGCTACGCTAAGAGATGCTATGACAAATCAGCATGTTGGCAATCCCTGCGCAGCACCATATCTCTGCATCTTGTATTTAGATCAGAAGATGAACAGACAAAAACATGTGTCAGGTTAAAGGCCAGAAATTCCAATTTCAGCTGACAGATATGAGCAGCTCATATAAATTCAGTCACAACAAGCTGCACACTCTGCTGTTGATTTGCCAACTCTGTTATCACTTTTCCCTGTGTGGAAGTGTTGAATGGTGTAGAGGTAGCAGTGCACAGTGCACACGGTATCTCCTGCTCTTTAGTGACACTCTTGGTTTATCAAAGGATGGATTGGCAACACAGGGTAGGTTGACCAAAGAATGCTCTGTCGCTAAATTGGTATGAAGAAATGTTATCTAGAAGGGGGGATCTAATTGAAACATTTTAATCCCCTATGGAAATAAAAGGGGGAGTTTTTTCATTAGTAGCTCTGTGTGAGGAAGGAGGGAGTGGGTGGTTGGTGGTTGGAAGGAGTAAAGAAGGAGGGAGGGTTCAGAGTTGAAAACAAGGAGAAGAAGGAGAAGGAAAGCAGGCAAAGGGAAGCAAACAGTTAAAAACCCATTCCTGATCACACACACCCTTAACTCAGTCTCATTTTCTCTCCTATTTCATTTTCTCTCTGACTCCTCCTCTCCTCCTCCATTCTCGCCCCTCTCCAGCATCTCTTTTTTTTCTCTACCTGTCAGATGTTTCTACAGCTCTATTAATCATTGCTCTGTGCAGTCCGCGACAACAAGTGCTGGGCCATGTCAAACTCTTTGTAAACTAAACTGCCATTTCAGCCTGTTAAGTGTTAGTGTAAGCACACTTTGTGTCGGCCCAAACATCTGGGTAGATTGTGTCTCATCTGGAACCTGCTAACTGTAACCTAAACTGTTGACTTACTGCTGACAAGCTGCAGTAAGTCATGAGAAGGCTGATGTTGTTGTGATAGGGAAGTAGCCTCGACTATGTAGCCTCAGAGCCAAAATTTGGGGCAGAAAAAGTCTGCAAAGCACTTGCTAATAATGAAAAGAGATCAACATTTTTATCTCCGCTCTTGTTTGATCTGAATTATGGCAGCTGAACACTAAGAAAACAAAATTTTAGTAAGTAAATGAAACAGAAATTAAAATTGAGGAGATAGCAACAGGATTTTAAAAAGTAACCCCCCCCCCCCCAGAGGCAGTAGCATCTCCTATGCATTAACACAATATGGACATCTTCCCTGGCATGTTTGTTAATCTGCAGAGCCACCAGGGCGCCATGTGATAACATTAAAAACAAAGAGCGCCGCCACGAAACACAGAAATTACCTTGTTTAGCACGCTGACGTTCTATTATCTGCCATTAAACACCATCACGCTGCATTAAAAAAGCACCGTTGTGGGCAATGGTAGTCAATTACTGGCTGGTAAAGGGGCATATCTGTCTATAACAGGAACCATAAAACACCATTTGTGCAAATGAGGCCTCCCCAAAGGGCTGATTGAAGCAGAAGAGGCAGCCAATAGGTTTTAGATGGGAGGAGGCCAGCACCTGAATGCGTCATCCTCACTAGCGCACTGACACGCTGCTATTATCTGCCATCACCTAGGATTACTCATCATTAGGATAGACCCCCACACACACACACACACAATATACACACATGCACACAGAGTAACTCCTGAACTGTGCATATAAACCACACACACACGCATCTTCGCACCATTACACCCATTGTGTTGTGAGCAGCCACACTCCTCTAATAATAACATTATTCTGTTCAGCCAGCAGATTGATGATGATTACATATGATTCCACTCTCTGCTGAGACAGAAAATAGATAAGAGTGAATGATTATCATCTGCTAGGGCTCATCTCTTCATCCAGACAGATAGACTGAGGATTGTTTACACTAGGGAACCGTCCGTCACTGGGGAGATGGAGAGAGGATCGTATCCTGCTCATTAAGACAAATTATGATCTCTGTTTTTATTAAAAATTAGGGGGATGGTGATTCTTTAGCTGCACACAGCTTGTTGAGTTTAGAGACACAGTCTGCACATGGGCAGTCTGCACATTTGGACCTTTCTAGATATATGAACAATGTTTAAGTCGTTTCATTTAAAAGACCACGATGATGGTTGTGCATGTCTTACTGTAGCGCATTCACTACAAATTGACTCACCATTTTGCACTGTCGGGGCAAAAGCTGAAATGATTCCAGGGCTGGACAGGTGCCTTGGAACATGACAGACATGACAGACATTTATTGTTAAAGTCGTTGCTAAGCTGTTGTCAGGCGCCCAAAAAGCATCTCGACTGAACTGACATTTCTGTCTGAGCATTATTGAATGGTTGTTAAGTTGATTGTCATTGGTTTTCATTCAGTCCATTTGAAAATCAGCTTGCAGAGGCTTGAAAGCTGCTTCTGATGGACTCACTTCAGTGGTCATCACTTGATCGTTTTGTCAAAGTTACATTATTATCACATTTCACTAGCAAGGATCACACACCAACAGATACGTTTAAATTATGTATTGATCAAACAACAAATGATGTGCAAGGCTTGGACTACTGGATAGCAATATTTCTGTAGTGTTGTGGTGAGGCTTTGATATGAAAGTTTTTGAATCATTCCAGCTTGTGTCCTCCAAAGGCAAAAAGGAGAGTTGCAGGTGTTTTCCCTTGTGTGTAGACATTATAAAGGAATGAGCCAAAACAAAAGAAGTTGACCTTTCACGTATCACATATAAGGGATTCAAATACAGCTTAATTTTAAGACTCATTCAAGAATGAATGATTAGAACTTACAACCGTTATCTTTGAAGCCTTTGTCCACAGCAAGTGTTCACTGTCAGCTCCTACAAGTCTGGTAGAGTTCACGATCCGGTGTGCAGAGCAATGTCATGATCATCTTGAGACTGAGGCTCTCATGAACTCTTTTAAACCGACGTCTGTACTAAAAACTCAGATGAAGCATAAATGGCATAAACACAAGTGTTGACTGCACTGAGGGCCAGTTTGATGGTTGCCAATGTTTTTGGTTTCTCTTACTGTGATGGATCAGGAATCGGGAATATAGAGCAAGCCTTGTCTGTTACTGTGAGATCATCTGATCATCAGCTGTTAATCTGACTGCAAAGATGCCAGTCAAGTTAGAAAGTGAGGCACTGCTGTTCCTTTTTTTAAAAACAAGGTTTCATGAGGGAGCGCTAAGTGAGATGCCATATTATTATACACAGTATATATACTGTGTGTGTGTGTGTGTGTATGAATTCCAGGTGGGCTGCAGTGATGGATAGGGAGAAAGGACAAGAGCTGACAGCTCAGTGAGAATCACTCCTGTTCCTCATCTATCAGATGAAACAGCTCACTGGCAGCCTCACACACACACACACACACACACACACACACACACACACAGAATTGTTTGCAAAAAGTGAGATCATTTTGACAAAGGGGAAAATACCATCTTACAGAACAAATCTCTAAATCTCACTGACAAAGCAGGTGATTGTGGCTGTAGAAGTAATAAAGAGAGAGAGAAAGAAAATGATCAGAAGGAAACAAAATGGTTACATCAAGAGGATTGGAGGTTCTTACATGAGCAGGGGATGAAGATTACAAAGCGGGAGAGAAATAACTGAGGGAAGGGGGGGGGGGGGGCAGAAGTGTGTATGTGTGTGTTAATGGTGTACAGAGGGAGAAAGAGATGGTGATATCATGAGCCTGAAAGGAGGGTCAATTCCCCGCTTCTTGTTGCTATGACAACCCATCATGTAGAGCCCCAAAAATAATAATAAATGGCAAGAAAGAGAGAGAGAAAGAGGGGAGAGACTGGACAGAGGAAGCCAACAGCAAATATCTTCTTTACAAACAAACAAGATTCAGTGTATGTAAAAACATATGGTGGCAGGCTAGATGTCTACGACATGTAGTAAAGGAGAGAGCAGCGATGGCACGCTCGGTCTCTCTTCCTCCTCAGTGCTGCGTGGAGGATTTGGAGCCCAGCAGGAAGAAGGAAGTGGTAATTGCCTCGCTTTAGTCTGCACTGAGAAAAGATAGAGCAGTTAGCGCAGTAGGTCCACCCTTCTGACAGTCCTCTGCTCTTTCTTTCTTTCTTTCTCACACACATCTACTACTGCACACACACACACACACACACACACACACACACACACACACACACACACTTACACACACACACCAAGCAGTACAGGTCTGTATTAGTGAGCATCTTGTGTCGTACATACTGACGTCTATATGCCAGAGTGTTCACCCTCAACTCTTTCACACCGCCCTGATGGTCCAGAAGACACGGCCTCCCTCAGCACTAGTAAAACAGTCAGTCTGGAGACTTGGGATGCGTAAACAAAAACTGAAATGCGAGGGTCTGTGTTAGTGTCTGTAATATATTGGAACCAACCCCGACACTGGTCCCAGGTTGGGAGATGTGTATGATACTCAGAGACTGGATTTTACATCTCTGGAATTTCATCCAGGTGGCAATGATGTTATCCTTAGTCACAGTTGCAAGGTAAACAGTAGAAATACATATTCATGTGTAAATGTACAGTGATGTACTATGAATGTGTGCTTGCATTGGATGCCACAGCAATTTGCCGGTAAGCGTTAAATTGCGGTACGGATAATCCAGCGTTTGACTGCGTCCTCTGTGCAGGTTGACTGGCCCAAGTCACATGAATGAAAGGGCTGAGCTGCTTCACGCAAGTTGGTTTGAAGGCGGCCTTGCTGGATCAGAAGAACCAGAGGATTTCAGAGTCTAGACTAGTTTACGGATAGTGCACATGGACAAAGGGATTTGACTGGGAAGTACGAGTTGATTTACAAATCATTTGTACATTTGAATAGTATTTTAAAGTTGAATTAGATTGATCTGTCAGTGAGCAGAGCAAAGACAGCTGCAATCTGTTTTATTTGACAGTGACTTCTATGCCGGTTGGTCGCGCTGCAAACTTAAATCATTCATGCTTACAATGAGCATACGGACCTGTCATGTTTACAAAGGTGAAACAAATCTTGAATTCACTTCGCTGCCGTTAGCCTGGAAATGATGGGGTGCGTTGATGGCATTTTCACCACCTGTAATTTGTGGCGCTTCAGATGGCACCACAGTTATGCAGATCTGTTTTCCACGATTGGCTGAACAAAGAGGTTTGTGGTTGCATGATTTACTTTACGGTATTCTCAAAATGAAAAAACTTTGATGGAAGAAGAGGTCTGAAAATGCCAGGCTGTTTATAACGCACCTCCTCGGGGCGTTAAAATAACAACCCCAATGGCATTGCAAGGAAATAAAGCAGGATTTCTTTCCTCCTTCATAACATGAAGGGAAGATTTGTTTCCCCCTTTGGGGATCAACTGTTCTGTGCGCTATGTAATTAATTGTTAATTTATTCATTTATGATCAGAAAATTCTAGTCTATACGCTTTCAGAAGTAAAATTTGTATTTGAAAATGATGTGATCTGACTGTAATAACTATCGATCTCTAGCTGACTGGCAGATCTGAAATAACTGTGACAAAAGTTTGTGTGAGTATATTACATTGTGCTTAAAACAAAGCAGCAGGCTGTGTCACAACAGACTGTGGGTAAATAACTATTATCTCTTCTCTCAGGTATAAAACAAATAACAGAAAGAAAAAAGGCAGCCAGGAGGTTCCCTTCCTAAGCCTTTGCACTGATTTGGTACACAGTGCACTCTTTCCATGTAGACAGGTCGCTGCTGTTTCTGATTTCCATAATTTAATCTAGCAATACAGGACCATGTGTTTGTACAAAATGAAAAAGACTCAAAATGCAGCAATGCAAACAGGGAATATAATTCATCCGAGGAGACATGACACACATAACCAGAGCAACACTGGGCGGTGTTGTACATTATACAGCGAGAAATAACTGTTAACTTTGCAAGACTCTGCTCAGAAATCATGAAATGGCACATCTACCTTATTCCCAGTCCCATGATACCTTATATCCTCCCTTTTCTTAGAGATTTGTAGGGAATAAATGATGTGGGAACACAACCTTTGACACAGCCAGGGAACGTTATATATTTTGGGGAATTCTCTTGCTTGTTGAGAGTGAGATGAGAAAGTCGATACCACTCTCATGTCTGTACAGTGAATATGAAGCTGCAGCCAGCAGCCAGCTATACCTAAATGTAACAATATCCGCTTACCAGCACCTCTATAACTCACTAATGAATACATCATTTTTTTAAATCAGGAAATCTTTACAGTTTTGTACAGAAATAGAAAAATGAGATACATGGGAATAATTTTTTTTAACCCAAATGTCAAAGTTTGCCTCTGAGTTTTGCCTGGACTGCCTCCCCCCTGCAGTTTTAGAAAGCCATTTTCGAGTTTGGGTCATTTCCTTTGCAACAAAATGATTTCCCTCCATGGACCATTTTGGACCATAAAATAATGGTAATTTCAGCAAATAGGGCAAATCTACAGTGTCTTATTAGGAGGAGACAGGGTGCTCTTGGCTGCTGCATCACCTCCTCTGTTGCCAACTTATGAGTTACTGAGGAGTGGTTGTCAGGGTTGCTGTGAAGGAGTTGCAGGGTGAATTGGTGGCTGGAGGGCCAGTACGTAGATAATGGGAAGCCGCTGAAATGTTGTATGGATGCTATTTAGCAGATGAGCATGATTCCTGGCTGTCCTATTAGGAATAGCACATTACATTACACTACGTATGTGTGAGAAGGCACCATGTGACGAAAAAGAAACACATTTGAGTATTTGGCAGTGGTGTAGTATAGGCCAGGGATTATAGAAGCTGTAGTTTTTTGTTAGATGTGTAATTTGGGAGTATTTCATGCTTTAGGAAATTGGGTTAGCTAGCTATCTGCTTTGCTTGAGTGGTGTCTGTGTGTGTTGCTGCGTTTCTGTTGCTGGAGAATTCCTAAGTGGGTCTAACTGGGGTAGCTGGCTGCATGCAGTAAATTGGGTCACTGCTGAATTAAACACCAGTGCCTCTGCTTTCAGTGTTGCTTCACTGCTGCGCCACAGAAGGGCAAGTTAGAAATAGTCATGGCCACAGAGTTCAAATAAACAATTGAGCCGGATGGACAGGGAGAGTAGGACTGTTTCTGTGAACACAAGAAGTGGCATTACAGAAGTCCATCTCAAACAAACATGCCTTCTGTCATGGAAAGTTATGCCAAGCGTCACCAAAAGAAAGCCATTCTGAAGGCATTTCTTAGCCGGTGTCATTGTGTGCAGCAGGAATCAACATGGCAAAACATCTGAGAGTCAGCTTCCACTTTGTATTTCTCGCACAACAAGTTAGATAAAAAGAGGGCTAAAAGATATGTTAGATTACTAGGGAGATGGGTATAAAGGGAGGAGAAGAGTTAGGTGGATAGCCAAAAAAAGAGTGTGGCTGTCCATGGTGGTGGAGTTCCTGGAAGTTTTTTGCCAGTTTGTCGCATGTGATGCCTTTACTCCTGGGTGACAAAAGTTGAGCCACAGCCAGAGTGCAGCTCACTGTCTCTCTGCTGGATGTGTGTCAGGCACACTCCTGCTGTGCTGGAGTGGAGGAACCCAAAAACTATTAAAAAAAACAGACAAGAAGAGAGCGGAAGAAGAAAGAGAGGGGCAATGTAAAATTCTTGTTGGTAAAATGAGATATTCATAAACTTGCTTGCGCCATCCTGCAGCTGAGAAGCAGTAGTGGGGAATAGATAAGGCAGACTTAAGAGCAGCACATTTGAATTCAACCCTTTGTAAGGCTGCAGTCTCCATGTCCCTAAGGTTTCCCAGCGCTCTGCAGTGGTCCCACAGCTCAACCTGCTGCATCCAGTCAGCCACACTCAAGGACAAACACACTTTGAGGGCAAGGGAATTAATATTTGATATCTAGCGCAGCATCATGTGGTGAGACAGACAGTCAGGCATACTGGCAAGCAGATACAGAATGGAGTCAAAGCCGTGAATAACCACTCCCTACTGCAGAGCCACCACTCCACCACAGCAAAGCTCACACTGCATTACAATTAAACAGCAAAAGAGATGATGGCCGCTTTGTAAAAAGGTGCTCTGCAGGATTGGTTGGATCTAGATGCAGAATAAAAACTTCTTACTAATGATTAATTAAGTCACACACATGTGATCATCCCAAAGTCCTAGTGTATGCCCTCTGAAAGTAGTTTCAGTTTAGGCAACTCAGAATTCTTATTTAAGGGTAGGAAATGATTCTTATCATGTTTAGATATTCATAAAATCATTATTGCTGGTATGATATGGGACCACCACAGTCTTGCGCTTTGCTGTGCATTGAAAGTACAGTAGCTTGTGTGCTGCAGAAACATCTATACAATATGAATGTAATTCAAACTCAATGAGAAATAGAGGTACATAAAATACATTTTTGTACAGATAGTTATTTTTCACAGAAATTTAATAAAAGTGCCTAAAATGGCCACCCATGAGACCAGATGCATATCTAAGTAACACCCCTTAAAAATATTGTACCCCAGGTTGTGTCACTACACCATGACATCACGGTTGGGTATGGTCACAGATGCAACAGAGCACACTAACCACACCCGTCAGCCTTTCACCTTTAAAGGTTCAGTGTGTAAGTTTTAGTGGCATCTAGTGGTGAGGGTTGCAAATTGCAACCAGTGGCTCACTGTGCATACACGTGCTCCTCAGATGGTCCAATTTCTCGAGTTGTCAGAATGTGGATGGACATGGACGCTACTACAAAGATGTGTTGGATTAGCATTATCAGAGCGTGTAAACAACACGCAGACATCTAGTTCACTCTACATGGCCAGCAAATTAACCGTTATAACCATATTACAAATTACATTTTTGTGAAATTTGTATATGCAATTTGTGATTTTGCATGTTCAAAGTTCTGTGAACTTCTTTAAGTACTTTTTGCAATAAAGATTTAAGGAGGAAAGATTCTGATTATTCCACATAAATGCACTGCTCCCCCCTGTTGCCGACACACGTGTGGGCCTCCATTTATCCAAATTTCTTTTCTTTTCTTACTTCTAATAAACCAGTCGACTACTACTACTACTATTAACGTTATTTGTTGTTCTTCTGCTTCTTCTTCTTCTTCATACATTTTCAACGTAGTGATGAAACACGCTCTGTAGAGCTGTTCGATTCCATTTGGGCTACTGTAGAAACATGGCGGTGCAACATGTCCATGTAAGAGGACCCACGGTGTATGTAGATAGAAATGGCTACGGTAATAAAAACATAACGGTTCATTATGTAAGGTCTTCATACACCAATGAAAACATGGTATATTAGATTGCATTTCTGCCAATAGATCCTCCTAAATATTGTACAATGAACCTTTAACTGGTGCGATTTAGGTAAAGCATGCATTGGTTTTACCTCATAGTAGTAGGTTTCAGTTTACATTTTTTAAAATCACATTGAAGCACTCTGAGAACATTGGGCCGTTGGGCTGTAGTCCTCGAGTCCAGTCATCAATGTGCAACCAATTTGAGAAAGGGAGTGTGACTGATCTGTTGTTCAGGATGCATTGATTATTTACATTCAATAATACAAGTAGGAGGCGTGCTATGATTGGCAGTGAGTGAAAGGAAATTGATAACAGCTTCCTTTAGGATAAACCATTGAAAAAAACAATACACAGTGATGAAGTGTAATGTGAAAAACCAAATGGCATTTGCTATGATAGATCACAGCCTTCCTTTGACCTTGTCAGTCAGAAACATGTACAGGCGAGTGTCAAACATTGTCCATGTCACACATCAGCATAGCATTTTAATAACAAATCTTTTATTGGAGGTTGTCTAACAAGAGCCGGAATCCAGTATCGATTCATGAGCTCTTTGGTCATCAGTGCTTCCCTAAAGGCCTCGAGGTTTTGAAACATTATCAGCATTGTGTGCTTACCAAAGCTCAGAGGCAGACAGACAGCGGGGATACAGCTTAAGGTTTGTAGTAGACTGAAGCACATGCTGGCTTGATTTCACAGCAGCTTTAGAAAGCACTGAAGGCAGGAATCACACTGAGCATGTGTGTACAGGTAATAAATGGCAAGATTTGATAAAAATAATGATCCTCATCATAATAATCAAAAAGCAAACAACAACAGAGGCAACTAAAGACAAATAGTGTGTCTTCAACAGGGATTTTAAATAATACAGACTTTGTAAGTATATTGTCATAACCTCTGGCTAGCTGAACCACAGTGAGTGACTGAGGAACAGCCAGACGAGTATTTATCATGTCAGGCTTCACTCTGAGTCATAATACAGTACAGAGTGGAGTATTTGATGAAACGGGGATACCTGAGGGAAAATTAAGTTACAGCGACATGAAATTCTGTTTCATTTCATGTCAGTCCATGCAATAGTTATCCAGACATTTCACTATAAGAATGGAAATATCAGCCTGGCGCTAGAGTTAAAATCAGGGAATCACCAAAATCAGTGTAGTATTCATCTTCTGGGGACCATCAAGGTCTGTACATAATCTCATGTCATTCCATCCAGCAGTTGTACAATATCTCACAAAAGCGAGTACACCCTTCACATTTTTTGTGTCATCATCATGTGACAATTCTGAAAGTGTTGTGAAAGTGAGTGTACAGCTTGTATAACACTGTAAATTTGCTGTCCCCTCAAAATAACACATCACAGGCCATTAATGTCTAAACTGCCGGCAACAAAAGTGAGTACACCCCTAAGTCAAAATTTCCAAATTGGGTCTAATTTGCCATTTTCCCTCCCTGGAGTCATGTGACAAGTACAAGGTCTCAGGTGTGAATGGGGAGCAGGTGTGTTAAATTTGGTGTTATCACTATTACATTCCCTCATACTGGATCTGAAAAAAAGAACAGTTGCTCTACATAAAGATGGCCTAGGCTATAAGAAGATTGCCAGGACCCAGAAACTGAGCTGCAGCACTGGTCTGCATGGCTGTCGTTTCAGTAAGAAGCCTCTTCTAAAGATGATGAACAAGACAGCCCGCAAACAGTTTGCTGAAGACAAGCAGACTAAGGCCATGGATTTGTTTGGTTCAGATGGGGTCAAGCGTGTGTGGTGGTAACCAGGTGAAGAATACAAAGACAAGCGTTTCTTGCCTACAGTCAAGCATGGTGGTGGGAGTGTCGTGGTCTGGGGCTGCTTGAGTGCTTGCCGGCACTGGGGAGCTACAGCTCATTGAGGGAACCATGAATGCAAACATGTACTGTGACATACTGAAGCCGAGCATGATCCCCTCCCATGGGAGACTGGGCCGCAGGGCAGTATTCCAACACGATAACGACCCCAAACACACCGCCAAGACGACCACTGCCTTGCTAAAGAAGCTGAGGGTAAAGCTGATGGACTGGCCAAGCATGTCTCCAGACCTAAACCCTACTGAGCATCTGTGGGGCATCCTCAAACGGGAGGTGGAGGAGCGCAAGTTCTCTAACATCCACTGGCTCTGTGATGTCGCCATGGAGGAGTGGAAGAAGACTCCAGTGGCAACCTGTGAAGCTCTGGTGAACTCCATGCCCAAGATGGTTAAGACAGTGCTGGAAAATAATAGTGGCCACACAAAATGACACTTTGGGCCCAATTTGGACATTTTCTCTTAGGGGTGTACTCACATTAATTGCGAGTGGTTCAGACATTAATGGCTGCGTGATGTGTTATTTTGAGGGGACAGTAAATTTACAATGTTATTAGCGGTACACTCACTACATTGTAGCAAAGTGTGAACAAAGTCACATGACTTGGACTCAATCCACAAAACTGATCAATTACAAGACCTTTAACTAAAGAATAACACCAGTGAAGGGGGACTTCAATTGCTTTATCCTTAAATCCCCAAAGACCAAGGAGTAACAAATACCGGTTGGAAAAATAGGCTGAGCAGGATGTATATATTATTATTTGGATGAATACAGTATCATCAGGTTTCTATAAACTCATTTGATCCCATCTCAAAGCACCATACAGGTTCATAAAGTGAAGTAATTAATATGGTAACTTAAACAGACGGATCCCCCTATTAATACTGTCTAACAAAGTTTTTTGGCGTGAACAAATGTCAAGCTCTTTGATGGAACATGCTAACTAATTGTGTGTGTATGTGTCTCCTGCAGATGACGGTAAGCTGTCTCTGGATGAGTTTCAGGCTTTCTTCTCTGATGGTACGCTGAACGAGGAAGAGCTGGAGAAGCTGTTTCACACCATCGACTCTGATAACACCAGGTCAGCACTATTACACCCCTACTGTACGAGTGTGTGTGAGGTGTGTGTTTGCCTACAGCATGCAAGATGACCGTGTCGCTGCATGAAATAAATCTGCATAAAGTAATTGTACATTTATGCGTGTTTGTGTGCTCTCTCCACCGTGACTTTTTGATCACATCTCACTATAAATTATGAAAAAGAGGAGAGATGCACGCAGGTGTTCTGCTGCCGCACAGCCTCAGTATCACACTTTTCAATTTTGTGTGTGTGTGCACGCTTAAGTAAAATGTATGTAATTTATCCTGCAGCCAGAAAATGTCTCATCCACTTATGAAAGCTACTTTTATGGAGACCCTTTTGTACCAGAGCCCTTTATGTTAAGAGACAATTTCAATATGAAGGTATAAAATAATTAATGGAGAGGAGATTAAACAAACTATGGAAGAAATAAATATAAGAAGAATGAAAACTGAGTAAAGTGAATGTTACCTGTTCTATCTTCTCTTCATCTCCGTCTGTTTGTTTGGATTGGCTCTCATGAAATCAATTTATTGACCCTTTAAAATCAGCCAATCAGCTCATCCAGCCTGCAATCAGGAGAAGTCTGCTGACACAGTGGGATTTGAGTGATCAAAAGACTGCCTCTGTTCATTTATACAACCTCAGAAACCTGCAGGACCTTGAAATAAAATGAAACCAAGCAGAACAAAAGCTGACCTTTATGGTTGTACAATGGAAGGAGGTTTGATGTATAAATCCTCCACCAGGCTCAGCCATTAGTGGAGATTTCTTCTTTTTTAAATCAGTGCAGTAAGTGGACCGTGCAACTATCGCCGTGTCTCTGACGTCAGCCACATTGCCTCTTGGAGATGGTTGCGCTTTATAAATCTTATTCACTGCAGTGCATGCAGTTGGAGAAGTTTCTACTCATTAGAATTAAGTAGACTTGGCAGCCCCATGCCAGGCCTCTGCATTATCATGTGACAGCAGATAAGGTTATTGATTGGTCCGAGTAAAAGAAGAAATGCGTTTCCTGTTGGAGCAGGAAGTTGATGGATGGAGAGGAGGAACGGAGCGAGCAGTGACTCATTTGTCTATGTGTCCCCGTCACTCTTTTGTTTCTTCCAATCTCTGGTTTCCTTTCCCTATAAGGTTGTTTTCTTAGTTTTCTGCCAGGCTCGTCTTGCTTCCATCCTGCATCCTTCTCTATCACCCTGCCCATCACCTCTCTCTGTCTCTCCCCCCTCTCTCCATCTGTCACTGTCTGACGCCTTTGTCCCTCACGCAGTGAAATGGTGCTGGAGAGGGAGCAGAACATGAAATCTTAGGTGATATCCAGCCTCACATGATTATTTAATTCTTCTTTTTAATTCTTTTGTTTTTCATTTAGCACCTATAGCACTAAATTGTCTTTTACCCAAATGCATGGACAAACATACCTGCACGTCTTGCAAGAGTTATTCTGGCAATTCAGCAAACTATAGAGCTTCCTGGAGTCCAAACAGAAAGAGGCAACTGTACAAATGGAAATAGAAAACAAATTACTGCAAATTGCACAAAACTTTATTATAAAAACAACAATTATTTGAAAACCCTGCATCTTTGTAGCGGTATTTAGTATTGCACTAAATCATGAGCACCATATAGTTGAGGGACTCATAAGAGGCAAATTTAAAAAACAATGGTCAGAATCTGTGATGAGATGTCTGACTTCTACACTGGGTCAACACAGGTGGCATACATACATATAGCACAAGTTTATTAAGCCATTACGCTGCCTGTTTAGACAGTTGGATTGATTAAAATAGGTAAACTAGCAAACAGCTAGTTCTTACTATGGGTCAAGCTCTAAAATCACTGGATCCTACTTTTCCCATAATGCAACTCATTAGCATCTTTTGTTAAACCCTCCGCTTTCTTCCTAACATGATATTTTTCTCTATGGATGTCTCACTGCAAGTGTGTCCGAAGACGAACATAGACACGTGCTGTTGCTCAGACGAAGAGTTTTATTGTTAATAGAATGAATAAATGATATGAATGATCATGCTACTTTCACAGAGAGAACCTGTTATCTTAGGTTTTCACGTGAAAAATAAGTGGAGTGCCCTTTAACATGCACAAAGCAATAAAAATTCATAAACACAATTTAATATTAATTTATTTTAATGTCGTCATTGCTTCCACTTGGCCTACAGACACGATACTTTGTAAAAGTCCTATGTCTGCACTTTAAATTGGTTAAGCCACTTCACCGTGTTTAATACGAATATGTTAGTCTGTTAATATGAGAACATATGCTGATTCCTATCACATTTTCCTTTAAGGTGGAATCCCAAGACTAATGATAAATCATAATATCTACCTAATTAATCTTAACTAACCCAATGTCAACGAGAACAACATATTTACTGGTTTCTGTCCTCTGTGAAAATGTAGCATCTGGATTGTAAACATTCGACTTTTATTTTACCAACAAAATGTTGGAACCTTGACAAACATCCCTAAATGCAGTTTAAACTACATTTGCCATTAGTGAACATGAAAATACATTTAATGTTGTGTAAAACTAGACTTTTGGAGATTCTTAAAGGCCAGAGTGACGGATCAGGAGTAATCCTGGAAGAGCCCATGCATTTAAATGAAACTGCTGCTTAATAAAATAAAATGGGCCATTATCAAACCAGGCTGTCTAACACGGATCATTTAGTGAAAACAGAGCATACAGTGCGTGGTCTTTTGCTAATATTTTCAATATTCAAATAACAATGAAGACGTGATTTTTAAACTTCAGTTACTGTGTTTTTTTAACAGTCCCTTTAATGTGTGGCATGTGCTGAACAGTAATTTATAATTAAGATGAACAGATGCACAGATGGACACTTTCTGCCTGTCTCTTCCTCTGTCCCCAGTTCTCCCATCATCACTTACATCTCACATCCCTCATTTGAGCTGGTTCCTTCCTTCATTCCCTCACTTCTTCTATTTCTTTCTCTCCATCCTTGCTTCTCCTCCTTTGTTCTCCTCTTTCTCTCCAGGTCAGTCAACCAGGGAAAGTCTTCTTTATGCCAGTGAAGAATTCACTGCCAAATGAGTCCCCACACAGTGAACTGAGCATGAATGATGGCAGTGGATTGATTCAGACTCCTGTCAGAAAGTCTTGTTAGATCGCTCCATGCATGCCAAACGCCAACTGTGTGTGTGTGTGTGTGTGTGAGAGAGAGAGAGAGAGAGAAAGACTGCATGCTAAAAGTCTATCCTCCGTTTCTGACCCTGCTCTTCTCCATTCTTTTCCTTCCTTCCTTCCTACTTTCCTACCTTCCTTTCCTCCATTTATCTCCCTGTGCTGCTCCTCTACTATGCTGTGATAGTAATGTTGACACTAAGGAACTCTGCGGTAAGTAGACTGCCCACACACACATACACACCTCCCTGCCGCTGCTCTCATTCTCTCTCTTATCTATTATTAAAAAGTACTTCTCAGTTGAAATGCAATTATTTTTCTTTAAAATATATTATATTAATTCAGCTACTTTCCGGTTAACCACAGCAAATTATTTTGTGGCTCTAAAAGTTTTGTAATGTGTCAATTTACCCATATGTGTGTGTACAGACTACTTTGCCAAGCACATGGGGGACTATGAGGGAGTTCTGGCCTCGTTGGAAACGCTCAACCTTTCCATCCTCAAAGCCATGGACTTCACCAAAAAAGTAAGTGTGTGCGTGCGTGTGTGTTAAGTTGTCTGTGAGAGTAAGAGAGTGAAATGATGGTTGCGACAGCTTTTCTTCTGCTGTTAAACTGATGTTCACTCCCACTGCCTTTCAAAATTCAGTTGATACATTTTCTGAAGACTTGCGTGTTTATTTGATGTTACATCTGGGTCATTCTTGGATTATAATGGGAAATGGAATCACTTCAACATATTTTTTGAGAAAATTGGATATTTGGCAACTTTTCCTGTTTAGTGACGAGAACATAAAACCCACCATATAGTGGAGTTTTTACTTCAGTGCCATGCTATCACATTATGTTGTGCAACAGTAAGTCAAGGGGGAAATGAGAGCTTACATTTGACTTTAAAACATGTCAAAGTAACAATTACTGTGGCGACAAGTGACAACTATAAGGCAAAGGTAAAGTAGAGAAGAGTCATAAAATCAGGGAACTGACTCAGTAGTGGTTAGTGGTTACATATCAATATCTATCGGAATCGTGCTAAAATCGGCCTACATTAGCCACCATAAACGGACCAAGTGAGGCTGTAGAGGCAGAAACCCTGACTGCATAGAATTGAGCAAGAATGTGTTTTATTGCTAAAGAGTAAGACTTTAAAAAATTTAAGATTAACATAAGTTAGCAACTAGCTGGTTAAGTAGTGAAGCAATTAACAGCCCAAAAGCCAGATATTTCTCCTAGGAGTTGGGAGAGACCAAAAACGGAGTGAGTGAATATCAGACTTTCATTCATTATGTGATCAAATTTTAATCCGTACCAAGAGCCATTAGGTTTTTAAACAAGTAATGCATATGAAACAAGCAGGATGGTCAGCTGATCCGGCCTGATTTGTAGCAAGGTGCAAGGTATGTGCGTCAGAATCTCCGTTAGTGACTCGTGATGTTGTGAGAAAATGCCCTGTGAAACCAATTTCCCCACGGGGACGAAAAAAGATGATTGATTATTTAGTCAGTAGTACATCCTCAAATGAATGATAGTCAGGGTTTGGCATTATTTATTATTGTAGCCCACCTCACTCAACTCTAATTTTGTCTCAGGGTTGCCATATCATGCATCTTCACATTCGATTACCTTTGCATGGGAGGTGAATTGGTGAGAGCAACGCAAATTTTCTAAGTGGGAATATGTCTATTTTAACAACATGCACTTCAGTCAACTAGTTTGCAAAGAGGCCGAGCTAGCTTATTTTATAGCGATATTGTTACTGTTACTGTGAGCTGGAACTCCCATGCACTCTTCAACAACTATTTCAACACCTTAATCACATTATCCTTAACATGAATGAACATTAATCAAACCACAGTGATTGATCGCAATATTAGTTCACCTTTATTACATCACCTTTGAAAAAAAATGGCTCTTGGTGACTTGGTACCATATATGTTGGCGCGCTGTTGGAGCTCATTTAAACCTTGCAAATGATGTCTGTAATGTCACTCACGGTTCCTTAGGAAACTCCAAAAGTTGGGACTTCTCTCTCTCAAACCCTGTGTCCCGCTCCGAACTCCTAGTGTGCAGAATTTTCTCCTCTGATGTAATGTGGCGGTCAGTCAGCACTGCGGCTCTTTCCATGAAGTGTAGCCGTCTCCCACAATTGAACAACAGTTCTCCTCAGCACGTGTCTTCTCTTCACTCCGCTAGCTGCAGTGCTAGCAGTTCAACATGTGTTCTTCAACTTCAGACTTGCGGCGTAAACAGTCCAAATACACACATTGTTCCTGTGTCCGGTACCAGTAACACCAAATCTACCCGGTTTCTAACTCTTAACTGCAACGTAATTTAAACATTTAACACAACTAAATACTAGCCTCAACATCGCTGTGTCGGTCACCTCTCTCTCGCTCTCAGACCGTCACTCGGGCTGTTTCTCAATACCGAATTCACCAAGTTCGGATTTCTGTACTTTAAAGCTCGGACTTGGCAAGTTCGGCTCGGGAGTACAAACTCTCAGGAACGGGAGCACGCAGTCCGTCATTCAGCAATTGGAACAGCAGCGGACTTGATGACGGCCGGACCCGTTAGCGGACTCTTAGGACTTGATAGGTTACCAACAATATCTCTAAGTAATCACTGATTAGCTAATGACAGACTGACACCTGACAATCGAATAAACATCCAATTATATGGACTTGAGAGATTCAAGAGCTACATAGAAAATTAGACATTTCAACATCTTACCAACTTAGAAATTACTCCATATTAATGCACATGTTAAAACTATTACACAGCAAAGGTAAATTTAACCAGTCCATGTCTCAATTTACCCTGTACATTTGTTACTGAAATAAACATTATATAAACCAAACTAGCAGGGTGCTACATTATATTTCTTAACTATACTATATTGACATACTATATAATGTGTGTCACTTTACTTAAAGCAAACAATTACATGTTATAAGGTCTTATAATTAGTTCATATGGTATTATGTCCACCTGTAATATATTATACAGGGATAGATATTTTAACACTTTACTTAAAGCAAACAAAGACATGCTATATAACTTTAAACATTACTATAAGCTATTATTCCATTTTATATACGTAATGAACTTTGCTATAGCGCCTAATGCATGTTTGTAAGTGATTATAACAACTGTTATAATGTCTTATGGACCTTGTTTTAACAAGCTACACAAAAGGTAATGCAGTACATTTATATTAAAAGTGCGCAATACACTACTTTAGAATTCATAATTCAATTTTAAGTAATCAAATCAAAATATCGCATGAAGCATATACCGCATTCAAGTCCCGGGATTTGACTGCTCAATATGAAGATTACATTTAGCTGACGTTTTTATCCAAAGCGACTTACAATTGCTATACATGTCAGAGGTCGCACACCTCTGGAGCAACTAGGGGTTAAGTGTCTTGCTCAGGGACACATTGGTGGACGTGTCACAGTGGGGAGTTGAAACCGGGTCTGCCACACCAAAGGCATGTGTCTTAGCCATTCATCACCCTATTACCCTACATGAGTCTCATGCTTTACCTGTAAGACTGATGTTTTATTGTGTTTCAATAATGTTGTCATTCAGTGTTCAATATATTCACATAACCCACAGTTGACGTTCAACCAGCAACGAATGGGTCTCACCATCTGGGATGTGCAAACATCAGATTTCCACAAAGTCAGAGATAAAATATGAGTCGACTTGGGGTCTTCGCGACTGGTGACACAAATCATAACTTTTAGGGGCCAGCCATATGAATGCCACCTGCCAAAGCGGCTACTAAGTGTGACTGTGTTACTCTGTCACTTCTATGTGTTTGGCAGGTGCTAATGTCAAGACCTGATGATAATGTTGCTCTGTTGTAGCTTTAGTGTCCTCACAACCTGTCCATACTAGTGTGTGTGTGTGTGTGTGTGTGTGTGTGTGCATGCTTGTATGGCAGTCAACTGCAGAACAGTAATGTGTTATCCCAGTTTTTCCATGTGCTATATATAGCAGCTGGTCTACAGCCACACTCCCATATCCATGTTCATGTTAAAGTTCTGCTTCAGTGTGTGTGTGTGTCTGTGTGTGTGTCTGTGTAGTACTCACTCGGCTCTGTGTGTCTCTATATCTCTATCCACCAGCTCTGTCTTAATCTTTCTTTCAGCTGCGGGCCATTCAGCAGCACTCAAACACACACACTTGCCCTCCCTCACACACAACCTCGGGCTAGTATCTCTCTAATGAGCAGCCATTGTTTAATCAATCAGTCGAGTGTCCCTCTTGTTCATTTGCTGTATCTGTTGTGCACTCCCTTTGTCTGACTCTCATTCATACTGTCTTTTTCCCTGTAACACACACACATACATACACTCTCTTTCCTTTCTCTGGGGCTGTGATGTCATTGTATTGTCTGTTGCAGGCACTGTTGAAGGTCCACTCCCTAAACAGCACTATTGCTGTGTAGGGAGTGGACCAGCTCATAGAGTCAAATAGCCAAAGTGAGGCAAAGACACTGCTGACGAGTCTAATATTGATGGAGGTTGTGTGTGTGTGTGTTTCATATTTCACGGCTACAGTAGATTTTACTGCAGAGAGAGACAGAGATCAGTCATAACAAACATTTTTTTCATTGATTTTATTTTCTGTTGCGTTGCAATAACCCATTATCACCATTACGTAACTAACCCACACTGACAGTTACTTTGTAAATGGCAGCATAAAATTTACATTCAGTTACATTGGTAAAATCTTGGTGAGCTGACTCAGCTTTAAGTGCCACAGCAATCCCTGGCCTCATGCTACTATACATAAAATAATCCCTATGGGTTCCACACAGTGAGGAAAACAGATGTTAAAAAGAAGATACCCTGAGTTGAGGTATTGGAATTGATTTTGGGAGAGAAACTATTTGAGCTATATATACTTTCCCATGTTGGCTGAAAAAACAAAAAAAACACATGACTACTCACCCACTTTAATGGCTTTGAATATATTACAGAAAAGCATGTAAATCAAAGCCATTAAGACTTTTTTTTTGGGGGGGGGGGGGCACCATGGTTGAAACCAGTATCTGTTAAATTTGAGAATTTCTTACTTTGGTAACTTATGGAAGCTTATATCATATAGCCATATAGACCACCAGCTGTCTGGGGTAACTAAGATTGTCTTCCAGCCTCCAGCAGCCGTTTTAGAACACATATGGTTGGTTATGCCACTTAGGCATGTGTAAAAGTGATTATGTCTGACAGTCAGACAAATGATCTCATTCAGTTATTAAACGATGTCAGGCTTCAACAGTATCCAAACTAATTTGTATTTATTTTTATTGTGCAGAATTAAGGGTTAAGGGTTGATTGTTTCCTGAGCTGCAAAATGTACTCTGCAACTTTGTAGATAAACTTATAATGCTAAACACATGTACTGGTAGTGATGATAAGATGTACTGGTATCATTCTTTAACCTGTTATGAAAAACTACACAAGTCTTATGGTGCAGATTAACTACCACATTTTAACCTCTTACTTAAAATCACTCATTATATCATTTGATCAACACTTTTAATGTTTCATAGTTAGCCATAGAGTGCCTCTTCAGATGCTGGAGCTTATCAGCAAAGGTCTAATGGACTGTCTGAGTGCTAATCCAAGTAGGGATAAGAGCCTAAGTCCCTGGGCTTCCAGTAATAGCTGCATATGTGTCAATTTAACGTTACCCTTAAAAAAAGGTGCCCCAGCTTCACCAATCACTGCCTCCTTTCTGTGCTGCTGGTGTCATAATTCATTTCCTCGCCCTCCATCCCCTCCCGTCTAATGTATTTCCCTCTCCCCCATTCTGTCATTTTCAAAAAAGATAAATAATCCCATATTGTAGATTTATTTATTTATTGTAGATTTTTTTTAGAAAAAAAGTGGAATCAATGCCTCCAATGGGTTGTTTTTACTATAAAAGAAGTTTCAAGACAACACCCATGTAAAACCTGGGGAAAATCTCCAAATTGAGGCAGATGTGAGGAGGCGGCGTGGGTGGAGCTAAAAGACAGAGCGTGATATTAGCTTGAGCAGAGGGCTGTAGCCTGAGCCCTGGCCTTTTAGAGCCAAGTGAGAATTGATTAGCTCTCCATCTACCTCAATTGATATAGACAGAAAGAGAAAGAGAGAGAGAGACTGAGTGGAATAGGTAGACAGACTTTGTACTCAGCTGTTACTGTACAGAAGTGGGTGGCTCTTGGTTGCTGCAAGAACAAAAATTGGTCTCCAGATTATTCAGCTGAAATTTATACCCCAGCAGTATTGGCACTGCTGTGGTATGGAAACCTTGCCAAATCCTTGCAGTGCAAGACAGGATAAATAAAATTACATACCGCACCTGGAATAAAACACATTACAATAGCCAGTGCAATACCTGCATAGTCAAAGTCTTCAAGGCCATTATTTTTCTCTCAAGAATATAATTAGTCTGAATGTGTTTCCCTTTAACAGAAGTTTGATATCCACAGCTGTAATTGATGCAGCTGGGCAAGCTGCTAGAAACCGGAGATATACTAATACTCTGTGTCTGTGTCACCATCGCTCATCATCCTTCCTCTCATACTCCCAGAGGCACAACCAACACACTAATTATTCATGCAAATGTGATATTTCCTTTCACGTCATGCAGTATTCATTATTTTGACTGTCAAGGTATCAATTAGCAGTCGTTGCTGCCTGTCTTTGGAGGCTCATGAGATTCTGCAAATGAGCTGATCAAGTAATTAGTGGTGATTAATAAACTCAAATCACCTCTGACCTCACATCTGATCAGCCTGAGTATTAATTTGTAATTATCCTGCTAATACACAAAGGAAGCAGCAGAATTATTTCAAAGACATAATTATCTCTTGATGGTAAGATTACAGGAACAATTTAAGAGATGGATAAACAGTATGATCTGCTTGATGTCTGCTCTTGCTATTTATTGCATAACAATTTTAAATGACTTACAACACTGCAAAATTGTGAAAAATTGGGGGCGAAAGTGATTATACACCTAAAATCTAAACTATTGTCAAACAAACAACAGTGTAAAACGATGTTAATAACTTTGATATATATATCTGAATGTGTGTGTGTATGTCTATATGTATATATGTGTGTGTGTGTGTGTGTGTGTATATATGTGTGTATATATATGTATGTATATATATATATATATGCTCCGTCCAGACAACAATATCATTTCCCAGAGACTCATTCTTTCCACTGTGATTGTTTGAATGTCCAGCTCACTTAAGTCATCAAAGCACCATGTTTAGAAATATTTTTAGGTTAGGTGCCATATCTATAAGCTGTTGAAATGACATGCAGTAGCTCATAAAGAACATACATACTAATCTAGCCTATATACACAGAAAAATCCAAGTGTGTATAGTTTACAGGTATGAGTCACTGTAAATTTGAGTTTGAGTACTTGAAGTTTGAACAGAACAAAAATGAGACAATGTATAATTATATTACTCCACCTTAAAGTAAGTTAACGAAAGTGAAAATTGCAAAAAAAGACAAAAACCTTGTTGCCTTTATTAGCTTCTGCAGCTTATTTATAAAGTAAAACAAACACGGTGCCAGCTGCATCCCAGGTTACTATGGTGACAGATTCCTTGGAGGCAGGATACTTTGGTGACAATTGTCATGTTGTCATGGAGACAGGTTGAGTTGATGTCAGTCGAGCCAGTTCGTTACAGTAAGACAAGAGACTTTTGCCAGAGCAGATCATGACATCATCCAGCATCACATGCGGACCGTGGGCTTTGTTCAATAACAATAATAATAACTTGTATTTTTATAGTGCCTTTCAAGGGACATAAGGAAGCTTCACACTTTACACATAACCACAAGAAAACACCAAACAGAACAAAAAAAGGAGGTCATTATAGATGGTATGCCTTGTAAAGGTAGGTTTTTAGCAGATTTTTAAAAGTGGGAGCGTTGTGGATCTCAGTGGGGAGGGAGTTCCAGAGAGAGGAGGCTGAAGGCTCTGTCCCCAAAAGTCCACAGTCTGTTGCGGGGGACGGAGAGCAAGCCCTTATCGGTGGACCGCAAATTCCAGGAGGGGGTGTAGGGATGGAGAAGTTTCAGTAGGTACAGGAGGGCAATGCCATGGAGGTATTTAGAGGTGAGGAGGAGGATTTTGTAAGGGTGAGGAATTTGACCAGGAGCCAGCTAAGGTGAGTGAGGACTGGGGTGATTGAGAACCCTGGCACCCTAGTTCTGCACACATAGTAGCCTGTCCAGGACTTTGCTGGGTGCGCCGTACAGGACACCATTGCAGTAGTCCAAGCAGGAGGTGATGAAGGCATGTAGAGTGAAGGTCAAAGTCTGTTTGGCATCCATGACAGTTTCATACTGTACTGCTGTTCCTGTGGCTACACTCATTTCCACGAGGGAGTCCTAATTTTGTGAGATCAAAGATGACTGCCATTTAAAAATGATGAGCAGTGAAGAAAAGTTTAAGGGAAAACTTTTGGACGACAACGAGTCTGTTTGGTCAAGACGGATTGTGAGAAAGCCCCCCTGCCTGTCTGCTTCTTAACTACAGCAGCATCTTACTCATATTCCCAGATGAGGCCTCTGAATGGCATAATTTAGATGGCGTTAGAGAACAAATATGTAATCCTCAGGGATGGAACAAATGTGTTGAAATGCTCCAAATACAGTGTTGTTTCAACTAATTTTTTTCTTTTTTTTTTTGCAAAAGCTTTTATGGCACTATCAGAGTCAGAAGTGGTTCCAGAAAACAATTTTAATTGGCTCTCCAGCAGGTGGAGATAAATAATGGCCCCTCCCAAGAGTACTGTATGCGTGTGTTTTGGGGGTGGGGTGAGAGCTGAAGCAGGCAACAAAAAGACAAGAGGGGAATTCATTAAATCTCCTGTCCTGTCTGTCCAGTATAAATGCTATGTTTAATGAGCCGCTCTCATTAGCCTTATTTTTTCAAGCTTCCACTGAGCGAGCCACCACATTCATTGACAACTCCACAGACGCACACAGTTTCCTTCAGACTAACGTTGTGTTAAATCTTTTTTCAAAATCGGTTCAGAAGATTGTTTCGTGCAGGTGAGTAACCCCCCCACAAGCTTTTTTAGCCGCTTCTCATCTGACTCCTCCTCCCCATCTCCTCTCCCCCCGCCTCTCTTTTACTCTTATCTTCTCCTCTTTCATCTCCACTCTATTGTCTTCTTCCACCCCCAAGCCATCAGTGCCTCCCCGACCTCATCCTCTTCATCCCCTCCTCTTTCCTTCATGAAGATTAAGGTGAAGCAGATCATGGTGCAGAGGGAGGCGATTTGGTCTGTATACAATAACGTGTGATGAAGAAAGCACGACAGGAGGAAGATCAATGCTGGAGAATGGAGAAAGGGCAACAGGGAAAAAAAGGATACTGGGAGAGTGGGTGAGGCAAGGGGGGTGTGGTGAGAGGTTTGCAGGAAGTGAAGAATAAGAGGGTGAAGCAGAAGTCAGAGTGTAAAACATCTCAGCTGGCTCAATCAGTGGGTACGATATGAGTTTGCGTTGTATTCATCACTTATTCATTAGGGCTTAATGGGGTTTCAGACGAAGTGCATATGCAATACAGTAATCTGAGCCTGTGCTCTTAAATTTTTATTCTTGTGAGAGCTAGTTTGATTTTAATATGATCATTTTTATGAGCCCCACAACTGACAATAGGCCAATCAGTCAACAAACACAGCTTGGTGCTTATAAGTCAAAAATATAACTGAATACACAAATAATATTAATATCCAATCAGTTAATAAATACAAATAAAAAACACCCTCCTCCTGTCCACACATGGCAGCACATGGACACAGCTAACTAATTCTCATATGTTCTCATAAATGTTACACGGGGGAAAAAATAAATGATTAAATGTGTCCAAAGAGACCAAAAGCAGAAAAAACTGAAAAACTAAGGAGTTAAACACATTAAATGATTCAGTAAAAGATAAATAAAACAGTCACAGACACCACTTAAGTCCAGCAGTGCCATTACTGGGCACATGCCTGTGTCAGCATTCATTAAAAGGTCATTAGTGACTCTGAGAGTGGCTGTCTCAGTGCTGTGAAACTGACAAAACCCAGATTGGAACATTTCACAAATGCTATTGTTTTCTATAGCAGCACGGAGCTGCTTAGAAAAATTTGTTTTTAAGAATCTTTGAAATAAAAGGCAGTTTAGAGATCGGACAATAATTATCAAAGAGGATCAAACCTGGGCATCAAACCTGTTAGAAGTGGTTTCAAAGTGATCTGGGACGCAAGCAGACAACTTTAAGTCTTAAAATAATTGAAATGGGTAAAGTATATAAAAATTCACCCCTTTACAATAGAGAACAAAACTGTTTATCTTGTACCAGGCTGTAAACATATTTATTTCTGATGTAAAGTTGGGTATTTTAACATGGGGGCTCTATGGGATTGACTTGCTTTTGGAGCAAGCCTCAAGTGGCCACTCAAGGAACTGCAGTTTTTGGCAGGCTGCTGAAGAGTGAACATTAGACAGTGAGGCTGATATCAATAAGCAATAATATTATAAACAGTAACACTGGATTAAATTCATTCCCCTTTTCCTGAGAATCTCTTGTTCTTGTGAAGGCAATTTGAATCCAACATGAAAAAAAAAAACCACATAGAGAGATGATTACCTAAGTACAATGAATAGCTACTGCAGAAAAAATGTGAAATGGCATTACAAAAAAGGACTTTTCCTGAATCGTTTGACTTTTCCTGAATCGTAAGAATTATAGCTTTAAGGGAAAAGTATAAAGCTTGATTTTATTTTTTACACTTTATTATTAAACATTATTATTATTCATTTAATATTTTTGTATTGTATTATATTTGGCATACTTTTTGATTCAGTAATTGTTTTTTTTATCTCCTAAGGATTTTCAATACTGACTCCTTTCGATGACAATCAGATGATAGAAATTGCTAATTTAAAGGAAGAAGAAACACTGCATAGCAAAATCATCAGTTTAGTAATTTAAATTTTATAAGTTGAATTAGCTTAAGTGAAATATTATCAGTAGACATCTCCTTTCAGCATAATATGGTAGATAATTTGTTCTAGAATGTGAGGGCACATTATAAATAACATACATGGCAGTTTTAATGATTACAAATGACTGAATGTCTCCAGGTGATTTTACCACAGTGGTGTCAACCTTGAGAGCAAGTGCATCCCTCCACCTATACAACCTGTTGAGCAGGGTCACAGTTTCCCTGATAATCAAGGCGCAGGGTGCTGTAGCCGGTGGGCTGGATGTTAAAGAAGTAAAGTTACACTCAGAGAATGAAGAGAGGAGACAAATGAGGACGTTAATAATGAATTGAAGCCAGGGTGAAGAAAGAATATCAGAAAAGAAAGAACTAACTGTAAGAGAGGAAGCGGATGTAGAGTTAGGAAAAAATAGAGAAAGGAAATTAAGGAAAGAGTGATGGAGCAAACAAGAAGCGTGCGTAGGAGGTGATTTCATAGAATACAAGTTAGTGATAAGTAAAGGGGTCAGACACAGTGGGAGAAAGATAGGGAGGTCAAAAACAAAGCTCGACTTCTTTCTCATGGCTGCCATCACTGTCTATGAGGACTAAGCTCAGCAGCTCCGTCAGTGAAACTGATCATTGATGATTACATGGTCGCATTTCATCATTCAGCTCCTGAGTGGTCCATTACTTTGCTAAAGTATTTGTACTTCAGCGTAGCCTATACTTATCTCATTCTTGTAAAACTTGTTTTGTTCATGTATATGACCGAGCTACAGACAGAGCTACCACTAACAATGACTCTACCATTAGGAGGGACTTACAATTGTGGGTTAAGGGGTCATGGCGTAGCATTCCAGTCGTAGCATATGGCCAAGCTGTAGGCTGTAGCAGAGGTTTTGACAGACAGGGTTCTAAAAATCCTGTCATAATATATTATTACTTGTCATTTTAAACAAACAGCTTGATCGAATATACAGATTATGCATTTAAAAGGAAAGATGAACAGAGACACTTTTCACCAGACAAAGCAGATGAATGATTTTTACCTCCTCGCTGTAACAGTAGATGCTGGCTGATTAACAATATCAGTATTACTTGCTTACTTCCGCTGCCACCACATCTATGTTTTTTTCAAACATCGACAATTAAGAAATTTGAAATTTTTCCTTTCTGCCATGACTTGACTGAGATGGGTGGGTGGAAACAGTTGCACCTTGCATCTTATTGGCTGGTGGGGCTGATCATCTTGCCCATCCTCACGCTTGCTTTCTTACATCACCCCCTGACTCCTGCCAGTTGCGGTCCCTTACAAAGACAAAGACGTTTTATGTGCTTTTTTCCCTAAATACTCTATATTGAGACAATATACAATATAGGCACGTGTATATATAATATACACACATATGCACTGTATATACGGCACTGTAGACTCCATCTATGTATAAATCCAAATCTGATTGATCCCCCACATGTCTCCAGGGGCCCCATTTGCCATCCAGCAGCACAGATGTTCAGCTTTGGTCATCTCTACTCCCTGCAGATCCTCTACTCTCTCACCTCTCTACATCTGTTTTATAGACTTGTTTCAATTAAACTCAAGCCCACCTCAGTTGTATTTAGGAAGATGACGCTGTACTATAACAACACGGTGGCATAAATAAGCTACCTGAAACCCGTTTACCGTAGATATTAAAAGCTGCAAAGGTTTGGCTACTATTTTGACGAGGCTGATGTTTTATCTGCAGTCCAGATCAAATCACCTTCATCTCCATCAGTGAAACAGCCTGTATTGTTAACAGTAGTAGCCATCAGAGTACAACTCTCTGTCTATCCTACATTAGCAATGCAGATAGGGTATTTCCAGTCAGCTGTTCTCAAAATTGGAGCAACAGCACAGCAGAGGAGCAGCCAGCCTGTTACTGTAACATATTTGTATATGCATAAATATTCGCCTGTCTGCGGTTTGCTCTTACAAGGTGTTGTTCTGTACAGAACAGAGGTAGCGACAATTCCACCAAGTAGGTGACTGACAGATTGACTGCATCATCAGTGCCTCTGACAACTGTTAATGATGTGGACATTAATAATTTGTGTGTGTGTGTGTGTGTGTGTAGAGAGAATGAGAACTGGCAGAGTGTGTGTTGTGTTGTCAGCTGTGTGTGTGTGTTGACTGATGAGGTTACACCCAAAGCATGAATAATGCAGAGGACTGTAGGAGTGAGAAGGAGAAAGTCAGTGTGTGTGTGTGTGTGTGTGTGTGTGTGTGTGTGTGTGTGTGTGTGTGTGTGTGTGTGAAAAAGAGAGAGATGGAGAGGTGGATGGGTAATTGGGTGAAACGAGACTCCACTTAGAGATTGAATATATAGTTGAATGAGAAAGTAAAACACACAAATGAAACAAAGCTCAACATCATGAACAGTATGTTTTCCTCCTTCTTTCCTAACCCCCACTCCTAACCTTCCAGTTTTTCAAACTTTCCACACCCCCCCCCCCCCCCATCTCCCTTTCCTTGAGCTCCTTCTCTCTCTCCCACTGTTTCTTTCCACCCTCGACCTCCATCATTCTCATCTCTCTCTAAAGCACGATGAAGCTGGCATGATATCTGAAGAGTCTGTATGTTTCTGATGCCTGTTAGTGGGCTCGCCTTCTGTTTAGAAACAAACTCAGGCACGCTGCCTGCTGTTAACCACGTCCACACTTCCAACGGGCACTGCCACCAGTTAAATCTCTCCAATAAACCAAATATTTGGTAATGTCTTATCTCTTTCTTTTTATAGCTGTGTTCAGTCCTGACTGCAAACCCAAATGTCTGCCATGATGATGAATTAACTCAGTTTTAAATGTCAGTGTGTGCGTTTGTAAATTTCATGTGGTTATAGCATCTCTCAAGTTATTCTACTGTGGTTTTGGTTGTAGAAAAATTAAAAACATTTAGGGTAAAATTGACCATTCGCTAAGACCCGCTCTCTTTAGTTACTGTTGCTGTGCCTTTCCATGGCTCATGTAGGGGAGGGCGAAGTGAGTTGAGCCCACAGACAGTATATTACTGGACGAAGCCACCCCGCTGATTTGAATGGAGAGCAGTGAAGCCAGTTTTGGACCAATAAAATACTACTTCCTGTTGGCACCAGCGTCTACTGCGCATGATCGCGCAGCATAAACACGGTTTAATGACGTAGAACAATGGCAGAAACACCGTAATTCTACACACTCACCTGCCAAACACCAACGCAGATCGCCAAAAATATATATTTTTTTGATTGCAGAGAGTTTATAATCTAAGCAATACGGTTGCATCTCTCATGTGCGACAGGGTGTCACAGGGTTTTTTGGGTCATTTTTGGGCCTACTTACCCCCTTCTTTAAGCCAGTTTTTACTTGATGTGTCTTTAAAATGAGGACATGACAGTAAGGTCTCCAATTAAAATGTGTACTTATATTTTAGGATGTGGTGCATCCCTGGGACGCATAATGTCACATCATTTCAGTGATGCATAAGATGTAAAATTACAGTCAAATATCTGGTCATCTTCCCCGAGGTTTTTGTGTAGTCATATAACCATTTTTGTCTATGGTTGCCGAGAAACAAGTTGTGGCTCAACTTCTCCACAGGCTCAAAACACCCCGCTCTCCCCTACAGTTTACGTTGCTGTGGCAGATTTACCAACTGAAATGCTTGCTTGAATTCAGACTGTGACAAAAAAAGGTTTCTCTTTTCTAGCTCCTAGCTGAAATTTCAACTGTAGCTGCCAGATTTTATCAGCTGCTAGCCATAGACTGCATAAAAAGTTGCAAGTCAGCTAATTAGGCAAATGTTAGCTCACTTAATTGGTTGAAACCGCTGTTTAGCTGACACATTTAGCAGTATGTTTTAACTTTTGACGACACAAGAGAAATAGGTTTTGGATTGAAGTCTAACCGATGAGTTTGGCACACATAACGTAGTCTCTTGTAGCTAATGGCTGAATCACAATTATAGCTCTTATTACACTTCCTCTTCACAACCACAAGCTGACAAATTATTATTTACTTGGTGTAATTAGTTATTTCTCCACTAGCTTGTACATACAGTTTAGTAATGATTTCAATTCTTAGAGGGAAGATGTTTCCTGTATGTATCTATTATGTTAGATTTATTTCTCATTCTCTAAGTAGCTACAGTCAAGGCGTGAATTGGGTAGGGACGGACATGTCTATAACAGAGGATTAGGGCCACTGTTAGAAAAAAGGTATAGTAATCTGAGATTTTGAAAATGAAGTCATAATTTTAGAAGAAGAAAAATTGGACTGCAGTGTGGGGTCTTTCCTCTGACCGGCAGCTCTGTGTCTCTGCTGTTTCTGCGTCTCTCCCTCACTTAAAAACACCTTTGCTCTGTTTGGGATTGTCGCACTTTATCGGAGGTGTTGAAGTTAACATTTGTGTGGATTTGTGGTGAGATTAGAGGTGTTTTTCCACCTTGAAGAAGAGAAGCACACTTGTCTCATCCAATACTTTCCCAAATAAGGTTCTGTGTCTGAAGGGGATACTACCACATCAGCAGAGCAATAACGTAGGCCAATGCATAGCAGAGTAAAGCCTGACACCTTACTGCATTTTATTCTATTCTATTTTTATGTTTTGAATTGTCACCTGCCACAAAAACACACATGCGATGTAGTGTTTCCCTTTACATAAATAAAGATATTTCCACCATAAATTGATATTGAATTGATCAAAAATGTTATGGGGGAGGACTTCCAGACCCCCGCTTAATATGTGAATGTCAGTGTTGAAAAGATACCTACTTCCTTTGCTACAGCTTTAAACAGTGGCCACAAAATCCAACCAGAGACTAGATGCCGATATTGCATAGTGTGTGTGTGTGTTTGTGTGTGCCTGTGTGTCCATGCTGAGGTTAGTGTCCTGCTAATGGACTGGTAGATGTCTCTAGAGGAGGAGCAGCGGGTGGTCATTCGTACTAGTCCACCATTAGTGCTCAAACACACGCACAAAAACACACAAACACACACAGGCAGTGTAGACATGCTTGAACTCTATGGTCAGAAAGTATCTTTGTCACATGAGAAAGCTTAAGATGGTATAGTGAAAAAGGATGGATGCAGAGGAGAGAGGCTGAGTGGGTGTGTGCATGTACTCGCTTGCTTAACAAAACAATGAGCCAAGGAAGCATAGGATGGTGAGAAGAGAGAAGAGACATTTAAAAGGAATATGTTTCTAAATGTAAAAGGCTTGCTGCTAAGATATCATTTCCTGCACACTGCGGAAATGGAGTTGCTTGGAGACATATTGACTGGGGTTGCTAGGATACCATTTTAATTAGTTGATGTGTGAAGCTAAGGCTTTCGGACATAGCGGGCCAACCGGGGAGCTGCGCATGTGCTTCGTAACACATCAAACCTCCGTTATTCTTGCAGATAGAGACCTACTGTAGGGAGACTGCTGGTTCAGTGAAATAAAAGTTGATACCTCTTGAAATACAAAAAGCAACACCACTTAAACCCCCTCTTCTTCAACTTCTTTCCTACACAGACAATTCAGACTTGATGCAACATAAAGAACTGTTATTGGTTGCCATGGCAAAAAAAGACCAAAACCAATAAAGAGTAATAAGAAATTCTAAGCTCAGGAAGCCTCCAGAGAGCACACCTTGGTGGGCTTAGATGTGGGCGTTGTACTGCCTCAAGCTGTTTGAAGAGCAGTTGAAAGGAAGTTCATGAACAGAAAACTGCTCACAGGCTACATGCTGGAAACTACAATGTGTGCACTCTCTTCTTTCTCTCTGCGAGACTGTGAGTATGTCTTTCTCTCACTGTTTCTTCTGTGGCAGGAGGAATGTGGGGGTGGGGATCCCCCAATACAGAGCTTGGCACTGCTGGGAAGTATCCTCTGTATTATAGCCGTGTCTATTGCAGGCCTTATGGGTGCTTTCACACCTGTAGTTTGGTTCAAAGGAAAAAAATTAAACGTTGTGAACCACAAGTTGTAAGCTTGAAGTCATACGGACTGACAGGTAACAGGTGGACAGTTTTGTTGATGTCATCCTGCATTGTCAGTGCTACATGGACCCATGTGGGAAAATTGAATTCCAGTGTCATGCAGTACTTTGCCTTTGTGGTCTTTGTCAGGCAAAAAGTTGGCTAATCCAATATATGCAAGTGCAAATTCCTAGTAGATTACTTAGTAATTTGTACCGTGAGTTGACACTGCGTGAGCTAGTCCTTAGCTGCAGTGTGCGCATCAAGGAAAGAGTCAATGTAAAAAAAAAAAACATTGATGCCAACCAAGCTTCCAGAACAAAAACTTTATTTACTCTAGGCAACAGTACTTGCTAGTAGTATATGTATAGAGATAGCAGAGCTCATCCCAACAAACTCAACAGATGTTAATACTTTCACGACACAACATCGTGAGACACTCGTAAGTGACAACGGCAAACCATTCTCTGGTCATGAGATGAAGGAGTTTGCTTTAAACTATGGTTATGATCATGTAACCAGCAGTCCTAAATACCCCTAGATTAACTGTCAAGGCTTTGTGGCTAAAGACCCCTAGGGTGCCTTGATGGTCTACAGAGCCACACCTCCGGGTAACGGCCACAGCCCAGCACAGTTACTCACGTTCAGCTTCACACAGTACATTACCCACCTATCTATGTCCAGATCCATGTTGCAGCCAGCTCTGCAAACTATTCGGCGCAAGGAGAGGGAGAAATAGCGGATGGATGCAAGATTTTTCAATATGAGACACACAGCGAAAGATCTTGTGAGACTGTCACTTGGAGACTTGATTTCTGATGCTTAAGCACAGTGACATCTGTGCACCTCAGCCCCACAAGCTTACCTGGTCAACGGACCGCAAGAGACACTGAGGAGAAACCGTCACCATCTATTGCCTTCAATCAACGTGACCATCTGCCTGAAGTGGACACTTCTCTAACAGGTAGTTCAGGAACTGTGTCGCCTGTAAGAAAGTCTCAGAGTGCAGCCAGGCAACAGAACATGGTCAGGCAGAGAAATAATAAAACCACAGAGACTTAACCTTTGAGAATCCATCCGTCCATCGTCAACCACTTATCCTGCTTACAAGGTCGCGGGACCTTTGAGAATATGTTGAGAAGTGTAATGTGTGTGTGTAAATGTTTACACATGGAGGGATAGAGGGATGGTACAGTAATGTAGGTCTAGATTTTTTAATGGAGAAGAAAGACCTCTTCTCCTTTCCTCTCCTCCCCTCTGAGAGCTGACTAAGGCGGCTTGACTTCCCTCCTGTGAGACTAATCAAGCTCCTTCAGGCTAAGCTGAGGGATATTGGGAATTATTAGAGGATCAATAGCAACACTTTCATCCCCCCTCTCACCCATCTATCTGAACGATGGTCAGCTTGCAACACCTTCAAAATGCCTTACGCTTGACACTCCCACACCTGTCCCAACACATTGTGAAGGCTGCTGTGACATTATTAAGACTAAACAACACTACAGTCATACCAGCATTTTCCCAGTGGGCCGGCCCCATCCCTCCCCCTCTGTACTCCGTCTGTTTCTTGTGTCAGATGCCACGGCTGAGAGCCAAACATCTGTCGATAAAGGAGGACGTCTTTGTCAATTGTCAAGATGGACGAAAAAAGTGGGGAGCGCAGGAGTTGCGAGCCAAAAAATTAACAATCTAGATGCGAATGCCACTAAATGTGCAAAAATTTAGACTCTGGTCCACTTGTCCATGACACTTTCTACTCAGCTTTGTTGTGTATTAGGGGAATTGTACAGTATGCATATTTAAGGGCACCACAAAGATGGAGTAGTGGTAGGTGGTGTTAAAATGATTGTGGGGGGCTGGTCTGGGAAAGAACTGCCAGTGCCAAATGTTTATGTCCTAATTATTTGTTATTTTATTACACTATTCTTGATTGGGGGTTATACAGGGAGAGAGCCACTCACTGTCTCATAATGCAGTACTCCATCATTACATTCTATCGTGAGATGTTGACCTCTGCCCTCCCAGTTTGTGAGAGTGAATGAAGTCAATGAGATAACTTGAAAGCTGAAGACAAATGGCCTGACACTGGGTAGAGCTTGTCAACGATTGTGTATGTGATTATATGCAGGATCATCATTAAAAGCAGCTTATTAAATCAGACTGAAAGAAGATTATTTAAGTGACTTAAATAGTACCCAGACAAAACCTGTGTTGTCATCTACATTATCACGACAAGCGTCCTTTCACAATTGACCCTTCGCTAAGCCACGCCTGAATACGCATCACATCGCAGTAAGTCTCGCTCTAACTAAGGTCCGACACCTTCATTGCTGTGTGTAAATGTTTACACATGGATAGAGGGATAGAGGGATGGTACCGTAGAGTAGGTCTATATTTTTTAATGGAGAAGAAAGACCTCTTCTCCTTTCCTCTCCTCCCCTCTGAGAGCTGACTAAGGCGGCTTGACTTCCCTCCTGTGAGACTAATCAAGCTCCTTCAGGCTAAACTGAGGGATATTGGGAATTATTAGAGGATCAATAGCAACACTTAAATCCCCTCTCTCACCCATCTATCTGAACGATGGTCAGCTTGCAACACCTTCAAAATGCCTTACGCTTGACACTCTCACACTTGTCCCCACACATTGTGAAGGCTGTTGTGACAGGTCTGACACCTTCATTGCTGCGCTCCATTGACTCTAATACAAAAGGAGTCGTAACTTTTTTTGCTGTATTTTTCCAAGATATTGTCAAAGCTGTTCCTGGGGCACTAGTTATAGTCACTACCAAGAGAGGATGAAAGGAGAAGTACGATTTATTCACTTTCCAAAACCTAAAACAAATCCAGAAAAATGTATCCTGTGTATTGTTCCTAATGTAATGTAATGTTAGTTAGCTAACGCTAGCTAACTTACTACTGAATGTAATGTTATAAAGCCCTACTGTCCTGCTTTTTAATGACTGTAATAGTGAATAGAGCCCTACCCAGCTGTACAGGAACAGTGTTGATCCTTAATATCGTTGTCCTCTGTCTCAATAGTCAGGAATAATGCGGTTGTTCATTTTTACTCTTTGATCTGTAGGGTTTAGCTTCTGTCTTTATTTTTTTCATGTCAGTTTGACAGCCTGAATACAACCTTCAAATGCACAGTACAACTGCAAAACTGTCTGCTTCTTTCTGAGATCGCTTTTCCCAAAAATTAGACAATATTTGTGAAGTAATAAACAGTGGCAGCGCCATGATAAAAATCCGACAGGTATGACAGTTTGTCGGACTTAGCAACAGTAATTAAGGGGGCGTGGATTAGTGAAGGGTCAATTACAATTACTTCACTTAGACCTAAATTTATTTTAAATTCATTTATCTGATTTCTAATGCTGCTAATATGTTAGAATTATTTGTACTATACTCAGAATAATATTATGTGGCAGATATGTGAATATATATTCCTGTCCACAAGTGATTGGTTTGTGAAATGCATCAGTCAAAGTTTAAAAAGAGTAATCTGGAATATTTCTCACACTCTTTTTGAGTGAAAACATTGCGCTGGGGCGTTATCAGCTGTTTATGCCAGTCAAATGGGATGCCTACATCCTTGTCACCGCTGCCCCTCCACAAAGCTTCTGCATTTCCATCTGAGGCTCTGAAGATGGAATAATTTCCCCTAACTAGAGCAACATCTATAATCACTGATTACCACCTCTACAACCCCCTGTAATCAGCCACCGCCATCTTATCACAAAATACTGTGTGTGTTTTTGGGTGTGTATGTGAGTGTGTGTGTGCACGCTGCAGGGGAGGGCTCTGCTATACGTGTGTGCAGATGCGTACATGAATGATAATAGAGATTTTTTGTTAACCTTAAGAAGATGGGAAGACATGAGATCTGAAGCATGATGCTCCATGCGTGTTGCTTGTGTGTGCTATTTCAAACGAAGCCTTTGGTGATGTATGAAAAATGATGATGTTGAACCCTGTGTTTGTGATAAGTTCTGGAGAGCTGGGTCATCAAACATCACACTGAACCAGGCACACCAACACAAACGTACACTCACATACACTACTGCCTCAAACTCACATCCACAGCTACTCACAGATCTGAGCAGATAGTCACACACACACACACGCACAGATGCTTACAATAATACACACTGTTAGCTAATCACCAGGCAGTGTTCACCAAGCCAGCGAAGACAGACCATGTATCTCCTCCTGGGTCAGTGATCTGTGTGAATTATAGATCACAGCTTTTCTATTCCAGGTTTTGTAGCCGGGCCCATGGGACACGCTCGGGCAGAGCGGGAGAGGGCATGATAGACACATACAGAGAGGAGATACCGGAGAGGAAGAGCCGTTTTATAAAAATAGAACTTACGATTTCACACAACACACAACACACCTTTTTTAGCAGGTACACATGAACTTGCACTGTATTTTGTATGTTCTGCTGTTGCTAGATTCCTTGATTCTCAGAAGCAAAGCTGGATTACCAACTGGGCAAATTGGGCAACTGGCCTCGGTCTCCAGAAATCAAGGGGCCCTAAAAGCTCAAGGCTTTATGTATGTTGACTGGTTTGTGCTAATCTATTGATGTATGAACCACTGTGGTATGTACAGTGACAACTGACAAGATCCACTATAAGGTTAACCTGGCGAAGTTCAGAACACTTTGTTCTCCATTGTTCCATTTCTTGGAAGCGGAGTTGTTAGGGCTTTTCCAGTTTTTAAAAACTGGCCAATAACATGCAGATAACATGGGATGCAGGTGGGACTGTTGGGTTGTTGATTTCAAAAGGCGACAAAAATTGACAATTGATGCGGAGTAGGAGTCAGGAATGTTGTTACTTTAGACGTGGTGGCTTTAATATTTATAACTTCAATTTTTTAAATTATCCTTTTTCTCAAATATTGTTTGTATGGTTTACTTTGATGCATACTGTTAGGATTGTTGCTGCAGTGGCATCATTACTCAATGATGCAAATCTAATCAAGCTAATCTAATTAGGTAGTCCAGGTGCATAAGCAGTCAAGCGTTTAACAGTTATGGTCAGCAATCACACACACACACAGGCACACACATGAACGAGCACTTACTGTATGCGTACAAGTATGTGAGCGCACACATCCTTCCATTTTTAACACCACTTTTGTAACATCACTGAAGGCAATTTCTGAACTTTGTTTGTTCATTGTATCGCTTCAAATAAATGTGCATAACTATGCGGAGAAAATATATCAGCATGCATCAATATGCCAAATAAATGGCATGCTGTGTCAAGAATCTAGCAGCATATTCCTATTTAATGACTAAGTGTCCATAATGAATTCATAATGGACACATAATGCACTTGTAATCTCTCCAAGAAAACTGTCAAAATTCATGTGTATCATTTCTGGTTTAGTTAGATCTGTATCCCACTTGTAATTGAATCTCAGCATGGTAGTCATTAGTGAGTCATCAGTGCCTCTTAAAATAAAATAGCAAATGAAAATGGTACCCCAAGTCTAAATTCTGTAATCATAGTATTTCTGTTGGTTGTGTTACATATAAATGTGTGTGTTTTATGCTCTCAGTGAATGCTGTTGAAAACCATAACATACTGACCGGACTATTTCACACATGAGCCGACGAGGATTCTAATTCTGCGAGGCTGCATGTTTGAGTGTGGACACGTGTGTGCGTGAGTAAAAGCCACTGACTTTGATAATGGAAGTCAATACGGCCTGTGTGATTCTGCGTCTCGTGGGAGCGTTTGTCTTTGATTGGAGCGCAGCAGAGAATGGCTGACTGCACAGGAACCTTAATTGTCTCCCTGAATCACTGCACTGTGACTTCTGACAGTAAAGCTGACATGACCGACTGACTCCGCGCTCTCTGGAGTACGCATGTAGTCAATTATGGCCTGGCGTTTAATAGTGAGGTTTTCATGTGTTATTCTGGCATGTTACCATGTCTGAGCAGCATTTCATCAAATGTGAAATATTAATGTAGAGCCCCAAAGTCAATTGTTTGCCAGGCTTCAAACCCCCTTAGTTAATGTTGCTACACTTATGCAGTTTACAGTAATAGGCCTAATGGTGGCAGATATACCACCATTTCTCATTTCTAGCTAGTCACTGTCAATTGAAACTGTCACTAGCTAGTCAAACACAAGCAAAATGTTGGGTAAAACTCGTCAATCACGTTGTTCAACCCCCTCTTTATAATTTTGCTCTTATGTTTTTGATTTTGGAAAGACAGAAACAACGGTGCATATGTTCAAACCCTTTAAATGCAATGAATTGGGCACACAGTTTGAGGAGAAATCCAAAGCTTAACAAGCCTGCTGTGCCTAGTTACGGTTGCTAAGCTATGATTGGACAGTCACAGTCCGGGGGAGGTGTTTTTAGTGAACAGTCAAATCCCTAAATAATTTAAAGGTGGCAGTGATAAGGTCATTACAGTTTAAAGCAGGAGCTTTAGTCCAGCATTCACAGATCTATCAGTGTAAATTCTGTTTCTGGATGGACATTGCAGCAGATATGACAATTTAAAACAGGTCTATGTTGATATCTTATGGATCAGTACACTTTGAGCTGAATTTATGTCTATGTGAATCAGTGTTGTTTTGAGTAGTGACTGAAGTCTTTATTGATTTCCATGCCTTTTTTGTCATAGTGCTGTTGTGTTTTTAGAGAAGGTGGATTCAGTCTGGTCTCCAGTTTTTCCCACGGATTCTGCAATGATATACAGTAAAACCCACAACACAACACTTTGAATTCCCCACGTGCCAGGCAAGATCAGGCTCAAAAGTTTTTAAGGTTTACATCAGGCCTAACACAAACTTTAAATCAGAGGAAGACTCGGAAAGAGAAAGGAGAGAGGAAGATGGCAGAAGAGAGTGTGAAACGTACTAGTATGTTTTGGCTGCCTTGCATGCCGCCTGTCCACCTTGAGAATGCCTTCAACTGTCAAATGGATGCAAAGAAGGAACTGAGAGAGATATATGCTGGAAAATCCTTTCAGAGGAGTGGAGGGAAGAGAGCGAGAAACAGGAAAGCTGTGATGCGTGAAAGATATTTTATTCCAAATGAATTTCCTGCTGATTGACATTTTGGTATTAAAACCTCCGACAGAAGGACTCACTTTCAGATTTAAAGAAGGTTTTATAAATTACATATGCACGATTGTACTCTTTTGTTTTCCCAGGTTTATGAGAGAGGAACCAACGTGGAGCAGTTTGTGACCCGTTTCCTGCTGAAGGAATCAGCCAATCAGATCCAATCTCTCCTGAGCTCTGTAGAGAGTGCCGTGGACGCCATTGATGAGCAGCACAGCCAGTCAGGGTGAGCCAGTCAGGGTTTCACTGTGCCAGGCTGTTATGTATGAATATGTGTGTGTGTGTGTGTGTGTTCAGGACTGCGTCTCAAGCACAAATCCTTTCTGGTCAAGACATCTCTGTCTCTCTCTCTCTCTTTCAGTCATCTACCTGCCAAGGTGAGCCCGCGGATGTCAGAGAGGCGCAATGAAAACACCGTCCCTGACTATCCCCCTAACAACAGAGTCAGTGCCAGGGAGGCTGTCAGGACCATCAACACTGCTTCAGGTGACAAACACACACACCTACACGCTGCAGCAACTCCACTGAATTTGTGGTTGGAGGCCAATCCGTCATGTACTTGTATGATTAGCCTTATATCCACAGCCTTTAGTTAGGGGAAGGCACGCTTGGTGAATAGAAATCAAATTCAGCAGTTTTTCATCAAATGTACTGAAATACACACACACACACACACACATACACACAAAAGTGATTTATTCTCCATTGTAAAACACCTCAATCTGCCACCCACATAGGTGTGTTGCAGTTTTCCTACAGCAGACTGGGCAGCACAGATAAATGGGTGGAGACAAGAGGAGACAGGGTTTAGAGAAGTGAAGGGGGGATAAGGAGAGGAGGAAGATGAAGATGAGGGGACAAAAAATGGTGAGAAGGCAGTGGTCAAACCCATGAGTGTGAATATGAGACCAGTCAGCTCTTAACACTTAAAATCTGCTATGTAGTGCTGTTTTTATGGCGTGTGCGCGTGGGTGGGTGTGTGTGCGTGTTACAGAAGCTAAAACACACAAAATGATTGAGACTGGTGATTCTCTTTGAGGATGTGCAGGACCCTCATTAGTCTTTCTCTCTCTCACTTTTACATTTCGCCCTCTCTCTTTTACTGTTACGTTTTTCTCTCTCTCTCTCTCTCTCTCTTTCTTCCTCCACCAGCTGGTAGTTAACACTGCAGCGCACGCTCTCCTTGACACTTTGCACCCACTCGAACAAATTGCTCGCTGAAGAAGAGACACTTCAAATGTTGTTGAGATACGGCATCACTTTATCGCAACGCAAACTTCACAGAAGAAGAGTCAAACAAAAAATACAGTTGAGTCAAGGCTTAGGGAGATGAAAGCCTCAGAGGGACAGAGCAAAACATAATCAATCTCTCCTCCGATGTTGTTATTGACAAGTGTCAGTCAAAGGTGTTAAGTGCTATTGTTTCGGGGTCAGTATGTCATGTTGCCCATGGGCAGCAGGTTAGAACAGTCAAAGGCTAATCCTTGGCAACTTAAATTTAGCCTGAAAAATACCACGCTGTGATAAACATTAAAGTCTAAAAAGTCTAAACAGATTGTTCAGAACAACTTTTCAGACAGCATCATCGGTTCACGGCTACGTGTGTTGTTACTGATTGCTCAATAAATTTAAAGGTGCTATGTACAGTTTTCTTGTAAAGAAAGAAAGTTGTGTTCCTCAACAAAATGCATAGTGTGTTGCCTTAATAAACGTGTTGAATACATTTCCTTCCACATAAAACAATCGCAAAGCCGTTTGTTTTACAGCATTTTGAATTCTGCATTGCTTACATTTATGTTTCTTCACTGCCTTTGTTTGTGCAGTGCTACATTTCTTGGCACTAACTGCTGATCAGAGGAAAAGTGTGAAACCTACAACAGGATGTAAATCGTGCCGTCCATATGCTCGTGCACATGAATGTCTGTCCCCTTGCACATTCAGGGGGGTTAATACATTGCTCTATATAACATAACTCCACAGGGAACCTTGGATCTGTATTTTTATATGTAAAGATGTAAATGTAAAACACATTTCCATGTTTTGTTATGATTACAGTAAAAGTAGACTCAATAATCGTTAGATTTTTAATTATATGAAATCATTATAATTGTCTAATTTGGTAGACCATGTTTTTTCACATCAACTACAAATCGTCTCCACTTTACTCTATGAGCATCAGCCTGGCAGGGAGTCAATCACAGTTAACATTTTGTTGTTTCGTTATCCTCGAGTGGTAATGCAGCTGATGGCAGGTAGTGTCTGGAAACTCTCCTTGTTGGTGTGTTCATATAAATGTCCCTATTCTTCTTGAGATTAGTGCTACATGCTACAGTATTCTGCAGGTTTTCACCTAACAGAGTAAAAATTAGATTAGAACAAAAAATACCTTCAAACCCAAATCAGAAAACATAAAAATGTCCACTCATAAATCGAAAAGGCGCCTGATGCTTCTGTGACTATGGAGCAAACAGGCACAATCAATAGAGTTTTTGTCATTATTGATTTAGCGAGTGATCAGTAGAGCAGAGATGGATCTTGTTTATTTTAATAAACAAAGTGTTCGATGTAGAGCTGCAACAACTGGTCGATTATCAATAATGCAAATAATTGTTAGTTGCAACCCTATAGGTGATCCTCACATTGCATGAGGACACAGAAAACCACAGCAACTCCTGCGACAGGTCACATGAAGTATTTGTCACTGTTACAACATACACATTATATACATACCAAGCCAGTTGTGTGTGACTTCACTCATTTTAGCACAGACCTGAAAATAAATCACAAATAGCTTTCCAAGATTTATTTGCCTTAACAGGATATTGTGATTTATGGTGTCACTGATGCAGTCACCTCATTTTTTATAAACCTTTGTGTATCTTGGCATAATGTACACACAAAGATTCCAACAATGCTGTCAAATTGGATGAGGCATGGCAGTGATTGCTCTTTATTTTATACACCAAGACTTGTTTCTGACAGCATGCTGCCAAAGAACAGTTTACTCTTTATCCTGTCTCTAAAAATATTTCCTCATAAATGATACACACTTTGCTACTGTTTTATCACTGTAGCAGTGAATATTCAAGTGTGCAAATCACCACTGAATATACACTGTCTATGGTTAACACATAAATGAATGGCTAATGCTATAAATCCACACATTGGTTGTTAATGAAAATCTTAGTTTTAAAATAATTTTTTACATGTTCACTCAGGGGAATAGTGACATTTTGGGGAGATAACTCTTTATTTGCTTTCTTGCTGACAGTTAGATAAGAAGATCGATATCAATCTCATGTCTGTACGCTAAATATGAAGCTAAAACACCAGCCAATTAGTTTAGCTTAGCTTAGTATAAAGACTGGAAACGGGGAAACAGCTAGCCTTACTCTGACCAAACAAGTGCCTCTGAAGCTAGGGTGATCAGACATCCCTGTTTTTGTGGCCTGTCCCCGTCTGGAGCTATCCCCGGAAATGTCCCCATTTTAACTGTGTATTAATCATAGACTGTATTAGCTGTTGACAGATGTGGCCAGAAAGACTGGACAAGAGAGCATACAGGTGTCATGAAGTGATCGTCCACCGAAAACTGATCGCCGTCCGCGGGAGCGCGCGCAGCATGTTAAAGCTGTATCACCCAATCTCTTTACATCTACAGCTGCTTTTATCTGGATCAAACTGACAGAACGTGCAAATAAACATGACACAAAACAAACTTTATGTCCGTGGTAATAGCAAATGTATGTCTTTGTGATACTTTAAGGTTTGTTTTAACGGAATAATCACAATTGTAGCATAAGGCTAAGTGTTTTTAGCGTAACCAGGCATAACATTTAGGTGATTATAGCCAATAATAGAAGCCTGTTGTTGCCGATGGATTATGTGTATGGTAGGCCTCTGTCTAATATTCTTCTTTATATTTGGAAAACGGAATGAAGCCTATAATTAACATGACTTACTGCTGAATTGTATTTAAAATAAAGACATGATCTCTTTTGCAATCATCCTTATGTCTTATGACTATTGCTATGTACCAACCAATCCAGTAACCTACTTTTTACCCCTTAAAATACCTTTAAATGGCCAAAACATCACATAAAATGCCGTATTCTACTTGCCAGAAAGTGATTGTGGCCTCTACTTGTTGACTGAAAGGTAGTTTCTGCCTCAAAATGATGATTGATTTAATTCAGAAGAGTTATATTTGGCAGATTATAAAACCAAAATTGTCCCCGTTTTATTTCATATATAATAACATTATGTTTTTTAATGACAAACTGACCACTAAACCAAAAATGTCCCCTGTTTTCATTTCAGAAATCTGGTCACCTTATCTAAAGCTCACAAATTAACATGTTGAATGGCAACAACTGTAAACTTGTAAAACAACTATTTCTTGGCTGCACGCAGTAACTAAGACCATAAAAGCACAACATGACATTTTTACACAACAGAAAATATGTTAATTACTGGGATTTAGAGGTGTCGGTAGGCAGATTTTGACACCTTTGTTTTTCAGTTTTTGTGCTAAGCTTAGCCAAATGGCAATTGGCTGTAGCTTCACATGTATTGCACAGACATAAGAGTTGTATACTTTTTTTCATTTCACTTAATGTTGAGCAAAGTGACAGTAGAACTGCTTAGTGTTTTATAACTTGATGTTATAGGTACATTTTACACATCTTTTCAACCAGCTTTTCAACCAGGACGTATTGGAAATTATGACATTTACATAATGACAACACAAGGATTAGGGTCCTTGTTGGCTGCTTTATACTTTGAAGCTGGCAGCTAATTATTGATTAACCTGGGCAAGAAAAGAGACATTTTGTTACCCCAGGATACATGACCCACATACAGATGTGTTGATAGAGACGATATGAGCAAGAGATGACCCAGGCCACTGATAGTGACATAGTGGCCTATAAAACAAAACCTAAGTGCTGCTGGGTAATAAAGAAGCCTCCAGTGAAAACTGGATGGTCTTGGACCCTTCCAAATGCAACAACATATCACGTGGGCACCCTAATGGAAAAATACATATAGTTTACTTAGAAAATGCCATAAACAACTTAAACCACTGCAGAAACCTAATAAATAAATAAAAACTCAGTTATATCTGTGGACTTAAGATCATCTGACTTAAATAATACATCTTTTGCATTCAACCTATTTAAAAAGTTTTTAAAAAGTAATTTTTGTCATTAGAAAGCTTCTCTGGTAAACCAGTGGAGTTATGAACAGAGTCAACAGTAAAAGCAGGGAATGTTGAAAGCCCTGTTCAAAGTGCATATTATATATAATTCTGTGGCTACTAAATGAAATAACTCTTCTGGCAGAAAAACTATTTCAATAAATACAGAATTTCAGAAAGGTTTCACCAAAAAAGTGCATGACACTAAAGAAGAGCACTAAAGAAGTGAGACCGTCATCCAATTATAGATACTGTCTACAGATGATACATCTGCCTCAACACAAACGTCTCCCTTAATGAGGATAGAACACTGTTTGTGCTGAGCATTGAAAATAAGCCAACCACATATGGTCTCATTATGAAGAAATGATTGTAGGTTATGTACAGTTCATTCTATACACAAAAATGTAATTATTGCTGCTTGTTTGCACACCAGCTTTTCTTGGTCACTTATTTTTCAGTCTCAGGCATAAAATTGCAGAAAGAATGACATGAGTAACACTCAAACGTTTTGTCTCAGTGAAAAGTTTCTCTAAGTGCTTCATTTCCAGTGCTGCATAGAAGAAGAATTGATTCATGTTGATGACAAAGACAGCCACTTAGACTGACAGGATTTTCCTCTTTCAGTGTCCAAACATCTGTCACCTGTCAGCAGAGTGTATCCCGGGATATATGGTGTGTCAGGAAAGGCCACTGAGTTATGTACTGCAGAAAATATCTATTCTGTGAAGTTAACAGAAAATTTGAAGTAATGGTTTGGGTGAGATTTACCGGTGGTTCATAATAGAATGCTGTCTTGGTTCAAACTGGTCACCTCCTGTGCGTCATCTGTTCAGCTCTTGATGGGCACTCCAAAACCTCAGAGTTGGCAGGTTCATCTGCAACAGCACTGGTACCCCTCTGAAGTTCAGTTCCTTGCTTCAGGGCGGAACAGCGAGACAGATGGTTTTATCCAGGAGATGGACAAGTTCAACATCAGCCCTAACAAGCACTGCATTTTCACTGTGCAATAAAACATCACATGAAAGTCATTTACTCCTCGTTTCAGTAAAACATAGCGTGAGGCAGCTCTGAGAGACAGTGGTGTGAGTGTCTCATGAACAGCTATTCACCATCAGAATGGCTGGACAATGGCTGTTGCTGGAGGATAATGCACTGCTTGATTGCAGCATTTGCCTGCTGCTTTGGGAATTTCAAACCGGAGCATTTCCGGTCATTGTACAGCCTCCAAGTTCTGATGAAGACATTTAGTAACACTGAACCAAACTGCCATGGCCTGTTTTATGTCTGCAGCAACATTAAACATGTTTTTGTCGTTTTTGCAATAACCCAGACTGCAAGGGTCACTGCACAGTAGGTTTTAGTGCACAGACATGTCATGAAGGAGGGTCAGCATATGATGAAGGAGATGATAAAGGTGTTCCAGCAACTCATTCAGCGCACTGACTGGCACGGCAGTCGATTCAGAAGCGGAGCGTTTTGCCGTTGTTGACTTGCTCAGATTTTGTTGTTTTGGTATCAGTGTGATTTGCCTTTGACTATTGTGCTTATAGCATGGTTAAGTAGGCTCTGTAGATAAATTGTTTCTTTTTTAGTCTGTTGTGTTAATTGTGTTTATTTTTGACATACGATGCACAGGTTTTTGAAAATTGACCGGATTCTCTATACCGTTTCTGTGTCTGACTTCCTGCCCGGTTCGATCTGCTCTGTACAGCTTGACGTGGCTTCTGTCGCTCCGCCAAGCATCTTCTGAAATGCACTGCGGCGCATCTGGTGGAATCATTGTCTAGAAAGGCCACGATCAGCTCCAGCAGCCGTGCCCAGATTCCAGCAGTAAGGCTAAAACACTTTACTTGGAACCCCCCATTTAGCATTAATGCAGTTAAAGCAGTATAATAATACCTAATATTGAATACATTATAACACACTGAAATGTAGTTGACAGCAAATAAAGACATTTTAAAATTATTATTAACATATTTATCAACAACTAAAACGAGTATGCAACTGATGTATAAACTGCTAGCCAATGACATGTGGCACTGGAAGGTTATTGAGCTCAGAAATGGTGACAAAAATTATATATATATATATATTTATCTACATACTCATTTTTATCTGGAGCTTTCAGCTGCGCCTTGGAGCCTTCATCAGTTAATCGAGTTGGCCTAGTTGTCATGGAAGAAGAAAGCATGTATTTCTAAATAAATGAATACTTGTATTATAAATATAATTACACTATGCACTTCCTTAATTAACACAGTAAATTAATATAATTCATATCTTATTTTCTATTATTTATGATTATACATCAGTTTGCTCAGCTTCAGAGTTAGCATTAGCACTCGCCTGTTAGCTTGCTCAGCTGTTTTTTGGATGACTTGGGGTTGTTCCGACACAGGAAAGACTCACCAGTCTGTGTGGAATAACATTTTTCTCTGTGGAAGGATGCTTTTCTCTGTACATATAAGCACCTGAGACGGTCCACAGTAGGCCTGTGTAAGCAGGTGTTCTGGAGGATTGCTAATATTAACGGTCTGCACAGGGGAACTTATACTGTAATTGTTGAATAAATACATTGATTAAGTATAAGTGTACCCCGCGACCCTGTACGCAGGATAAGCGGTTGATGATGAATGGATGGATGGAAGTATAACTGTACATTAATAAACACTTATGCTGACATCTACACTGTAGTCTGTTATAAGCAGTTTATTCATTCCTCTTATGGAAGTGTTACCACTGAAATCAAAGCAAGGTCAAATGGCTGTCATGATTATAAGAAAGGTTTCTTTTCAGTTCCCTGGCACATTGGATGAAATGTTCCAAAACCTGGTCAATACTTTCCCACAGGTGCCTTAAAACGTATTTTTACTTTGATAAATCCTGATTCCAAAACAAGGCAAAGATGGAAAAGCCGCTTTTAGTGCTTTTTGTCAATCTCACACTTTTTTACCCCAACCTTATGTCTTATGTCTTCCCTTTTTCTTGTCTCTCAGTTTTTCTCCCCCTTCTCTTTTATACTGTGGGCTGACAGCTGAGGACCTTGATGTCAACTGCGCTTTGTCTTGAGTCAGGACAAGTTGATTGATTAATGACTCCCAAATCCTCTCACTTCTCTCTCCCTGTCCTACTGCCCATCCTCATGTATGAATTACTCCTGGACTCCTGAGTCAGTGCTTCACTCCCTCATTGTTCTCCTCCTCTCATACACACATAGGAGACGCCTTGAATTTTTCTTATCTTACCCTTTCACGTCATGATAGCATATCGAGAGGTGTGTGTGTACGCGGTGTGTTTTCACTGCGAATTGATCAGAGAGTCTCTGCAGAAAACCTGACAGAGAGGGGAGGGAAAGCAAAAGGAGCGGAAGAGACAACGCAGTGAGTGGGAGACAACTGGGGTAAGAGACAAAGAGTGAGGAAAAGAGTAAGAGGGGGAAATAGAATAAGAGCGCTAAAAATATCCACCACCACCTTAAAGTCAAGCATCCATTGCTATATTGTTGGTGTATGCAACATTTTCATATCTCCTTTAAGTGCATCTGGCACTTTACTGACAAATTCTAATTGTAAATGAGCTGCAGTTCATTTTTCAGTGCTTTTCTCAATACACTCACAGACACAGGTCAAGTGTGTGTGTGTGTGTGTGTGTTCATGTACATACATACTGTAGGAATGTGTGTAGAAAATACAGAAGTAGATTGTGTGACCGATTATCCATATGTTTCATTTCATGTTTCACAGACATTTTCCTGTGAGGCCTAATTGACCGTTCAGCAAGCCGTAGTTACTGTACAGCTGTCAAGCTTTCGTATTGCATGGCACATTACAATGATTCTGTGATAACGGTGGCAGATTTACCACACACAGTTAGTAGCAATTTTTGAAACAATGGGTCATTGATTTCAGACAGAGGTAGACAAAAGCAGCTACTCATTTCTAGATGGCAACCGTTCATTTTGCCAGCTGAAATGTATACTGACATTACACTACAACATGCAACAAAACCCTGTACAAGGGGTCTTAAATATGCATTTGATGGCTAAATACACAGTATATTTTATGTAACAGCTCTTGTATGCAGAAGTCGTTGAGTACACATGTGTATTGTGTGCATCTATGAGTGCACACCCAGCTGTGCCTGACAATATGTATCTGTAATGGATAACAGAATGAAGCTGCCATATGTTTTCCTGCCTCTTTCTGTCTACTGAAACAGTCTTTGAAAGTAGGAAATTAATTGTAGCTGGTAATTGATCCCAATAAGATACAGTATAATATATTGCACACTGTTCTTTTTTTGTAAAAATCCATGCTACTCTATTTTGTGTCATTCAACTTGTATTCGGTTCAGCTTTAATATTTTGTATCCTCTAGATTTCTGTCAGCTCCTAATGGCGCAATAAAATCTGCTGTGGAGAAAGATATCTTACATTTAACAATTACAATATAATAAAAAGCTGCTATTTAGTATCACACATCTTACCATCTACAGAAACTCAAATTTCAACAGGAGAAAGTTCAAAAATAAATTACACTCAATAAAAGACGAACAGAAGTGAACAAGACAGAACAAATGTTTGTGAACCTTTCAGTCGCATAATTTGAGAGACAGTGTCAGACATTTCAACACATTCAAATACCGGCTGAAACAGAATGGAAAGTTAAATTAGGTGAATGTGGAAGAACTCAAATGGGTTTAATTGAGGAGAAAGTCAATAGAGACCTCCCTCCCCTCACCCTGCTGCTAGATTCGAAGGCTGTAATTCCTCACACACTTCTATAATTGACCAGGACACTTATTTTCTAAGTACATCGAAATGACCAGTGGGCTTTTATCTCTAACTGTCTCCATGGTTACAGACTATGGTTTAGTGAGTGTGTGTTTAGGGCAAAGGGAGGTAGCTCCTAATTGACTGGCTGTTAAAGCTTTTAATGAAGTGTGGGCAGCCAGCTCTCCAATTAGCTGTGAGGGGGCCATCGGGATGAAAAGAGGACAGCAGCTCAGGAGAGAGTAGAGGACGGCGGGGGGCAAAGGGAGGAGAAGAGGAAGGAACCCCAGGGAGGAGAGAGAATCATAGGGCGCAAGAAGGTGAAAAGTGAGGTGAATGAGAGGGAAACAACATGTTTTCTCAGTGTTCATTAGTGTTAGGCCTCTTTCACAGCTTTTTTTAGTCATACCAACACTCACTAATAAGCAACCGTCATCAACAAAGACAGCGAGGAGCAAAAGGAATTGTGGTCTGCATTACACCCTTCACTATGGGAGTCAGGTCAAGGTCCAGTATGCAATATTTATTCTAACTACATACACAGCGGGTCCCGGCATGGAGCACATGGAAGTCACTACGCTGAATACATACGAACAAGAAGGAAGAAGGAAGAAGTAGTAGTAATAGTAGTAGTAGTAGTCTAGCACCACTAGATGCCACTAAAACTTACACACTGAACCTTTAGGCCCCGATCAGAGAGAAAGGGCTTTGCAGGTTCGAAAATGCGAGGTGCACAGCAATGGCTTTTTTGGTTGAATTTGGAAAAGAGCAGTGCGCTGTGTTTTTTTCATGTTGCTAGGCAACCACCAAATCAGCTGTCCTGTCAGTCTTATCAAAGATCTGTAATCTTTGGTTTGCCGCTAAGTAATAACTGTCATGTTAGCAGAAACTTGATCACAACTCACAGGTCTGTGTCTTTTGTTGCTAAAAACATCCATCCATCCATCGACAACCGCTTATCCTGCGTACAGGGTCGCGGAGGGACTGGAGCCAATCCCAGCTGACATTGGGCAAAAGGTGGGGTACACCCTGGACAGGTCGCCAGTCCATCGCAGGGCCACACATAGACAAACAACCACTAACACTCACATTCACACCTAAGGACAATTTTAGAGACACCAATTAACCTAGCCTGCATGTCTTTGGATGGTGGGAGGAAGCCGGAGCACCCGGAGAGAACCCACGCGGACATGGGGAGAACATGCAAACTCCACACAGAAAGGCCGGGAGTTTGAACCAACAACCTTCTTGCTGTGAGGCGACAGTGCTAACCACTGTGCCGACCTGCTAAAAACATCTGCTTCAAAAAAAAATAGACAACGGAGGGCGCTTGCTCTGGCACTGTTTGAGGGTGAGAGGTGTACAAACACGCAGGAGACAGGGAAACGGAGATCCGGGTGGGGAGACACCGCTGGTAGTACCACCAGCTGGTCCTGTAGCGTCGTCTTAATGATCTCCGGACAATCCAAGCAAACAATCCAAGTAAACTTCCATCAGCACTACTTAGGGCCTCTCCATTCATTCAGCATTTTAATACCAGGACACTGCAATCACCAAAACACACTGTGTATTCTTGAGCTCTAGCAACATCTTGACAACACCATGAAAACATTTGAAAAGCCAGTTGTTTATTGTTTGCATCCATGTTTGCTTGCTAGTAGTCTTCTTCTTCCATGCCTTTTTGGATTGCATTGCTACATTTCTTGGCATGTTACTGCCACTGACGCCTGTTCAGCAGTAAAGCATGAAGCCAAGGCCATGAATTTTGTATTGGGTCGCCCCCATGCTCATACAGAGGAGTAAGATGCAAGGGGTCAGCAACATCTTCTTCACAACAAGAGCTGATTTTTAATTTTTTTTTACAGAAATCACTCTACTTCTGCTTATAATTAATTATATGCTGTGTTCAGTTATCTATTGATACAGAGTTATTAAAAAGTTTCAGTGCAAATTAGCACTTCTAACCCATTGGAGGTGCTTCATTCTAAAAAGTAGAAATATTCTGCCAAGACCAAAGCTAAGTACTTAGAGCCCAGTATAGCTGGGTATTCAAAAATCACACCATAATAAGAGCCAATTAAACAGAGCATCTCAAAGGAGCTGGCTTCCCGTCTGTCTATTTTTTTTACTATCTTTGAACAGACGAGATTCCTTCCAATAAACAGATATAATTGCCTATTTATCAGCCTCTTTGGAACTCCCACTTTACATTAAATATTAATGATGAAACAATGGAAATATGATGAGAAGGAAAGAGCAAAGTGCAGTATCATGTGGTCCAATAATGCGACTGACATGTGTCAATGTCTCAACATGTCTCAAATATTGAAGATGTACAGAGAAATGCATGATATCCAGTTCCAGTGTAATTCAATATGTATAATAACATATTTTATATAAATATATTTTAAATAAATGTATTCCAGCTGCATCAGATCTAGTCTCAAACCAGAAACAAATAAATGCAAGTTAATGTGTATTCCTACTCATTCATTCAGTGTATTTATACTGTGTGCATTTGTGTGTGTTACAGGTGCGGTAGAGGTGAGGAAAGAAGGCCTGGAGGCTCAGATCAATCGCCTGGCTGAACTAATCGGACGACTGGAGAATAAGGTAAGGTATACTTTAAATACGGGTGCACACATACACACACAAAGAAACTTGTTTTGGTAATTTAGAAAGATATTACATTGACTAACAGTAATTCCCTGGAGATTTATCCTAAACATAACAACTACATGCCTAACCCCAAACTTAATGAAAGCCCAGGGCCCTGTTCTATGATGCAGGATTTGCCTTCAACGAGGTAAACTCTGAATTTTCAGTCCTATGACGGTGGTTCACTTCTGTACCGGGTATGTTGCCTTGGTAACTTATGGTCAGCCGCTAACCTGCTCTGGAGCAAATGACATCACCGTGCGTAGAAGATCCCACAGACTGTTTTATAGGCTGCTTTTGTTTTCCCACAACATTATATTATCTATCTATATTATCTATCTATATATATCATTATATTAGACACTAAAGCCTTGTACTTTTAAGATATGACAGTAAGCCTAATCACCGCTTTGAAATATATTTCTATAGTCTTTTTTTTTTTTGCTCCCAAGTGCATTTCAAACATCCTGGTGTTGCCATTGAAAGAAATGGTTTCACTTTTCTATTATAATAGACTAAATATTATGAGCATATATTTTTGGATTCAAGTTAAGTTTAATATAAATTTATTTAGTGCTCAGTGCTAAAATTGTCTTACACGTCATAAGAATACATCTAAGCAACACACTACTTTAATGGAAGACATCTGTAGGTTCATTATCTACTTGTGATACTAAAAGCTTGTTAACTTACACATTCACACAGTCTGTCATTTTTTGCCAGCTGTCTTTTCTGCATTAGGCAGCTGCAGCTGTGTTGTTTTTAGGCTGGATCTGGTTTTTAACTTGTTCATATTTGTCTAATATTGTAGTTTGCACCTCATTCTTACAATCTCCGCTCTACTGCCAGTAGACTTGTCCATGTTTGTGATTGGTCATCTGCTGCTAACACCGCCTTTTTATGTGAACACGCTCATGGCTGGATTGGGAAGCCATGGGTTGACTTACTGAGTTGATATCAAGCGTCATGTGACCGCTTAGCGCGATCGTGATTGTTTCATTCGATGTGACGGGTATTCATTACCATGAACACATGTGGTTTATTTTGAGTCAATGACACATATGCTGTCATGCTGCTGTAAAAACTCAAAAGCGAATCAACTGTGTAATAGTCCCCTGGTGAAAATAATCAACAAATGCACAATTTCCTCCTATTTTAATAACATTTGTTAAAAACTACATTTGCCAGATGTTTTAGTAAATTACAGAGCCATTTTTAAATATCCGTTGTTGTTAACCTTTTTGGCTTGTTACACTTTATATGTGAGTATTTTGATAGAGGCCTGTCACATGCAACTGCTGGTACACAGAGGAGGAAACATCATTAACGTACATCAAATATATATAAATTGATGTAGTCTTTAAGAAATATAAATTAAAGAATATAACTGAACATGGACTAAATGCATTTTGTGTAAAAGGGTTAAATGTTCTGCAGAGAAAGAATTACATAGTGATGATAAATAACTGAGTTCAACCACACTTCAACCAAGAGAAACAGATGGACCGTAAACTCTGTTGCACTGTTGGTTGCTCCTTTTATTTTTAGCTCTACTCATCATTTAGACCACTAGACCTCCTCTATCATCTACAAACAGCACAAGCCAGTGATCTTGTCGTCACACTCAAATCTTTCACCAAGTTGTCAGTATGTGGAGGAATTGTAAGTTTGGACAATTGTTCAATGCCAGCATAATAAAGGTCTGCAGAGGACAGGAGGACAAGAGAAAGGAAAAATGGAGACAAAGGAAGACGCAGGGGGTTGATGAGGAGGAGAAGGAGGTGGTTGGATAAGGAGTTAATTAACGCTGTGATGGAGAAAGGGAGTGGATGAAGAAAGAGATGGAGGAGGCAATTAAAAGGCCTGTTGTCCAAACTATCGCAATGCATTTTTTTCCACACTTCCTCTGTGTTGTAGCTGCTCTCTCTAGTCCCAGACGCCTCTTTGTCCTCCTTCCTCCCTTCCTGCATCTTTACATCTATAATTCCTCATTTCCTCCCCTCTTCCTCAGTCCTCTTTGTCTCTCTGTTCGTCTGCATTGGATGCGTCTCGTCCACTACTGAACATGTTAAGGCTAATGGAGCCCCAGCAGACTCAGCTGTCTTTGGAAAAGCGGGCCACTGTATGTAAGAATAACTAAACCCAATGAACTGCCGGGGGGGGGGGGGGGGGGGGGGGGTTGTGGGAAGAGAGAGAGAAGAGGGAATTACATAAAGAAAATCGAAAATGAGAAGAAGCATAAAAGAAGATCTGTGTTTGGAAACGACCTTTAGCCCTTCACGCTAGATGCTAATTTAACATACTTCTAGCAAATTGCCCAAGTTTAAGTAGAATTGTTTTGCTGATATAAGTGACCTCCATTTAAGAAGAAATGACTGAAACACCTTCCACTAAAGAATCATTCAATAATCACCTGTGACCCTGAAACCCTCCTGAGAGCCCATTACTCTGCTCAGAGGCGTGTTTACAGTGACTGTGGCACAAAGGCACATCTTCTCACGGGTGACTAAACACAGTGGAGTGTGATATTTACCTGTTTAGACAGAAATGAAGACGGGAACTCCTTAGGAAGGATTTTTCACATTTAGTGTTAGTGTGTTTCTTTCTAAAAGTAGGCAGAATTGAATTGAAGCTTGAAAATTGCACAAAGGGAAAAGAAATGACAGTGACATTGCTTTAATTTATCCATTCTTTCTTCACTTCCAAAACAGTTTCTTTATAGTCATGTCAGCTCCCAACATTGTCCCAGTAACAAACCAATAAAGTGAAAATGACTAAGAGTAAAATAATAGGTTAAATCAAGCTTTAGATTACAGCCCACACACGTGCAATTACAATGCTTTTTTAGTATCAATAAGATTCATGCTGGATATCTACACTGGGACAAATATGCAATTATAAGGTAAGAAGACAAGAGGTCAGGCAGTTAGTGGGGTAACTACTCAATAAATTGTACTGTAAGTATTAATTACAGTAGTTTTGTAATTGGGTAATAAGGCAGAAAAAATGGGGTAAACAAGTTAACAATTTAAATAAATGAGTCCCAATAATGCAATGAAATTTCATGATATACTCACAAAAAACAAAGAAATAATTTTGATGAATACATTGTAAAGCATTTTTGAAACAAAGATACATCTGATTAGACTAGCTTTTCATTTCATCATATAATCAGATCATACACAAGGATACTCCAGCCAGAACCTGTGGACAAAGAAAATTGAAAATGTATGAATATTTACAGTAGGAAAATGGAAAATGTTACTCAGGTGAGCACCTTGTCCATTAATTGTATGGTTAATGGACAACATTCTGTCCATTGTCATTTTGCACCTGAGAAAGACACTGAACCTCATATTGCTCCTGTGTGTGTTACTGGAGAAAAAACATGTTAAGTTGCTTTGGACAAAAACCTTTCCCAAATCCCACAGTTTTTCTCAATTGCGAAAACACATTTCTTTCTCCAAACTCTAAACACAAATCCACAACTTCTCACCCAATTCCCCAAACATCCTATTTTCAGGTTAAATTCTCTCCACTCAAAACCATTCAATCTTCTCCAAACTTTGCCCTCAGAAACACACACACTACCACACAGTCTTACACACTGGTGAGATAAATTCAAAACAATACTAAAAAAACTGGTTATTAGTAATGTTGCATGTGGTTCTCCCCCTCAGAAACATTTTCACATGATAAACACAACAAAAGGAATAACAAATGTAAACATTTGTACATTTTAATTCCTTAGTGTACTGTACAGTACAACACACCAAACAACAAATTATTCTGCCCCAGCGTTTGGTCTGGAACAGGCCAGAGATTCTCGTCCTCCTCCTCCACCTCCTCCTCTTCCTCTCCCTACTGCTCTTCCTCTTCCTCTCTGGTGTCCTCGACCTCTTCCTTCACATTTCTCTAGATCTGTTGTTCCAAAACTGAATGAACTGACTCTGGCCCTTTTATCTATCTATTGAAGCTTCTGATTGGTGTGTTATCAGTTATGACTCTTTGTGTTTCAACCTGGGTAGTTTTCTAAATGGCCACATGGTGTAGGCAATGATAAATGAAGGGATTTGTGTGTAGAGTATGGGGAAATGGGTCTGCTTTTTGAAAAATGGAGTTATGAAATGTGAAAAGCCTGGTTATAGTGTTTAAGCAATTGAGAAAAACTGTAATATTACACATTAATAAGTCCAATCACTCAGTAGTGTTTCCTTCAGAGTGAATGTAGGTATGTAAGTCAAATTTGGATCAGTCAGCTGAGGGTTTTTTTTAATCCAGTCCTACCTTTAAAGGAATAGCTTGACATTTTGTGAAATGACACAGAAGAAAATAAATCCTACATGTCTTGAGTTTAGATTCAAAGCACTGGCAACACCAGAATGACTTCATTGAGCATTTTGGTCCTAAATGAAGATACTTTCTCTTTCCAAATATAAAATCCATCCAAGAAGGAAATAAAGTAAAATAACTTAAAGTAGCTTATTTCAACACAGTTCTGTCCTACTTTTATGTGCAAGGTTGCAGCATTTTCATATGACTTTCCACATTGGTGAAAGATTTTCTTTGTGAAAAGAAGAAATTACCTTAAAAGTTAACCTTCCAGTGACAGCAGAGAATAACAGAAAAACACTGTACATAGAAAAAAAAAAATAGGTCACCAACCCTTAATGTTGGAAAGTGTGTTTTCAGAGCGATCAGAGCAAATAAAAGCTAGTGAATAGACCTCTTCTGCTGGGTTACATTTTCAGAAGACCATACTGCAGTAATCATATCAGACCAAAACATGGCCTTGAGGAGGAGTATTGAATGTGGCTTTGTCTCTTAGTCTCTGTTTGGCCCGGTATTACCTGCATGGATCTCAGTATTAAGACTGTGCAGGGGTCTGGAAAAGGAAATGATATTATCACACTGCGTCAGAGTGAATCATGAGTTGTTTACCGAATGAATAATAAGCCAGCTACACACTGAGTGATGTGGTGCCTGGCGAGATGAAAATAGTGCCTTGTGTTGGCACCAATGCTCTGTGATACCACACTGGAAATCCTGTTACCTGCAAAACCTCCTCCCATTGGCAAGTTCATGTTGCCTCTGTTGCTCTGCCTCACTTTCAGATTCTCTACTGAATCTACTCTCCCCTGGGAGTTTTTTTCTTCTTTTGGTTACAAAATACCATTATTTATTGCTCTGTGTGCCGCTGACAAGAAAATGTGTTTCTCCCCTGGAAAAGTCAGTCTCAGGATGATAGCCTTTGATTGTAGCTGCACTTCTGGTGTAGGTGATGCTGAGGTTGAATACTGACTGTGATGCAGCTCTTTTTTCATCAGAATAATGTAATGCTGCCTGTTGAACTTTAACCACACAATCCTGTGTTTAGTAGATCTTGAAACTCAAAGTGACTTTACAATTGCTATATATGTCAGAGGTCGCACACCTCTGGAGCAACCAGGGGTTAAGTGTCTTGCACATGGACACATTGGTGCATGTATCGCAGTGGGAATCGAACCAATATCAAAGGCCTGTGTCTTATCCACTGTTCCACTGCCACCCCAATGGCAATCTTTACTTAACTGCACTGTGTTTGTCCACCTCCGCCTGCTAGAGCTGCAGTGCTGCTTTCCTTAATGACAGCTGGCTACACTGCAAGCATTTAGTCAAATGTGTAAATGTGAGTAATTATTTTGTTACACTGGTCATTGACTTTGCCTTTACCCAAAGGCTGCTGGGTAAACTGCGAAACTGTAGACCTGCAGACAGTGAGTCTTCCCCTCTCAAGTCTTTTATGTGCAACAACCAACAACACACAGCACCTTCCATTTCAGTCCAGCTATGCCCAGACTGAGACGCATTAAGCTCAAATCATTCATCCCAGAACTCAGTATGTTTCCGGTAGCTTTACAGTACGTGTGTGTGTAGGTGTAGTTGTGTGTGTGTGTGTGTGTGTGTGTGTGTGTGTGTGTGTGTGTGTCTCACCTGCCCACTGTGCAAGACCCCACTGCCTTGACTTTCCCTGCTGCGTTTGGTTAAAATCTCAGTTACCCTGCAAGCGATGCAGACACTATTCATTCACAGCAGCAACAGTGATACTCACTCTCACTCAATCAGTCACCTTGGTAACAGAAACCCGCAGCGCTTACTGTGATTTATTAGAACAAGTTTATACAACTCTGACACAAGCTTTGAGAGAAAAGGAGAAAACTAAAATCCAATTATTGTCATCATCACACACAGACACACATAAACACACCGTACCATTAGCCCGCCTGGTTTTACTAATGTCTGAAGAGTGAATTTGTGTCCCCTTCGCTTAAGTTTTGAATGTGAATAATTGACCGTTTGCTAAACCCCTCCCTGAAGCAAGAGCAAAATTCATTTTGGTGGGTGGTGTCTTTTTTTTTAGCCTTTCTAAAACCTAAAAATGAAAATGCAAAAGTGTAAGAAATTGATTACATAGTTTACTTCAACATAAAGGTGTAAACATTATCATGTCTGGCTAACCTACAGTACAGCGATTTTTTTTCCTCCTAGGACGGCGAAGGCATGACCCGCCCTTCTCTACCTCTGATTGGCTTAGCCTGACATTCATCTTGGCTAAACCTAATCAACCCAACCATCAAAGGCAACTAGTCTAAAAGTACTAGCGACTTAGAAGCAGAGTGAGGCATACAGAAAAAAAATGGCATGCAGTAGTATACTAACGGCATTATTTCAAAACTAAGGCAATGGGCATCATGAGCTAAATGTTACAGGGTACAAATACCTGTTAGGACGATGAACACTGTTGCAGTTGTTTCACTGTCAAAATCAAACCATCTAAAAGTTACATTACTGTACAGCACCGCTAGGACTGACTCTACACTGCAACAGTCTAAATATTTTTTGCCTGGTACATATTAAGCATTGGATCATGCACGTATCCATCATGTGCAAACTTATATATACTTGCTATATATAGCATATACTTGCCAGCTAGAGTTGATAATATCTGCTAGAGACAGTGGTCATTTCAGTCGACAAAATCCAAAGTCCTCAACTAGAAATAAGGGGCCTCTTTTTGTTTACTACAACAATTTTAAGTGTTAAATCTGAGAATGGAAAGCTTCATAAGCATAGCAACAGCATCTAAGGGGATGGGCTTAGCGAAGGTCAGTTGAGTCTTATTACAAGCGACATCCCCTTTTTTGCACATAGGCTTATTTTTTTCAGCTACTTCCTTCCATCAATAGCTGTGTAACTCAGTGGTTCTCAAACGTTTTCACGTTATGTCATTGTGTTACTGTATGGATGGAATTATAGTGAAATAAATAAATAAATGATGTCCCTTTTTTGCTGGGGACCCCCTGAAACCCCCTCAAGGACCGCTGGAGGTTCCCGGACCCCACTTTGAGAACCACTGAACATCATGATGTTCAGTTAGATTTAGCCTTTCAGTGTTCTTGTATGTTTAGGTCTTTCATGCTGATAGAATTCATTCTGTTTCATTTTGTGCTTCTCTTATTGCCATGCATCCACCTCCTCTTTAAACTTTCTGCCCAAATTCCCTGCTGATCTTCATTATTCATTTTAAAAAGACATCATGTCTGCTTTCATGCCTGTTTCTGCTCTCAACGTGTCCACTAATACCTCTTGTTGTGGGTGACTAATGTCTGCTTCAAGCTGTGGTTGTAGTAGTTGCTGCTGTTGGTCTTGTTGACTGACATGTTGCTGCTGTTGTTGTTGTTGTGCTTCTCCTTGCAGACGGTCTGGTTTGATCTGCACCAGAGGCTAACAGACACAGATGGCACTACCAGCGCAGTAAGTAGACACTAAATGAATAACTATTGTACATTACACTTCAACACACAGCCCCAGGTGCAGCATCACTTACTACTGCCTTACAAAGGCCAACAACTACTACAACAGTACCTCAGGCGGAGAAGAGTTACAAGGCTGAGACATGACTTTCTGATGTAATTAACATGGGACAGCATGACCCCGTCTAAAAATAATAAAGGTCTCAGGACCCGTCCCATGGGCGCTGATCTTTTGAATTATTTCCCAGGAAATGTGCTTGTTTTGTTTAGTTGTCTAGACCTGAATAATTTATAGACTCTGAGTGTTCGCTGGAAGAATTAATAGCTTCACACAGTATTTTACAATATGTAACACCCAAAGAAAATAACATATCAGCAGTCTTACAAACATAAAGCATAGTCAAGGTTGTGATATTCTTTGTGATAACGATCACTGATTCATTTGAAAAGCCACAAGCATGGTGTGGGCTTCTTCTTCTCAGGCTGTGTTTGGATTGGATCATAAATCTGAATTTTTCAGAAGCTAATTGCTTTGGCACAGTTTTGAGTTATAATTTCACCCAAGACTGCTATCACATAGAGCACATGTATGCCTGCAGTGAGAGTGGAGATAAAAGTGCATGAGTGCAATAAATATAGTCAAAAGCTATCTTACAGGTCTGAATGCCAGCAAAAAGTCATGAGCAGTTTGCATCTCAGAGAACATACATTAGATGACAAAGCACCTGCACTAAAAATAGCTAAGTTATATATGCTGGAGAGTGGTTTAAATAGTGTAGTTCACTAGATTGATTCTTGCTTATGAAACAGGCTGCTGGGTTACTGAAGCGAGTCTAAAGTTACAGCAAATTCACACCAGAAGTGACGAATAGATCCTGGATATATGTACTCCATATGGTTTCTTTATACATGAGTGTTATGACCTGGCTCAAAAGGCTACAACAAAAGGGAGAAACACCATGGTAGAAGCTTAACAAAATATGTTTATTTAAACCAAAATTAACCAAATTAAGGCTGGTGCCAAAGTAAGCAAGTAAGTATGGGCTATGAACATCAGTGGTTTCAGTGAGGTCAGGATGATGGATGCATGGAAAATGTGTCTGAGGGTGTTGTAATGTGCGAGAAATAATAACTATCAACTAAAACAGCATGTCCAGAAACCAAGGCAAAGGTGGAACCTGTGGAGGGAAACAGATGGTAGCAAGTTAGCAGAGAGGTCCGTCCGTCCCCAGCCCAGCAGCGACCTCTGCCCCTAAGAATGAGAATAAAGGATTAAATACTCTACAGGGCAATTAGCGCAGGTGCCCAGAGTTACTGCAATCAGCTCTTCCCCTACAAGGAAGAGAGAGAGATAGGCCACACCCACACATGACCCCACAGGGCGTCACAATGAGCAATCACTACAACTCCAGCCAAATGTATAAAAGTCTGTTTATAGATGCATGGATTCACCACTAAAACTTTGTGTACTCTGTCCACATTCCACATGTTGCCACATCCTGCCTGATCTGTACTGCGCATGTGCCACTCTAGAAAAGCTTTGGTCAAGAAACTCCGTAAGTCACCTCAGTATTATACTCTGTGGTCAAAACTGCCTTATATGAGTCCAAATAGTACCACTTTAGTTGAGGTCAAGAAAATTATTCATAACATTGTTATAAAAAGCATTTGACAGTGTAATAAAACTTAATGACGTCTTTATGACAAGTCAAAACTTCATCACTTTAGTTGAGAATTATTCATGACAAAATTATGGTGCCCCGCGACCCTGTACGCAGGATAAGCGGTTGGCGATGGATGGATGTAAAATTATGGTGTAAATGACAGTCGTCGTAACAGAGACATCTCAAACAGAGTAAATTTTGCATTAAAAACTGACATAAGTGACCGAATGACACCAGTCATAAACATGTCTAATGCACACCCCTTTAAATGAAGTGTTACCTAAAGCTGTGTATGCATGGTTTGCTTTTGTAAGTCTCAGGTATTGTGGAGCTAACTTCCACTCCCACGCTTAGCCATAAATGTTTCAAGACTCACACTTAATCACCACTCATTAGACCTGTCAATGGAAAGAGTGCAATTTTACTGATTGTTCCACATCAAAGTTCTCTAATGCCAAAGCAGCCATCATTACAATGGAGCATAACTCTCAGCGGTGGCTGTTCATAGTGCACATATCATTAATCCATCACATGCGCCTGTGATCTGAACATTGGAAAGATACTTAATAATTTAGTTTGCAGCACCGCTATCAAAACTGATTTACAATAAAGGATATAAAGGAAAAAAATTGGAAACAATGAAATACTGTGAAATGATGCCTCCATTGTAAAAAATTCTGAAATGAATCTGTGAAGCTGTACTTGACCAAATGCTAACATAAGCAAGCTAAATTCATGGGAATCCATGCAATAATCATTGAGATATTTTAGTCTGGAACCTGAACATTGCCATCACTTGAGTCATGCTGATAATGTGGCAAAATAATCACTCTATCAGTGAAATACATCTGGACCCAGATCTGTGCCACAGGGGGGTTAAAAACCAGATCTTCTTCTGTCTGCAGGAGGCCGATGTAATAATCACCTATTGCACTTTTACCCACAGCAGTCTGGCCACTTATGGCTTCCCATTAACTGCTGTCAAGCAGTGAGAGCCCTGACCAAAGTGTCCAGTTGTAATGGGCACAGACACAGAAAGGTTATTACTAGAGACTGCTCACATTCACTGAGAGGGAGAAGTTTCAAGTTGTGATTTGCCTTTAAATGTATCTCGAAGCAACACAGTTTTTCAATTATAAACAGGCAAAAATAAGAAACAAGAAAATTAAGTTGAGTAACTAGTAAAAATGAACTTTAAACAAGAAAACCTTAGTTTCTCCGGGCACAGGCGTAAAGAAAAACATCCCCCTAAAACACTGTGAGGCAATTAAAGAGGTTTCTTTCAGCAAATCATCTTTCTTTCCAGGGTTCATTTGTTGTTTGGCAGTGCTTTACAAAAACAGTAAGTAGGGAATTTTTGCCTTTGAGGTAATCAAATTTTTTACATTCACACAGACTGGGAAAATACTCTGCTTCAGTTCCCATGGTAATGTAGCAGAAGCTTCATCTCACTTCCTCAGAAGTCGATAGTTTAACATATACACAAAACAATTAGCCCAAATTGTTTGAGATGTGAAAACCCACGCATGAATTCACAGCACTTATATTTTGGAAACATTGTAGTTTCAAAGCTTTAAAAATGTATGCACTGTAGACACACAAGAATTTTTGAACAAGTTTGTTGAAACACAGTGTCCGACCTCATTGGAAGGCAAAAGTGTTAAAAGCTCTTCCGAACAGCCACACTTAAAGTTGGAGTAAAAAGCCAGCCAACAAACTGGGTGGAGATATTTACATAACACTGCAAATCCACTGACTCAGATTACAGCGCGTTATGGCTGCGCCACGGTTTTGATTCGTCCATAGCCCAGCGTCACTGGAAGTCCACTTGAAGCGTCTCAGAAGCGTTTCAGCAGCGGAGCGTTCAGCCTGCTCCATGTTATTGACCTGTTATTGTTTTGTCCTTGTTGTACTTCTACTACCTTCATCACAGCTCTCTGTGACCCTGTTTCGTTCCGTCAACTTCAGGCTGCATTTCCCACAAGGAGCATTTCAGAATCAGAGTGTTTTGCCTGCCTGATTTTGCTGACATGTTTAGATTTTGTTGACTTGGTAATCAGTGTTTGCATTTTGTGCTTCTACTATGATTAAGTAAGCTACATAGTTAAATGGCTTCTTTTTGTGTCCATTTTAACCGTTTTCTTTGTTGTTTTACGATCGGGAGTTGCCACAGGGTGTTTTATTTTGAAAATTGACTGGATTCTCTATGCCAATCTGTGTCTGACTTCCTGCCTGGTTTGATCTGCACTTTTCTGCTTGATGCGTCTGGTAGACTCACAAGCATACACATATGCTCACAAGCATAGACTAGAATGGCCGCGATTTGCTCCAGCAACCGCGGCCTAGCCATAACACAGCGCAGGCGGATTTGGTGGACTTTAAACGTAAGGCTGTCCTTGCACTTAGTTGTTCACATGAACAGTACCACAAATAATTGTGTAACAAATGAAAAAAGAGAGCTTCAATTCAAATCCTGGCTCCTCTCTCACCCCCGCATAGCTGGCCAATCATGACTTGAAGTGGATGTGATTGCTGGATCTTCACTTTTTAAGAAAGTTACAGAAATGGTAATGGGTGGAGATTTATAAAATTTTTCAACCTTCATTTCTGATGGAGTAAACTAGCAGCTTATGGCAAAAAAACACATACCCGGACCTTTGTTGCTTGTTCATCCCCGCTCTCTCTGCCCTCATTTCCTGTCTGCCTCTACATTATGAACAATCCAATAAAGGCAAAAATGTCCCAAAGCAGAAATGTCCATTAATACTAAAGTCACCATTTAACTCCAAAAATGATTTGGCTGTCCGTTATTTATACAATTTTAAAAGAATAAATGAGAATGAGAGAGATGAAATCACATTAAGCCAGACGTTTGTTTATGAAATAGCAACCACAATAGCAATGAAACTGAAAGAGTGGAATCACCAGCGTGCACTGTCTGCTTCAGGATTAATAAGCGCAAAGCCGCAGCTCCCTCTTTGCTCATTGTTTGCTGTTATAGAATACTTGGTTGTTGTGCTCATTTATTATCTTCTACTTCTTTCTTTTCCTTTCAAATAAGTTGCTCTCTCCCTGCGCAAATCTGCATCTGCTCTCTAGAGGCGAAAGATATTTTCACAGAAACTGACCCTAGTAGAATTGCAGGCACCTTCATAAATCCAGTGAAATGCATAAGCAGCCAGATGTATCTTATTTCTGTTCTCTGCATCATCCCTTAAAAAGAGGCACACTTCACTGATCACTCACAAACTGCGCCTCCAGGCTGCTGTGTCTGTTTGAGAAATAAATCACAGATCTGTAGGCACAGTATGCTTCTGAAACAAAGTGAAAGGGTTAATAAATCTGGTCTTTTATTGGAAAACTCAAATTAAGTTATTGTAGCTGTAGGCTACTAAAAAATGAAACGCAATGGAAATTTCCATTAAATCTTCTACCATCCACTTTCACCTCCTCTCCTCACCCCTTCATCTCATCCTCCTCCTACTTCATCAATCCTACAACCAAGTGTAGAACCCCCCCCCCCCCCCCCCCCCGAGCCTTCTGTTCCTCCGTAACCCCCCTCTCCTGCTTCTAAATAGGGTTTTCTTGTAACGAGGTCATGCTCCTCTTCACAATACTTAATTTCACCATGTTCATCTGTGTTAGTGAGTACTTCTCCTTGGAACTGCAAAATTTTGAGTGACCTTTTATTGTGGCCAGCCTAGGGCACACCTGTGCAGTACCCATGCTGTCTGAGCAGCATCTTGATATGCCACACCTGTGAGGTGGATGGATTATCTTGGCAAAGGAGAAGTGCTCACTAACACAGATTTTGACAGATTTGTGTACAATATTTCCCCAGTGCGGACAAAATGTTTACCCCTCTCAAAGTTCAAGATCCGTTACACCTCTATTATCAGTGGAAGAGGGATTCAATTCTTGCATGTTTTGCTACATGATAACGTAAATAAGAAAAAAGGTTGCCAATTAAAATATGTTTGCAAATGCAGTGAAGAAGTTAAAGTTCTGAAATTTGTAATGAGAGGAAAAAGTTTCCAAGCACGCAAATCGCACCTGCTTATAGCTGTGTTTGAGGTAAATGCAAACGTCGGCATGTTAACTTGATAACAATGCAGGTTGTTTTATGTGTTCATATTTCGTAAGTGTGTTAGCATGCTAACATTTGCCAATTAGCACTAAACCCAAGTACACCAAAGTTACAATTAAGTAACCACTCATCCTGGGGGGAACATGAATTTCTGAACCAAATCCATCCAGATGATAGATGACACATATGTCACTGTAGAAGTGAAAACTCTTACAGCCAATGTGCTGGTATCGTGAGATGAAATGTCTGGCAATCACCAAAATTATTGGGATTCATCCACTATGACTACCACCAGGAAAGTATAAACAACAAACCAACATTGCTATGGCTGCAAAGATTTGGACTCATGTTTATACCAGGAACTAATCCTTTGGGTGAGCTTCACATTTCAGCCAAATATTCTGTTACACTTCAAGATATCTTGCCAACAACCAAGCAGACAAAGATGATACTGTAACTACTTTCCAAATTCATTAGCAGAACAGACCAATTAAAAAACAATAACCGATTAGTGAAAGGAAATGTGTGGGAAAACAAAGGATGTTTTGTTAAAAAATAAGTAAAAAAATAAGTCGGGGGGGCTGAGATACACAAAAAAAGAAATGAGTGGGATCAGGGAAGAAAAGATGTCAGTTGAGAAAGCAAACTCATACTGTGTGATTTATGACTAAGGCTTAAATATATAATGTATGGTCAAATATATAATGAATGCTCCAATAAGATGTGATGAATGGAACAGACAGTCAGGTGGTGAGAGGAGAAAGTGAAGTTCGCAGAGGGACATTCAGGACGCTGTGAAGACCTTATGAAAAATAAATCAAGAGGTTATAAATATGGATATTACCATGTGAACGGGTCACGCACTCAACAGCAGCTTTCTCTCAGATGGACGTGCTCTTTGAATTAACCATTTCCCAAACACCACCAGTGCTGACTCAGACGAGAAGGAGACGTAGTGTGAAATAGGTCCCACCTCAGGTCAACTGCACATAATGGTGTGTTGTTACTCAAACTATACATTTCATTCAGCGGAGGTTATTCTGTAATGTAAAATTATAATATAAGAATGATTATTTGCTGATTCTTTCTAGTTCTGTAGTATTTGGGGAAGGCAGAGTTGGAAGATGAATGTACAAAGGCTACAAATTTTGTCGTTTTATAGGTACAAAATCAAATGCCACATGCAAACAAGTAATAATAAATTTCACGTTCTTGCTGAGTTAATTAAAAAGATCGATACCACCCTTATGTCTGTATGTACAGCTAGCAGCTGGTTAGCTTTTCTCGCACAAAGCCAGAAAATTGGGAAACAGCTAGCCTGGCTCTGTCTAACAGTTACAAAAACCTCCTACCAGCACCTCTAAAACCCAAACATGTTACAAAATCCAATTTCCTGTCCATGAAATCATCCTGCACATATTCACATATTGTGAAATTTTGTTACTTTTGAACACAACCAGACTAGCTGTTTCTCTTTGCATCCAGTCTATATGCTAAACCAGGATAACCTGGCTCTGACTAAAAATGAATTCCCAGTAGAAGGTGTCATTTTTGTTGGTTTGAGTACAGATAAAACAAACAAGACAGAAGGTCTCCCTTGCTTCCAGTCTTTAAGCAAAGCTAAGCTATCTTGGCTTATCATAAAGATTTATAGTATTTTTGTCCTGCATTTCCTAGTTCCCCTTCGAGGGAACTCGAACTGCATCGGTGACGACACTATGGGAGCGCCTCTGGGCGTAGCAATGCTGAATCATGAATGAAACTACTCCAATCCTATTGGTGTTGCTAGAACGGTAGCATGTGACGGCGTAACTGGAGGCGTATATAAGCACGCTGGCACACAGGACGCATCAGCTTTTTTCTTTTCAGCAGGCACTCTGAGTATGTTTGAAAGCTCCACTACCAAGAAAATTGTTGTCTTACCTGGAAGTCCTTACGAAGCAGAAGAGACCACGTCTGGTAATCAGTTCTGACAATGTGTTTTTCCATGCCCACGCTACATCATGGCTGGGGATACTCATGAGATGTGTGTTTCCTGTCTAGGGATGTCGCACGCCCAGACAGCTCTCGAGGGGGCTGCCTGCGGCCATTGCGAGGCCCTGGCCCTGAGGGTGCTGAGGTCTCGTGCAGCTCTCTTTTCTGAAGACGGTTGGATGCGCTCTCCCCGTGGCTCAGGCCCCGCGGTCACTGAAGCGTTGCGGCAGCTGCGGTCATGGGGATTGCAGCGCGATATTTCTGAGGGCGTCGGGACGGCTGAGGCCTTTTCCTGGTCCTCGTCTGCTGACTCCGCCTCCCCTCTTCCCCGTTCGGGAGCCTATTTCTCGGCTTCTCCCGCCCAAGGTATGAGTCTGGAGAGGCTCGCACAGTCTGATTCTGAGGAGTTAGATGTGCTTAGCATCATGGAGGATGACTTCCGGGAGTCGGGCCGACGTCATCAGTCTGCGCCCAGCTATGATGAACTATTAGAGGTGGTGACGCGGGCTGTGGCCAAGTGATTGGCCACAGGCGGTGCAGGAGTCGCGGGCCGGCAGTAAACTAAATGAACGTTTTCTGCAGCACCGTGCGCCACCCCCGCTACGGAGCGATGCCTCGGGTTGAGGAGGCATTAGCGAGCTACCTTTCTCCCACCCTAGCGTCATCCCTCAAGACACCGGCGCTGCCCACCATGCCATGTCGGGCGACATCCGCTCTGGTGGGCAAGGCTTATATGGCGGCGGGTCGAGCTGGTGCAAGCCCGCACACTATGGCCATCCTGCAGGCATACCAGGCCGATCTGTTGAAGGACTGTGACCGGGGGGGGGGCCCTCTGAGGAGGATATAGAAGAGCTTCGTAGAGCTACGGATTTAGCGCTTCGAGTCACTAAGGAGGACCGTTCCATTGGCCGCTCCATGGCAGCATTGGTGGCCACGGAGGTTTCGAGTAGGGGGGCCCACTACCGGTCCTCCGCTTCAGGGTGCTGCCAGGGACCTACCGGCCACCAGCCCCGAACATTTCCCCGTGGGTCCTGCGCATCGTAGTGGATGGCTACAGGCTGCAGTTCCGGGTCCGTCCCCCCAGATTCAACGGGGTGGTCTGGACTGTGGTGCACTCAGAGCTGAGCCAGGTGTTGGGACAAGAAGTTCGCTCCCTGCTGGAAAAGGGGGCCATAGAACTTATTTCCCCGCCAGTCAGGGAGTCCAGGTTCTACAGCCAGTAATTCATAGTTCCCAAAAAGGATGGAGGGTTGCGTCCGATTTTAGATCTGCAGTCCCTGAACCAATCTCTGAGGAGATTCAGGTTCAAGATGCTCGCCATGCCCGCCATCGTCAGTCACATCCAGTCCGAGGATAGGTTTGTCACAATAGATCTGCGAGACGCATATTTCCACATCTCCATCCGTCCCTCTCACAGGAAATTCCTGAGGTTCACCTTCGGGGGCGCGGCGTACCAGTATCGGGTTCTTCTGTTCGGCCTAGCACCCTCCCCTCGCATGTTCACCAAGTGCATGGATGCAGCTCTGGCCACGATGAGGCTCCAGGGCATCCGCATACTGAACTACATTGACGACTGGCTCATTCTGACTCAGTCTCGAGAGTTGCCCACCTTCAGCGTTTGGGGCTACGGCTCAACGCGAAGAACAACGTGCTGACGCCCGCCCAGCGGACTACGTTCCTAGAGGTGGTGTGGGACTCAACGATGATGCGGGCCCACCTGTCTCCTGCACGCGTTGAGTCCATTTTGTCCACAGTGAAGCTAGGCCGCACCATCACTGTGAAACACTTTCAGAGGGTGTTGGGTCTCATGGCAGCAGCGTCCAGCGTAATATCTTCTGGCCTGCTGCACATGAGAGCCCTGCAGTGGTGGTTAAAATCCAATCCCACTGATATGGGTTACGAGAAGGTGCCTTCGTTCCCTGTCAGTATGGAGGAAATCTTGGGTCCTGTCCCAGGGTCCCGTGTTGGGAGTGTCATGTTGCCGGACAATTATTTCAACAGACGCCTCACTCATGGGGTGGGGCGCGGTCATGGACGGCCGCTTTGCGAGAGGCTCCTGGCAGGAGCATCATTTCTCTTGGCACATAAATTGCCTGGAAATGTTGGCAGTATTCAGAGCTCTGAAGAGTTTTCTGCCCGCCCTCCGTGGTCGCCACGTCCTTGTCAGGACCGACAATACGGCAGTGGTGGCCTATTTGAATCACCAGGGGTGTCTGTGCTCGCGCCCGTTATGCAAACTGGCGCATCAGATCCTCCTGTGGTCCCAGCAGAGACTGCTGTCTCTCAGAGCGATGTATATCCCTGGGACCCAGAATCAGGGAGCAGACCTGCTGTCGAGACAGGGGCTGAGCACTGTCCACTGTGGTTCTCCCTCTCGCCCCCAGCCCTGCTAGGGCTGGATGCCATGGTGCAGACGTGTCCGAGGCTGCGTCTGTATGCTTTTCCCCCAGTTGCTCTGCTCCCGGGGATTCTGGAGCGGCTCCGTCAGGACAGTGTCAGCCTACTGCTCGTAGCACCATTTTGGCCGACCCAAGTGTGGTTCTTGGACATAATATCACTCCTGGAGGGCCCGCCCTGACAGGTCCCTCTGAGGAGAGACCTGCTGTCCCAGGCGGAGGGCCGGGTCTTTCACCCACGCCCCGCCCTGTGGCAGCTTTGGGACTGGCCCCTGAGGGGGCGCAGTTCCTGGAGGCGGGCCTGATGGCAGAAGCAGTCGAGACGCTACTCAGCTCCAGAGCCCCGTCCACGAGAAGGATGTATGGCCTGAAGTGGAATGTGTTTGCCACCTGGTTTGGAGAACGGGTGGTGGACCCAGTTGGAGTTCCTCCAGGACCGGTTCTCTAACAGGCATCTTCGGTACTGTTAGGTAAGTAGTAAGTTGGATAAAAGCCTGCAACAAAATGGTCAATGAAGTCAATTAAAGAGAGAAGGGAGGCAATAAAGGCAAAATATATAGAGTTGAAGGAGGGAGGGGGGGAGAGAGAGAGACAGAGAGAGAGAGATCACACACACACACACACACACACACACACACCATCAGCAACTGGATCGTTCAGACTATTTCCCTGGCCTATCAGGTGCGCGGTTTACCTTCACCTATGGCCGTGAGGGCACACTCTACTAGAGGCATGGCAGCCTCTAGGGCCCTCCTTTCAGGGGCTTCGCTCCAGGATTTGTGTGAGGCAGCTGGCTGGGCCACTCCTCACACTTTCCTCCGGTTTTACAGTCTGGACCTTCCTTCTGCAACCGGCACCCGTGCGCTCTCCTCTTAGTCGTGCCTACAGGTTACTGCACGCTGGGGGCAGGCGGGGGTTTTGACGCAGCCTAGTGGGTATCTCGTTCCCATAGTGTCGTCACCGACACAGTGTCTCATTCCCCTTCTCGGGGAACAAGGGTTACATACGTAACCCGAGACGTTCCCCTTCAAGGGAACTCGAACTGCGTTGGTCCGCCACACCTCACCCCGCCTGGAGTGCCTTGCTTCATAGCAAAGAGCTGATGTGTCCTGTGTGCCGGCGTGCTTATATACGCCTCCAGTTACGCCGTCACACGCTACCGTTCTAGCAACACCAATAGGATTGGAATAGTTTCATTCATGATTCAGCCCTGCTACGCCCAGAGGCGTTCCCATAGTGTCGTCACCGACGCAGTGTCTCGTTCCCCTTCTCGGGGAACAAGGGTTACATACGTAACCCGAGATGTTATGTTTTGTAATTTAATTGTATTTATGGTTTTACACTAATCTTAATTGCAGTTCTATGTAGCATTGAAAGGTCTTAACAGTCTTACATATGGCTTTCTGAAGCCTGCAGATGTGCTCCAGTGGAGCAACTGATTTAACATCAGTGGTAAAGTTGCTTGTGTGAACACTGTTCCTCGCATTTATTTTCTGCATTCACATCCTCCCGTTCTGACTGCTTTGCTAAATGCCAGGTTTCCGCCACTCTCCTTTCATGAAGCAGCACAATGGTTCAGGTTGTTTTCTTTTTATCTCCCCAATTCACAAAAATCTAACTGAAATAATCCGAGCCATTCTCATGGGGCATTTATTTATGAATATGTAGTACTTTTATTGAAAACATTAATAAAAATAGCCACACCAGGGCGATCACATGAAGAGTACCAGGTGTTTCTCAGCCCAGCAGTCTGTCAATTATACTTTGCTGTGAGTTTTAATGTGACGAATGTTTTATATCAAATAAAACAGTGGTCACTGCAGATGGTGACGCTTTGGCAGCATTTATGTCTATATTTATTTTGACACAGTGAATAATTGAGAATGGAAAAGCTGCGAAGGTCAGCCCCGGTGGAGGAATACTTGAAATATTGAGGCAAACGGCGATAGTCAACAGAATTTTACCACAGCACTACTGTATCAGACCTGAGGCTCAAACCACACCAGACGTTAAAGGAAACAAGAGGACAGCGGTGGTGAACTATACCCAGAGACCAATACAGCTGCAGGACTCTTTGTTAGCAAGAACCCATTACCCTGCATGTCCTTGAGAAAGACGACTCCCTGCCAGCTTCAGGTTCTGCAGCACAGTTTGACCCCTGACCTTTTTTCTGTTGTTTGTTGTTTTGCTTTTCATCAGCCTTTGGATGAAACTTTTGACTCGACCAGTGTGTCACAATTCCATGCTAAATACTAAGTCTTAACATTCACAGCAAGTAAGGCAATTTGTTTTGAAAGTAGAGCACCCCCTTCCTGTTTTAAATAAAGCAGTCCAGTTAGAAGATATGAACTACATGCTAAAAGATGAGGGTGGCAATATTTTATATTTTTCTTAGTTTCAACTAATCAGATTAAATAAATAAAACCAACAATGAACCGATCCTGTGAATATTGCCTGTGTATCCCAAGCCTGATATATCTTATTACTCTGTATATGCCACAGGCTCCATTTTTATTCAAAACCTATTTAAAAGACATCAGCGAGCCACACTGTTTCACTGTTTCATGTCCTTTATTACAATGAACATGGTCACTGTAGTTTATTTAGAGACAATCCCATATACACTGTCCTGCTGCCTAAAATACTCACATGAACACCAAATTCACTTATTAATCCGCTGCTGAAAATAGTCCCAACAAATGCTCTATTTCCTCCTGTTTGAATAACTACAGTACCCAGCTGTTTTGGGAAATTACTGAGCCATTTTAAAAATGAAACTGTATAATTGTGAACTGAGATAAACCTGCCTTTGGTAAGAATGCATGGGCTAGAGAACTCATTACTTTAACGATAGGTTGTTCAAGCTGTGTCCCTCGGTCAAGCCACTGTGTCCATAACATAATGACCCGGTTTACTGTTCATATGTTTTGGTCATGTTTTTCTCTGATAGATTACTGGACCTCAATATTCGATCTCACAGCAATACACCCCAACCCTCTGACAGCCATGTTTGGGGTAATACTACCAGACCTTAATATCACTAATATACAGGAAATAGTCAATACGTTAACAATACTACTATAGAGCGTTGCTCATTCATCATTTACCATACTGGAATTTCCTTAATGAATGAAAGTGCTGGAATTGTCCTACAGCCCATTACATTCAAGTTTAAATAGGAAGGCTATATTTAAGAAGGTATAACCTGATGGGACTCAATGCCGGTGGCAATTGACTACCTGATTTTGAAAATATAGATCAAATATAAGACACAGTTTACTCATGAACCTGTGATTGTAAAATCAAAGTCTGACCCAGTAGGTTAGCCTATTAATAATTTTTTGCAGTGGAAAATGTGTCTATAGGTTCAAACTGACTGCCAAGATTTAGACACCTACTATACATTAATAAAATCTTGCTCGTATTTTATTAAAACTTTCAAAACACATTCAGACTATCAGCAGGTAATAATGAAAAACTCACTTTTAAACCATATTTAGGCCTGTTTGTTTCAGCTGCACCACAGTCATCCTCACTCAGAAACAGTCACATTATCTCCAGCATGATAACTACAATAGGAATGTTCCAATCAGTGTGACTACAATATGAAAGATTACTGTTTATTGATCAGTTTTAGTTTAAACAGTGATTACTGCAGTAATGTAGCCCACAGTAAGTTTTTCAGTGCAACTGTCCACAGAATCACAATGTTATACCTAAAGACGGGCATAGATTTTATTCTGTGCTGAGGATAAATCCACGATGTGCGGAGACAAATCTCTGTCCATACATTGATGACAGATTGATCGTGAAGCGGTCATGTTCAAGATCATGTTTGAGTAAAAAACTAATAGCCTATCCAACCGATATTTAAGAGTTTAAGAGTAAGATTTTTAAGATGTAAATGCATTCCGATATGTGTTATGATAGTGACAGCATGAATGAGGAAATAAAACGGTGTATCAGAAAGCCACCTCAGGCTCTGCAGGAGGGGAGGAGTTAGAGAGAAACTGGCGGTTTTCTAACTTATCATCATATGTTTGATTATGATGTTTTTCCTTTTGGGGCTGTTTTTATTATTTATTGCTCTTATTTTATTTATTTTTTTCTTTCGTTGTTTTTGTCATTTTTGTTTTCATAGCATAAAAACCTTGTGTTTTTGACACACTGCTGTTTAGATCTGTGATGCTGATACTGTGAACTGTAGGGTCTGAAAGTATTTAGATACAACATTTTGTCATGAGATTTTTTTATTACAATAAGGAAAATATAGACTAATGTCAGCCTTTTACTTTAAGACCAGAAGAGGCTGTTCAAGTTTTTAAAAAAAAGAGTGTGACTGGATCATATAAGACTGATCCAAATCAGTCATGTCTGACAGGTCTGTTGGTTAGAAGAGTGTTATGAAATTTGGATCATTTCAGTGTCTTCTGTCTTGTATGAATGGTGGCACTTGCTAAATGGGCCCTAATCCCCTGTTGGCTGTTTGTGTTCTCTGCGCTGGAGATTTTCTCTGTAAATGTAATAACCGCTCCTATACGTGCATTAATAAACCTCCCGCCCCCCTGCCTTCGCTTCTCTCTCCCTCCTTCTGTCTCTTCTGCAGCAGAATATAGTCCACTTAGCCAGCAAAACTGACAGCTTGCTCTCTGTATCTGTTCTCATCTATGTGTTTGTGTGTGTGTGTGTGTGTGTGTGTGTGTGTGTGTGTGTGTGTGTGTGTGTGTCTGTGTGTGATCTCTCTCTCTCTGTCTCTCTCTCCCCCCCCCCCTCCTTCAACTCTATATATTTTGCCTTTATTGCCTCCCTTCTCTCTTTAATTGACTTCATTGACCATTTTGTTGCAGGCTTTTATCCAACTTACTACTTACCTAACAGTACCGAAGATGCCTGTTAATCCATTTCTGTTTTCCAAATGAAGCCACACCTTGTTTTCTTTCTTTTTTTTCTCTGCAACAGTAACAGTCTATAACAATAACAGTAATTCATATTTAATTATTAAGTAGTTAAGTAAAGCAAAACAGTAGGCTCTTTTTTGCACAACTAACAAGAATACATTATGAAGATTTTGGTAAATGCAAGGTTAGAACAAAACAACAAAACAAGAGAATTACCCAGAGGATGGGGAAAACTTCTGGATCAAAGCCCTGAAACACACACACACACACACACACACACACACACACACACACACACACACAGTACAATGTCAGCTATTTTTTGTTGCAGTCAGTCCCAGTGCCTTTAGTCATCTCTTGGAGTCAGTATAGCATTATGTCACTCACATATAGGGCTCAGTGAATGTGAATTACAATGTCAGTACAACAAGAATGTATAATACATAAATGTCAACATTTCACTGCATGAGTAATGAATCTGGAAAGATTCACTTTCAAATTAAATTACAGAAAATACTTTTTCACGATATTCTAATTTTCTGAGATGCACCTGTATTATGTGTTAGTAAGTTATGTAACATTACTGTTATATTACATTACTGTTATGTCTTTGTTTTGGCAAGAAATATAAAAATAAAACAGAATCAGAAAATAAATTCAACAGATTCCATAGGGCCATAGACTAGTGATTGGCCAATTAATCTGACTGATTTCTGGCATTTTGAGATAATTGGCATCAGCCAATACCTGCACTCAGGCTGCTAAAGAAAAAAATGTCTGCTGACACCTCCAGGCAGCCTTGTCAATGTGGCTGCTGTGGAACACCCCACCCCCTTGTGAGCTCTGGGAAGGTGGTGAAAAAGTTAGTTTTGAGCCCTTTTCTAAATTTTAACATGTTTAATCCCATAATATCCTAAATGACAGCAAATCTAATCTTAAACCATTACTGGGTAGTGTTACATATTATACTGTAGAGAATAATGCAGCTGAATGACGTCACTTCTGACAAACTGTATCCAACTCTCCCTTAAACACCAGTCACGTTCTGAAATCTACAGCCGAACCCAATGTATTTTTCTATTTCATTAATTAATAAAAATTCAATCTAAACAGCATGTTACTGGCGAAGATAACCATGTATGTTAGATTGTACTTTATATATATATATTTATTTATATATATATATTGGCATTGGCAACTGAAAAACCCATATCGAGGACCAATAGTAGTGACCCACTGTCTGTGTGTTTAGAGGAAGCTTTAAAAGGTTTTATGATGAACGTAAAATGCAGTTTTAAACTTAACAGCAGCACTCTGGATATGTGGAACTTCTGTGAGTGACAACTCTTTAGTATGCCAACGTATTCATCCTAATTACTTGCATACATTTCTTAACTGTTCCGTTTTGTTGTGTGGACCCCATAGTGCGCTGTTCTGCGGATGTATTTTGGGTGTGGAAGCTCAGGCCTACACTCCCTACTGAAAACATGCTCCTGCGTCATGAAGTAAACAAACTCGGTAATGTCTGTTACACAGCAATATCTATCTAAAGTTAGCAGTTAACTGTAGGCACCATATATTACTGGTCATAGAAGACCAAGTAAGGCTGTAGCAGAAACATTTCTGAGGGTATTAAATTGACCAAAGGTGCAATTTATTGCTTCTGAAACCAACTTTTCATTTGTGAGAGGGAGATCGCGTAGTCTAACCACAGGAAGAGATTGTCTGATCTGAGCTCATTTGTCTGCTTAAAACCTCATGTTCTCGAGTAATTAAAGGTTTTCTCATTCCTAATAAACTGTACTGCAATTATTTTGGATAAGGACCTACACCTGGTTCAGGTATTTGCTTCCTTTTAAAATTCAAATCATATCTGCCAAAACAAACCTGAACTGGTGGAGTAAACACCTCAGAGCTCAAATATCTTTATGCAAACATGCTTGTTATGAAACATACCCTCCAAGAAGTTACAAAAAAAAAACATTGGTTAAAGCAATAATTCGAAAGACTGATGGAAAAGCAAGAAGGCAGAACTTAACGGAATTTGTTGATGTCGGGATGAATTCATAAGCTGAGAATTTCATCTGGGATAAGAAACATTCAGTAAATTCTGATATATTAAATACAAGCAGTCATGTAAAAGTAAGTTGTTATGCCTCATGATAACCGCTACCTGGAAGTCATTACAGTATGGAAAATAGCTCATTGTGTTTTGCACATGAACAATCAAGGTAATACAGTCTGAGAGAAGACAGAGTGAGTTATGTAGCAACAGTGAGACAGAAGAGAGAGCATTATAGAACAGTGATAACTCTCCTGCTGAATAGATATAGAGCAGGTTGCATCAGTGGAGCTCACAGGGAGCAAGGTATCTGTGTGTATGTATGTGTTTTTGTGTGTGTTTGCGTGTGTGTTTGAGAGAGAGAGAGAGAGAGAGAAAGAATTACGGGGATAAAAAGAGACATGCAGCTTTAGATAGAATGTGTTAGAGTCGTATTTGTAAGGCAGAGATCGATGAAAAGATTGAGTGAAGGTGGCGGCGATAAAAAAGAATTTGTCCTTGGAAATATTTCAGCTGGTGTTGCAATATCGGGACATCAGTGGCAGCTGCCATTTCATTTCTGTCGTCTTTATGAGGTTTGCAACTTAATGGCACCTCAGGGCTTCACTCCAAATATTAACACTCACCGGCATGTACCATAGAATGAAAATAATTTACCGTTGATGAATAATGCAGGATACAACTTAGTACTGTATTATTCTACAATTTTGGATGTTCATTTTGTATGCAAGTGATTTGTGCAGGTAAAGAATTCATCTCTGTGATTGCCCTATAAATATCTCTGCGTCTGAACAGAGTTGTTGTTGTTTTATCAGTCAAAATATGAATGAGTGGATCTGCAGTCCCGCAGCGCTTTAGTACATTATGAAACCTCAAAGCGTTCAGTGCAGCCATTCACTCTAATTTCACTAGGCATGCTGGCCCATTTCTAAGCGAGCTGCAGCAATAGTCTCAGAGATGGGATTTTGATACACATGATAACATCTGGGAGCTGCACATTACAACCACAGCCTGTTTCCATTTACTGATGCTGTAATTGAAGGTTCCAAGTTACATGTGATTTGTTTTGTTGTTGCTTTTGCTTCTGGTTATTGATCCTAAGAGCTTTCTATTTCTATTTCTGCACGATTTCTATTTCTGCACGATGCATGCCACTTGTCAGTCAAAGAGTGTTGACGGGACCAACCAAAAAGTTCTAATCTAATAAACCACCGTAGACTGTAACAACAGACAGATAACATTAGCGATTTAGCTGGTGAGCATTTAGCAGCTAAAGATATTTCCCTCAGAGTTGGTGGAGACCAAAACAGAGCTAAAACATGAGTGAATATTGGACCGTGATTTGTGAGTTCACCAGAATCACCACTTTGAATGATTGCCATGTCTGTTAGATATGTGCAGCACGGTAGCCATAAATGTCAAATGTGTGATTTTCCAGTTGTTTTGTAAAAAACACATTAATGTGGCTTAAAGTGCCCACTTCCTCTACTAGTCAAAATTATGTTTATATTTGGACTGACAGATAAAAAGACATTTTCTCTCCTGACTCATTTCTTGTTACATACCCATTACTGTGAGCCAACCTATATTAGTTACTTTAGTAATCATGTCAAATAGCCTGAAAACAAAGCACAACATAGTTTGGCAAGGTGCAGCAGGCCAAAAATGATGACAAGCACTGTTGGAAGTGTACTGCTGGAGCCTAGTGTATGGCATTTATTTTTCTTCTCCCACTGCTGCAGTCAGCACGTCGATGCGCTGTAAGGCATACTGTAGTCATCCATCTATTATTGCAGCCCAAGAAGAGATATGCAAATCATCCCTGAAGGGGCTCTTTCTTTTTTTGTTTGAATAAATGAGGGATTCCTTGAGCCCAGAGCTGATAGGAGGGAGAGCAGGAGAGAGGAAAAGATGAAGAATTGGTAAGGATAGGAAAGAGAGACAGGGAAGATGAAGAAAGAGGAAGAATGAGTAGGAGAGAAAAAAGAGAGAGAAAATGCTGGTAGGTTGGGAGATTGGAAAAAGAGGGGAGTAAAAGTGAAGTGAGTAGGCTGCATAGCCATGAGATGTCAATAACAAGAACTGGGGCAATACAGAGACACGGTGAAGGAAGGCCTGTGGAAAAGACAGAACGGGGGAGTGTGTGGGGAGATGAAGGGTCAAGAATGAAAGGTGTGAGAAGAAGAAAGTGGGTAACTGGTATTTCCCAGTTCCCATGGCAACCCCCCCCCCCCCCCCCCCCCCCTCCCTACAACACATGCTCACACATCTTTCTGCTGCTCCCATTTTCATACCCAGTGGGACATACGTAACATGCATACATTACACCCACAAACTTAACACATATAGCACAGTATACTTTATGTATCCTTGATAGATGACGATGATCTCTGCATATTTTATACAGCTGTCAGCGCAAAGCCTCACCAGGGGGTTTATATTCAGATGTGAGGAGTGAGAGAAAGAGAGGGGGGGAGGGAGGGGACATACTTTTAGCTCACTTGCCAGTACAGTATATGGCCTTACTCTAGTACATCAAGTTGTCTATGAAGAGTCTCAGTCTTCCAGGTCATGGTTATCCAAGGAAGGTTAAAGGTCAAGGGCGACTGGACTTGATTGAAGATACTGGAAGACATTTTGCCTCTCAACCAAGAGGCTTCTTCAGTTCTGACTGGCAGGGAATCCCAGCTATTTAACCACTGTGGGGTCTTTATCAAGGTGATGGATATCACCTGGTTTATTATCAAGGTGATGGATATCACTTGGTTTATTATCAAGGTGATGGATATCACTTGGTTCATTTGTGCTCCAGGCTGTTGTAACGACAGTCGTTCTGGTCATTAGAGTTACCTGAGACCATTGTTGTCATTGCTACATGAGGCCAAGTGTGAGCGTTTGCTCAGTCTCCTGTGAAGGGGTGGCAGAAGCCATTTACACCAGAGTAGAGAAACCATCTCTCGACATAGGAGGAGGACTGCGACACCACTTATCACCCACCTACATTTCTGTCCTTTTATCCCTTCCCAAGAGATTGGGATCACTGAGTGTGTCATATTTCTGACTTTGCCCCCCCCAAATGGCTTGCAAGCAACACATACACTGCACCAAGTTTCACTGGCATGGATACCATCACGATGCCACCTGTAATGTTAAAGACAAAGACATTTTAATATTTCTATAAACTATAAATAGCAGCCACTCAGAGATTCAAAAGGTAGTTTTGAATGGTGCCTTGACTGGTGGCATTGGGGTGGTGGTGGAGTGATGTGAAATCAATGGCTAATAGTTTAGAGATGGAGCTTCAGTACAGTAGTATGTTTCCATCCTCCTGTTTTTGTGCTCATTTTCAGTTTGCGCAATACAAAAAACTTGAGTGTCAGCGAAATTTGAAAAATCTCAAAAAGAAGAAAATGCAACAAAGTGCAATGGAAACAGCCTCAGCTAATAAACCCTGATGTACATGAAGCACAACCACAGAAGATTCCAGTAATTACACTGAAAAGACGAAAAATAGCGGCAAACAAAAGTCACCGGCATCTTTAGCGTCTAAAGTGTGATAGTGTGGTTTTTGAGTGATGTGGGCAGGGTATAGCTAAGGTAAGAGGGATAAAAATGTCATCCTTTAGACTGATTGATTACTCAAAAGTGGGTGTGACTTATTTATTGTTTATGTGTTAACATTCTGTATGTTGTGCCGCTGACACTGTCTACTGATAATTTTTTTTAACAACAATGTACCGAAAATAAATTTGTGCGACCAATTAAGTGAGTGAATGTGGAGCGAATATAGAGCTGTAAAGAGATACAGAGTTGTAGAGAACTTGACCTCCACCCACAACTCTTTCACCCATGTTGTTAGATTAGGAGGAGGACAAGAGAGAAATGTTAAACTTTTTGCCAATCGACAAACACACACCTCGGACCCTCTACGCTCTGCTAGCCTCTACGATCTACAAATTAAGAGCTAAGTGCAGTTTTAAATGATAGATGAGTCAGCTGGTCACCACAAATCACATTTGGAGTGTCATGACTAGTCTCCGCCTCATCAAATGTTACAAATACACAGGATTTCAACATATCATGAAAAAATCTAAATCAACACTATGCTTATTATATTGGTAACAGTTGACAGGGCAAACAGGGCTCAGCTTTAGCAGGAACTTATCCTTTTTGAGATAAAAATAAATCAGGGTTGAAGAATGCTGATGGAGCCCAGGAAAAGACAGGAATCAATAATATTTTTACAAGCCTATGAACGAGGCTCCACGTATCTTTACGACATGGTGATAGTCAGCCACTTGTCCAATCAAACAGACTTGTAAAGTCAATATTGTCTCATAAACACACACACACGCACACACACAAACACACACACTGCATGCAAAAATTTGTTTTATAGGTGCAAGAAAAGCACAATTATAGATGTTCTTGCTGACACGACACACATTCACACACACACTGATCAGACCCTGGCAAAGCAATTCCATTATATCATATATACTGAAAGCTAAAGGCAGTTCTTAAACAATAAAAAGAAATGAGCTGCAGACCTCTGACAGGAGGAGCCTGTGCACATTTCAAAACTGGTGATTCTGAAAGGAAAATCCAAACATACATACACTTACACTGTTTAATGTCATTACATTTCAGTTCTTTTCACTGCATTTAAAACATGAGCCCACCGCGGTAATGTTACATGTCTTACATATATCAGTCATACATTTGGCTTGATCGCACAGAAGGAGTTTAAACATTGTTGCTTACAATCTTGTTGTGGGCAAATAACTTTTCTCTTTCCCCCCCACCAAACCCCAGTCCAACACACAGGACTGAACTTGAACTTGTCTGTAAGACTAGACACAAAATCAAGACTAGTCATAACCTTTTTATTGATTTTGTTTAAAGGAGACCTATTATGCTTTTCCATATTTTATGACTTATCTAAAATATTACAATGTTGGATGTGTTAAACATGTTAAACATGGCCCAAGCTTTAAATAATTAGGTTAAAGTATTTAAAAGAAATCCCTGTGAGCAAAAATCTCAGATTTCCTGCTGTTCTGAACGCTCTGTTTTAAACTGCTTTTTCTAACAATGGCTCCGTTGTACGTCACACCGAGCCAAACGGAGCTGGTGTTCCATATATGGTCATTAACTCCGCTCAGCGACGACAACAGCCTGGTAACATGCTTCAGGTCTTGGCCAATCAGAAGACACTGGGCTTTGAGAGGGGGGCTTTAAAGAGACAGGAGCATCTACAACTTGTTTCAGACAAGCTGAAATGATGGCCTACATGAAGAGTCAGTATACAGACAGAGAATTATTTTTTTGAACTTTGAATCATGCAAAATCATGAGTCACAGAACTACTATATAGGACTGGAAAATAATAGGTCCCCTTTAAAGTTATTTAAAAAAATATTACCTCTCCTAAGCAATTAGTGACCAAGTAATGATGAAAAGTTTAAAAGAAAATAATCCATAATAGGTTCAATATAAAGGTCAATGTTCAGTCTCTCTCATTCTTCTTGGAGTAGGCTCCAAGATTCCTTTAAAGGTGGGGTAAGCAATTCTAATCCAATACAAATATTTTTGTCAAATTCAGCAAATATCTCCTCACTACCTCCTCACTCGCTAGATGTCTATTCTGGGTGCGCTGAAAAAAGATTTGGTGTTTGTACACAGCCCTAGCTCTGTAAATAGGAAACAAAAAGAGTGAGTCAGACCGAGCTGCACAGCACTATTCCAGCCGTTCCAGCCAGGATTTGTATGTCAGGTCAGGTAACGTTAAATAACTGCTTACTTTCTTGTTTGCCAAGACATGCTGTTGTTGTGATGTTAGCTATAGCAGCAGAAGAGTTGTGTTGCTGTTTGGGGCTGGTGTGCTCACTGTGGGACCACCATGTCATCTCTGCATGTTGGTTTCATGTTAGCTTCGCAGCAGCAAGTGTAGCCACTGTTTGCTTACCCACAACTTAGCCAGCTTTAGTTACATTGCTTGCTGGGGTGTTTGCTCAATATCATGGTATATGTAATGGTGTTGGATTTCTCTAGTTTCACATGCCCCACCTTTAAGTGCATCTTAGTAAATTCCTGTTTTTGAGTAGTTGTATTCTAATGCATATATTTCAAACACAAAATTGAAAAGGCTGTCTGACATTTTACTTCAGGAAATGTAGCAATTAGCAAACCCTTTGCCGCAGCAGCAATGAATGATGAAAATTCATGTCAGGCATTTAACTGATGTCTCAATCCATTTCAGTAAATTAATAATATTTGCTGAAGAAGGATTTAATTAAATAAATTAAGGCAATCAGTTATTCTTTATTCTGCCCACGTATCTCAAACCACACGGACACTACCATCAAGGACAGTATTTTTATTGTCAATATTCCACAATTACACACAAATTAGACATAAAGAACTTTTTTATATATATACTGATATATTTTTGAAGATTCTTGAATTTCACTCTGTTAGCCATAAAATCAATTATAATTAAGGTATTTAGTATTTCTGGCATTGTTGAGAAGGCACAAATGTACAAAAATGCATTATGAATTTCCACAACATCTACTACTGGTGAAGATCATGGTCAAATATATAAAGCTGGCTACATCACAGCAATAATCAAATATGCTGATTGTAATGTGATCCTGCAAGAAGAGGATCTGGGACTTCCCAGATTAGGGGAACCTTTGTCACTGTGAATATCTGCAAGCCCCACATATAGGCTAGTGGTAAATGTATTGCATGCTTGCAAGTGGTTTAATGCTTTGTGATGTATAACTATTTGGCATATGATTACTGTAAGATCCAGAGCTAAGCAAGTGTGTGTTTGTGCTGTGAAATGGTGAAATGAGTCTAAATTAGGGATTGCGTGTGAAGGTGCGGTGCTGCCCACAGTAGTGAAAGAGAGCAGAGGAGATTGATAAACAGAGAGACAGAATATGTCACTTAAGTCGATCAGACGAGCCTGGTTTTTGCAGTGAGAGGTGTCTTTTTCCAGTTGTTTTCTATAGGCAGCGTTGCTAATGTGTCCTGGGTGCCTCAAGCTTGAGCGTGTTTGCAGGAGTGCTCTGAATGTTTTGACCTGAAAAAAACGTCAACTCAGAGCCAAAAAGTGTCCATGATTTGCGTTTTCCATTGTGCATTCGGATCAGATTTCTGAGTGAACACACTGTTTGATCGCCTTGTTTGCTTTTTTAACTTTCCCTAATTTCATTTCCCCCCAATGGAGCAGAGATCCACTGGCAAAGAGGAAACGACAGGGAAGTGAAGGGAAATTTTTGCCATGTTGTTACTGTTTGGAGCAGCTCTTTATTCTTGTGCTACTGTGGAAAAATTACTACTTTTGCCCTGTTGCTGTACCTTGCTACATTTCCCTGGGGGGTAGCTTCAGTGTAGCTAAGCTTCATTTTATGCAGAGTAACTGGTAGCTTAGCTCACTTCATCTTCCAAGTAGCATCCCCAACATGATGCTGACCATTAACATAGAGGTTGGTAGCGCTGTAAAAACAGAGCCAGAGAGGTAGAGGCTACTGATTATCACCTCAGAGGGGAGCAGATGTAATCGTACTGATTTCAGGGAGGCAGGAGGGTTAATGGAGTTGTAGTGATTAGATTAACAGAGGCTGCTGGGCAATGTAGTGTTTGTAATTCAGTAGAAACACTAGTACTGGTAGGATGTCTATGTGTTCATAACTTATGGTAGACTGTATAGCAGCTATATGTCTTTCAGGTTCTATTACTGTTATGGTTGCTTCATATATGCACACTTATGTAATCATTGCCTCATAAATCACATTCAACAAATATATTTACTGACAAACCAACCAGGTGTACGATCTTGCAGCTTAATGTTACAAGAATGTTGCCTCATGACAGCAGTTTAAATGAATGGCAGCAGTGATGTCAAGAGATAAACAGTCATTACATGCCAATAAAACAGACAAAGTGAAAGAGGCACACTATACACAAGTGGATGCAGATGTGTATCGACACTTAGAGCCTGCATGTGTATTAGCTGCAAGGGCTGTAGCTAATACCTGCTAAAGATAGAGAGCTCTCTTCTGAGGGTGTTTTACAGCAAGATATTTCCAGTTGCACAACAGCTACATAATCTGATATCTGTCCTGATAACAGCAAGAACACTCCCTGTGTCTGCAGTCACTGCCAGAATCTTAAAGATAACTGGGAATATTTCTCAGGGAGAAGGAGTGAAAGATTAAAACACAACCATACATTGGTGAGAAACAGGGGTTACCAACAGAGTTTACCTACCAAAATATCTTGAAACACAGAGAGAGCAGCAGTGCTTTCCATACAGATAAATAAGAGAACCAGAATAAGGACAGATAGAGAAACATAGAGAGGAAGAGAAGAGTAGGAATAAGGATAGAGTTGGAGGGTTAGTGTTAGATAAAAAAGGTTAAGTGAGGTAAAAATGAATTAAGATGAGAAATAGTACAGCTGCGGTGGGAGAGGAAGATAAACAAATGTAAAGTCACAATGATTAGCAAGTAACTTTGACAAATGAAAGAACAAGGGGCAAAATGCTTAACAAGTTGTTTGGAATTTATCTTGCGTTTCTAGGTTTCATTTCTGTTTGTGTGTCGACTTTTTACAACAGAGTTCTCAAAGTTTTTGTTCTTCCCCCGCTCTCTTCTCACAAGCCTCAGTACTTTGCCCTATTTTATACAGTATGTATCTTTTACCCCTTAGCCATGTTATATGTCACTTCAATGCTGTGTCCTCTGCCATCGCTACGCAGACGACACCCAGTCCTATGTCTCGGTTAGTCCTAAAAATTGTGACAATCTGGATGTCCTCAACTTTCTGCAACTAAATACTGATAAGTGTTTTATGTCAACCAGCAATGATTGGTTTGCCAGAGCTGAATGCAGGAGAGCAACCATAGCAACAGCAGCAACTCAGTATGGCGGAGCATACATCATAAGCGTGTGTCGACAGTGTTTTGTAATTACTCTCACCGTAAGACAGGAGAGACAAAATTTTGTAATGTAAAAATACTCCATAATAAAAATCCTGTTTTCATAAGTCTTCTTAATAAAAAGTACATAAGTAAGCAAAAAGTACTCATTCTGTGGCTAATTATGTACATGAATAAATGACTCACCACTATCACTATCACTATAATCACTATCAGACATTTCAGAATCAGAGAAAGTCAACTCCAGGGAAACATTGGACATTATAATTTCATATCTAACAGAATAAGATTATCTGAGGTTAAAAAAATTTTAACAGCACACTTGTGTGTGTGCATAAAAAGCACGTACTGTTTGTGTGTGCACAGTGATTTACTGTGTAAATTGTGTAAACAAATTTTTATGTATGTTTGCCACAGTGTGTGACGTGAAGTTTGCGTGTCTGTCTGACTGTGTTGTGACGTCTCAGCAGAGCTATCTAGGTCATAGTGGATTAATTTTTAATTGTGCTGTAGTGAGCTACAGCAACAATGGTGCATAAAAAGCTGAAGATAGCAGCTAATCCCACCCGATCAAAACCAGCAGCACTTCTTTAGTTCTTCTTGTTATAAATGGGATTTGTACAAATAATTGCAACAATTCTCTACAATCTCCATAAGGCTCTAGTTGTACACTACATCCATACACACAGGCACGCAGCTACACACACGTTTCACATACTAAAGCTTGGGCACCACTGGGAATGGAACTACAGTACAGGAGAAGATAAAACAGAGACATGTTCCAACAAAAGATCTGTCCAATCTGTCTCTCACACACAAACACATAGAGGTCACTGGAGGTGTTATTGTTACATGTTTTGGATTTTAGACCACTGGGTCCCCAGGAAACCTCCATCAAAACATGTCTGTAAAGTCCAAGGAAGGTTAAAATCAAGGGCTATTGGAATTGATTGAAGAAGTCCCCTTGCCCTTGATTTGAACCTTCCTTGGATAACAGTGTGGCTCAGAATCTTCACAGATTTCTATAAACTGTGTGAGATTATGAGCATTGTGCTTTTATGTGCAGTACACAGGTGTACCAATCTATATAAATGTAGGAGGTATGAGGAATGTCAGCCCAACGATCAAGTGAAGCGTCATTGTTTGGTATTGAACTTTATTTCTGTTTTTTTATTTATATCCATCTGCTTGCAACAAACACTAATATAAAAATGTCAGTACAAAATTGACCTCTCTCTATCTCTCCTCCTCTGCAGTCCTTGTTGCTGATTCGTCATGAGATGGTGGTTTCCCAGAAGAAGCTCGGCGAGTTTTGCGAGGCTCTGAAGCAGTACCTGAAGAATGTTTCCACTCAGAGAGACTGCTTTCAGTAAGTCTCACTGCTGCTGCTGCAGAGTGCAGCACCATAACCCTAATACTATTTTAATATTTAATGTGTTCCATTTTCAGATTTTCAGTGTCAGGACCTCACAGTTTTTCTCACTTTATTAAGTACAACCTTCAATATTCCCACCTCGTGTCTTGGAATGTGTGTAACTATACTTTAGTGTTCATGCACATACACACACACACATCTGCACACTCTAAGTTAAGTTAAGTTTTGAGTGGTTATTTCATCATTATCTTTCCAAAATCTGGGGGGAAAACTGCTGTAGAAGAAACAGTTGGATCAGTGGGATACTTATGCATATAATATTGTACCTGTAATATAGTCTGATATACACATACCGTACCTATTACAAACCTCGTGTGCCTCCCACTCAGAGCCTCAGGCAGCTGTGAAACAGTCTAATACCCAGAGAGATTTTTCTAAATCCCAGACTCAATATGCTGCATGCAGTCCAGGGTCCTATTCCGAATATGCCCTTGGCAAGACTTCTGGCTGTGCTGCATGTCTTATGTTTGTATTGCACCAGTTGGGAGTACACAGAATGCATAGCGCACAGGCATCATATTTAATACTTTTTGGGTACTTCAAGACAAAAGCCTTATATAGTTCTTAAATTGTTAAACCCAAGTTACCTGATTTTTTGAGCCAATTGGAGCCAACAGAAACAACCTTTAAACACAACTTTGACATCGCCTTTTTTTCCAGCATGGCTAACGTGTTAGTAAACAGTTTCCTATTTCCACATCCAGCAGACACAGATCAACATTATCATTGATTTCACGTTGTGTTTCTGGCCATCTAATGGATGCTGTGTCTTACATCTACTCTCCTTTTAGCTCTGTCTTTTGGTTTCCACCAACTCCTGAAGTAAATATCTGGCTTGTCAGCTGCTAAATTCTCTGCTATGTTCACCAGCTTGTTGCTTTTTTTGTCAGCTGGTGCTTGGCAGGTAGTGTATAATGGGTGTATCCAGGTCATTGAAAACGGCAGATTGAGTGTGGAAAGGACACAGAGTGGTGCGACTGAACTAAAACAGTAAGTTAACAAAACAAAAGCTAAAAGATGCTCAAAAAAACCTTTGTAGCAGCAAGTTTCACATACAAGTAGTCATGGGATTCATTGATTCAAAATTTTAAACATTTTTATTAAGCACTAACTGTACAACAAATATCTACAAATAGGTCTAAATTAAGTACAAATGATTAATCAATGTTGATCATCCTTTTCATCTAGTGCCATTATCAAGTACAGCCTCACAGAGAATTTGAAACATTACACATTAAATTTTAGAGCAAAGAATCAGGGGGAAATCGTGGAATTGTTTTTCCTTTACAAATGGAATGGGCATAATGCTAAATTTGGAAACTACATTTTATTATCAGCAACTTTGTCGTCCATTCGTTTTCAAACACGATATTTTGAAATTCACAAACTTTCAAGGTCTTTGTGAGAGTCTACTCACACTCTGCTGTATTTAAATGATTCAGCTGAGGTCAATAGACACACAGGTGAAAGGGGCTTTGAGGTGAAACACTAGTCACTCTGATGATGCTGTTAGTTTTTAGCATTAGCCTTTTCACTGGCTTGTTGGTACCTTTGTTACTCTCTTTCTATAACAGTAAAGGTCGTAGCAGCACAGTGCTTATAGGTAGCTGAAGTAAATAATGCATGAGGGAGAAGAAGCTTTGTTGATGGAGGAAGCCTGCTCATTACCTCTGAAGAGACTTTCACTCCTGTGTGCTGTGTCGTTCTTTCTCTCGTTTGTGTCAGTGTTCCTTTCCTTTTCTCTCTCCTCGTTTCCTCATTTAATCTTGCACAAAATAACTGTAATATATAATGTTTATTTAGCCTCTGCCTTCCCTGCTCATTATCTTTTAAGGCGAATGTGTGATTACATGCACAAACACTTTATTATATACGCCAGCAACGCTCACACAACTTTATTTTAACGCTATTTCTTTTGAAGCCCTGAGAAAATGTTTAGCAGCAGCCGTCCCCCCAGTGCCCTCCTCAGGTTCAGGGAAGAACTACTTTTTAGACTGCATACACACTGCTCAGGCTAAGTGATAAATTATATCTGCAGATTACAGACAATACAAGAGCAGCAATTTGGCATATAGGCATAAAATATGGTAAATAATCATATGAATAAACAAATACACTGAAATCATTAAAACTCCATAATGAAATTTCATATTTTTTTGTTAGTAGCAAGATTTTAATTAAAGTTTTATTTCTTTACGGACATTGTTTTGCAAATGACAATATTATTTTATATAACGTCCCTATTCATGATCAGTGGCGTTGTGACCACCTGCCTCTTTTAGCAAGCTGAACAACAGCTAGTGTATGTTAGCTGGAGCAAAATAGACCCAATCAACCACTAGAGACTGTTGCTGTAAATAAACAAACAGTACACAGACGCAGTAAATAACCTCTCCTTTTATTTTACTTGACAAGGCTACACATACTACCTACCCAGCTGGCTGTTAACAGCAGCAACTATTAAAAGTACACAAGGCCTTTCTTAATTCAGAGTACTCCAAGTTCAGACTTGCAACCTCGGCAAGTTTAACTCGGAAGTCCAAACTCCTGAGGAGGTACGATCAATTTCAAATTGGGATGGAGCTTGGTTTTGGTGATTACACAACTGTACATGACCGTACTGTTCTGTGACAAAATAATCTGAAACCTAAAACAGGATCCACCTTTTTGAAATTGGCTGCAAGTGCAATTGCTAGTACAGCTCGTGCAGTGCAATCCTGCTGCAGAGTTGTGCAAACGGGAGAAGAGGCTGGAGTAGAATGAAAACATTATTACCTGAAGGAACAGAATCAGCATATGGGAATGATCTTTGACAATGGCCAATCACATCAGCTACTGTCATCCCTTCCAAAAGCAGCAAATAGTTTAGTGGGCAGATAGGAGTGTCAAAGCTGGAGTTACAAATTTTAATATATTACTTATTATTACGCATTTATTCTTAGTACTTATATTTTTCAATTAGTAAGGATGTTAAAGTAATTTAAGAATGCCTTCTTCATAATTTTCCCATTATCTCTGTGTGTTATCATTAAGTTATTAAATTCAGTCGTATGTGTGTACATTTATGAACTGTAATACAATATACTACAGTATTGACCAACTGCAAATAGTGTAAGTAATAGTATGAACTGGACTTCATGATCCTTTTTACGTCCATTGAAAATATTACTTTGATTATTGCCTGAGATCTCTGATGGAGCTCAGGATGCCGGTATAATCCACCTGTTTTCACTGTATAGACTCTCTGTGCAATAGTTTACCAGTCTGCTGTGTAGAAAACACAAAGGATCATGTATCAGAAATCTAAAATCATGTGAAAGAGGCAAAACTTTTTTTGTGATTGTAGATTGGCCTGTGTTTGCACATTGAAAATTGCTTTGAAAATTGTGTTTGTGATTAGAAGTACCCTGAGCAGGCACAAATGCAAGTGTGATTTCATGCCAAAACAAGTACCAAAATTGCACTGAACACCTGATCTGCGTAAACACAACTTCAGCTGTTCCACTCCACTGACTCTGATACATTTGGAGCCAGAAAATGACCAAATAGGAACAAATAATGTTGAATTTTTTGTTCCTGAAAATGGGATTGCATGCATTTATGCTACAGCACGCTTTCTACTAGCATCATATTAGAGACCTTTGCATCTTGTCAGACACTCTTTGTATGTTGTGAAATGTTTTTTACAATGAGTAGTTCACAGCTATCTTGTATCAAATGGTTAGACTGATTTAAAGACTTCTTTAAAAAAATATAGTCCTAATGACCTGTGAAGTGAATGTTTGAATTTTCTAACTTCTGTCAACTGTAAACATTACCAGTAATGGTAGAGGTGGTTTAAAGCTGCTATAATCAATATTTTTATATTAAGAATGGCTCGAATGAATGTGAGTCACTGCCCAAATCTGCAGTTTCCCGCCGCTCTACAGAGAGTTTTAGTGTCTTGCACTTACAGTAAAATGTTGTTGTTTTGGCTGTAAAACCAAATCAACAGTTTTGGTATACTCTCTTCAGTGTTGTGTCTAGATGCAGCAGGCAAATGTTTTCAAAGAGGCCGTAAAAAAAAAAAAAATGTCCTACCTCCCTAAGGAGGTATTAGAGAACAAAACAGAGGTAAAAGGGGAGTGAATATTGTACTTGTCAGGCGGACACAAACACGTCTCTAAATGAATGCTAATTCTGCTCTATGTTTACTTCATGTTTAAATAAGCCATTGTTGGCTAACACATTTATAAGGTAATAATTCTGTATTTCAGTGTTGTTTATATCTTGTTGCGCTGCCCCCAAGTGGCCAAAAATCAGTCAATGCGGTGTAATGAATCCCTACATCCGTTTGGGTGCATACTAACTTTTAAGCTGCAATCCTTTTCGGGTTGTTTAACTTTGTTAAACAAATGGACATTCCCAGCAAGATAACACACATTCCGAGATTGCTCCAACGTGACAGCGGTTCCAGTTTAGTGCAGGTGCTGCTGGGGTAAACTGGGGTATGCAGCAGTTGTTGTAAAAACTGAGTGAAACTATTGAGTGACCGTGGACAAAGATCCCTTGTGGATTATTTCCAGCACCTTACTGAACTCATACTTCAACACATTCATGCTGTTCTAGAAGCAATATGGAGCCCTTGTACATTACAGCAAAGTGTATCCTATGAAGTACCTCATACAATTGGCCAATAACATCCAACTTCCCCCGTTTGCACTGACCTGGTCGCACTTTGTTCTATTGTACTGCACGTTTCATTTTTACAGATGCAATTTCCAAGCCCTCATCTTGTGACATCAATCTTGTACGAGATGACAAATCTTTTAATCCAGCCTTTAATGTGCACCTGTCATGACATAGTTTCCTCCCCTTTCTACCGCCACTTAATATCGTCTTCATCTTTCTTCTCTTTGACTCCATCTTTTGCTGCATCTAATCTAACTTTTCCCTCTTCTACCATCACTCATGCCATCAATCTAATGTAAACATGCATCTCTTCCACTCCTCTATAATCCACTCATCCTCATTCTCCGCTGTCTCTTCCCCAGTGTGACTGCGGTGCGTCTGCCAGATGGTTTATCCTTTGTCGTCTACGAGTTCTGGGATGGAGAGGAGGAGTGGAAGAGGTGAGATTTCACGCGCATAATAATCAATAATCAATGTCAAGCCTAAGCCCCTGGCTAATACCTTTCTCTCATGTCAGTATTAAGAGCTTTTTGATTTTTTGTGACGTGTGTGAACAAGCTTATAAAAAAGTGCAAATGCCGTTAAAGTAATAGTCTTGCTTTGAGACTAAAAATGAGCCAAATCAATAGGCAGAATGAAACATTTGTAAATGCAATTGCTGCAAAATGTTTGATTCCTAATGCTGATCCACTATAAAAGTATTAAAAGTCATTGTACATTCATTTTGTTTCTGAAAATGCCATTGAGTCAGCAACCTGGCTCCTCTGAAAGTTCTTTGTAGCTGAGCGTGCTATTCCTTCCTGCCATTCTATTGATTTGTGATTGCCAAATACTTTTCTTCCATTACTGTCATGAGCCTGTTGGATAAATGTGTTGGATAAATTCCTCCACCCACATTTAATTAGCATTCTTCAGCCATGCGCTCCTCGCCCCAGAGTTGGTGAAGCACTTGAGTTGCATCAGGTCAACATGATTTAGTGCTGGTGCTGGTGTCGGCATGAGGAGAGGAGTTTAAAGGGGTTTCTGCTCCACTGCTCATAGCATCCCACTGCCATTAATATTTCACTTCTTACAGTAGAGGCTAAGGGCCGTGCTAAGTGCTTGGAGGCTATGTGTGCTTGTGTGTGTTTGAGTGGCTGTGCAGATGTGTGTTTGCACATGAACATGCTTGTTATGTTTGTAGCTATGTGTGCATACATTCTCTAACCCTCCCTTTTGATTCCAGGCACCTCCAGTCAGCCCCCAACAAAGCCTTTCAGCATGTGAAGGTGGATACACTGTGCCAGCCAGAGGCCATGTCCTCTGTAGCCGTGCCAGGTCAGTGGTGAAAGACTACACAGTAAAACATTAGAATAAAATAAGGTCTGTTGTTTTTAAATTAATCCATTAAAGGAGAAGTCCAATAATTGTGGACTGTAAGATCAGTTTACTTGAGTCTGAGTTTGAATTTGCAGCAGGGGGTTGCATAATGGGAAGTGCAGTGGTGGAATGTAACTAATTACGTTAATTCAAATACTGTACTTAAGGACAATAATGCAATGGGCCATTCTGCATAATTAGTAGGTTTACTTTTGGTACTTTAAACATTTTTGATCTTAATACCTTTTGTACTTTTACTTGAGTATTTTTACACTGAGGGATTGCTAAAAGTGTGAATTAAGTGTATTGTTAAGTGTGTTGGCATGTTTTTGCATATCAAATAAACAATAGAATATAATTTTGTAACAGAAACAGAAAATAGGAAATTAGGTAAAAATACACAATTTAGGAGCAGAACTGATGATAATACAGTGTTCTCATAATCCTGAGAAAGTGATTAGTGTTTAGTCTGTAAGGCTGGCTGTGTAATTACTTGAAGCTCAGAGGCATTGCAACATTGAAATCTGGCGTGCATCCGTGCTCTAAGGTGTGGGCTGTCAGTGACTTAGGGTGACATTAGGCAGATTGCCATTTGTACTTAAGAATAATTTTTTATCCATCTCTCTTCACCCTGCGCTCTGCTTATCTCATGCCCCTCTCCTTTTCCAAACTACTCCTCATCTCCTTTTCAATCTCTCTTTCTCTCCAACCCTTTTCTCACTTGCCATCCCTCTCTCTGTGTTTGCAGCCGCCTGGTGCAGCGTGAACAGGGACTGAGCATGAAGATATTCTAACCCCCGAAGACTCCTGGACACTCCCCATTCCCTCCTCAACTCCAGCCTCCAGCCCTAAAACCCTTCCTCTCTGCGATTCACCTGCTCTCACACCCCCAAACTCCTCCTCTTTCAACCCTCACATTCCCCAACTCTTTTTGTAAGTACATGTTTACACAGTGCAAATGAATGGTGTTAACTGCAGTGAAAATTGAACAAACAGTGCATTTTACAATGTGAGATTACAAAAAGTAGTTTGCTGGCTCAAGATGTTGGATTCTGTCAAGTTCATGTTTCAAGTAGCTTTTAGCCACTGTAAAGTGGAGTTTGTCATGTAGCAAGGACCCTGACGTTGAGTTTTTCATGTAGCAGTTGCTGTTTTGGGGTAGTGCATTTGGGATGTGCCATTTTTTTCATTCCTGTTATGGTTGAATTTAAAACAGTTAGCTCATCGATTTAGCTGTTATTTCATAGTAGCTTAGCTGCTCATTCCACTTATTCTCCCATACAGTGTTTAAGTATATTTTTTTTTGTAACCAACCAAATGCTTTGGACATTATTCTCACATCGGCCACTCTGAACTCACATCCACATGTTGAGTAAATGAAGCCTATCGACAAACCTAGTTGCCAGATTAGCTTGAAATCTCAGGAAAACTGAATGCTAGAAATTAGCTTCAAGGTCAGCTATCTCTGAACTTAGCTAGCTGTCAAACCTTCTGTGTCCCTAAGTGTGGTTGGGGTTGTATATTATGGTGAAAACCACAAAGGCCTTGAAAACCGTGAATTGGCTTTTATAAGTGAATAAGAACAAAATGTGTGTTTTAAGATTTTATGCACTCATATGGACAAGAGCTTGCAAAAAGCAGTATAGTGGCACAATAACTTGATAAAACAATAAAATAATACATTCAATATTCAGACATACCGCATAATGTCAACATGCAAACAGGAGTTTTCCAGAAGGACCTGAACAAGCATCGTTAGATTATTAGAGCTGGCTATAAGACTCCAAATATTAGATTAGCCTGGATTTAAGACAAAATAAAATTATTCTATCATCTCAAAGAGAACCTTAATTGACATGTAGACTAGTTGTGGTATTTCCCTGTATGATTACCACTACTCTCTTATATATTAACGTGCACGTGTGAGAGAAAGAGAGTGGCTGAGTTCTTTTCAAGCGTTCACTCAGTATCTTACGAGAGGTTATTGTCCTCTGCACACTGATTTTATTGGAGAACCATGGTTACTGTCGTAACTTTAGGTTTGAAATGCTTATTTTAAATGCCAGTCTACGAATGAATGAAGAAAACTAAACTTTTTTTCTTATACATCGGGACATGGCATTTTACCTCAAATTACAAACCTTTATTCTTTCAGATTCTGCAGCTCCAGTTGTTTGTGAGTTTGTACCATTTATGTACCATGGCTGCTGTGGGAGTAATGTCTGTGATGGTATGAACTTATTTAGCATGTGTAAACACCACACAGAACCCAAATCTCTGTGAAGCACAATATTTCATCAGATCATAACATTACCTGGCACCAAAGACCAACCAATAGGAGAAGGCCAGTTCCGTTCAGAATCAAGTCTTCACAGATATCTGGGTATGCAGATGTTGTAGATGTTTTACATTGACAGACACAGAGAGAAACATTCAGAGTTGGTGATTTGTATTTCTTCACGTAGCTTTTATTTTATGAAACACTTTGGGGGTTAAGAGTTGAAACTCTGAGCATTGAAATCAGGGTCTTGTAAGAGGTGAGATAAATAGATCATTTTGCTGCCAAGGGATAATTTCTGACTTAGACAAGAGTCTGCTGCAACCTTGAGATAGAAGAGACTAAGTAGGAGCGAAAGCAGCACCTCAGTGTTCTCCATGCAGCTAAAGTTTGTTTTATTTCCGCCTTCCGTTTGTAGTATTCCCTGTCTGAATTGGCGATGGGTAGCTTATATTAGCTGTGTAAGTGTAGTAGAGATTGTACATATGAAAATGTTGTTCTATTATGATTATATTTGTATCTTTTAGTGCTGTAGTGCAAATTTTTCCTCAGTGGAAGTGGAAGTGGCAGTAGCTTTCTAGGCACTGCGGCTTCTCGTAACAGTTTGTTTGAATCAGAATACCTAGCATTAGAAACTTCAGACAGATACACCCATCTGAATGACATTGAATATGAAGCCTTAAACATCACCACACGGTAGAGGAGGTTTAAAGGGTTTTCAAAAGAATACTTTCTTTTTTGGCGAGATGTAAACTCCCAGTAAGCAGGGAAACGCTCTTTAGTGTGGATCTCTTGGCATCAGATCACGCAGCACCAGTTTCGTGTTGCATTAATGTATTATTGATACAAAGACAGCTTCACCATTGCATTAGCAACATATCACTGATATCAACAACTTTGAAAGATTACTTCACATATTCTTAGCATACTGTAGCTGATAGACCAACCACCTCAGCATCAATATCTCTAACACGCAATGATCATGTATATCGATGCCATTAACCCCGACTATAAGAGACAAGGATCTCACTATAACTCGTTTTGACGACATTACAGAAAAATGTGGACCATCAGAATTAATTGTAGGATTGGTCTCATCAGTTGTCTCTCCAAAAAATAAGACCTTTCTTGATCTTTGGCACACATCTCATCGTGTTCAAAACAGAAATCTCATCCGTTCACTCTGGGATGAACTGAGGTCAAATTCAGGTAAAAACGCCCAGATTCTATCCCCCATATGCTTCATCTATCCTCCCCACCACTGAAAAACAATCAGACTCTCACTCAGAAAGCACAATGTAAAAATGGGTGAGTATTGTGACTGTATATAAGATACAGTATATAAGAGGAAGAGGTTGTTGAGTATGATGAGAGTATTTAGAGATATATAGCATCTGGTTAAAGGTTTGTTGATGAATCGCTCTTTCTTTATATCTCTATACTTTCAAAGGTGCCATCTTGCCATCCACCTCACTGTTGAGTCTATTTTCTCTATTTTCATCTGTGAATGACAGCCAGTCTCTCATCTGCTAGTACTGTGTTAGCAGTGAGTGGGGATCCAGCTACACTGATAACTGATATCGATCCAGCTGGGCTGCATTGAGCAGGGCAGGGCTGTGTGGAATGTGGAAGTGTTGAATATTATTAGATATTGCAGTAGGCCAATAGAACAGGCATGCAAAGGCGTTGCTGCTTTATCTGTGAAATGTCTGTAATAATCTCTGAGTGTCTGTGTTAAAGGAACTGTGGAGTTTTTGACCACTAGTAGCACTATGGAGCAATGTTTGTACGAGTGGATCCCAAATTTGATTGTATGATGCAGGTGACAGGATACACATTATTGCAGCCAGTTTCACGCTTTTTTGCTGATCAACAGTGAGTGACGGTAAAGTGCTTAGAAATGTAGCAATGCACCAACAATGGCAAAGAAGTTAGCAAAGCTAGCTTGCAAACAGGGATATAAACAATGATGGTTTCAAAATATAACATATATTTTTTGGCTTTGCAAATGTTTTATGAGGAAGGACAAAGTGTATTCAGTACATTTCTTAGATGTCAATGAAACGGAAAATGGGGCTGTTTGGTCAGTTATCATCTGACTTGTTAAGCTGCAGTTAGAATGGGTCAAGCTAAACCAGAACTTGCAGGGGTTTAAAACGCCACTGCTGTCAGACAGTAGTTTTTCATTTGGCTATATGTTAAATGACCAAAAATCTGAATGACATGTGGACCAACTGACAGTTTGGACAATAAACATTTTGACATTCATTTCAGCAAATACTTTTTAAAAAATCAATGTAAAAATAGCGTTACCGTAACCTCAATCATGAGATATAATATATAATTTATCCTCAATCCTGTTCCCAGTAGCAGCCGTCAATGACATATTTTAGTTTACATTACATCCTATTATACGTGTTTATCTTGCCTTGATTACTGCAGCAGCAAAGTTTCTGACAAACACTAAATGCAGAAACCCTATCTCTCCATCACTTGGCTGAATTACCCTGGCACCATTGCTTTTAGAACACCATATTCTTACATGCTAAGACCAGAGTAATACAGACCTTCCCTTAAATCTCTGTTAGATTTTGTCTACAGTAGGTTTAAGTTAAACCTCAGATATGAGTTCCAGACAACACAGGTTTACTCGCCCTAAACCTTTAACTGCAGCTAACCTAATGACAGAGCAACAGCGACACACAGAATATCAACCTCAGTTTGGTTTGTTTACAAGAAAGCTCCACAGGACACCGTTAACCTTTCACTTCTTAAAAAATAAAACTACTTGCACTCCTGTGCCACTACAAACCGTGTCAAATCATGTTTGCGTTCGAGAAGGAGCTGCTGTATTCTGAATAGAAACATAAAGCCATATTGCATGGATTGATGTTCACATGTCAGTGACTTACTATACTGATAGCCATAGTTTTACAGTACTCGAGTGCCCTGCTCAATGCAGCCCACATGCTCTAATCAAAGGTTTCTTTCCTGTACATTGTGCCCAGCTTGGTTGGGTTGTGTATATGAGGTAGATAGTGAGTGAAATGCCAATACTGTTTTTCCTATTGATACATTCCTGAATGTCCCTCAGACTGTGCAACCTGTTCTTTTCTATCCTCCTGCTCCTCAGTGCAACCTGTGCTTCGTCATACAATGAAGGAGTTATGCCGTTGAAATTCAGTGAAACAGGCTTTTGATTGAAAGATTCGGCCTCCTGTGGGCAGCATCAGTGTCTGTAGCTGTAGGGAAGCTGGTGGACAGGATGCGTGTCACCAAGTTTACCTCAACAAGTGTTTTGACATGATACCAATCCAGTCAGGAATTTGCCAAACTGATCAACATCAAGGTCATAACTCTTCCCTTCTATGGCTCTGTTCTTTTCTATCCTTCAACTGAGTGCATGTCAACTGAATGTCCAGTAACTTATTTGCTGTAGTATTAGGCCATGCTACTCTTCAATGGGTTTTGTGCATTTCTTACCTTCTTCTTTCTTTTCTAGTATTCCTATGAAGGAGACAGAGACTACAATCTATTATATAAAATATATATGACTAGAAAAATGGCATACAAGAATGAACATTCACTTTTATGGAAATGTTTAATGAAATATTAATTCTTAATGTATGTTTCAGTAAAACAGCTTTCTCTTCTTAAGTGTAGAGACTTATTGCAGGGATGCAAGTATTATATTTGGTCTTTAAAGAATATCTTGTTGAAATTCTAGACGATGTAGTATGCAATTCAATAAAACTATAAAACTGAAAACTGTGCTTTGTGGCTTTGATTTTAAACCCTGCGGGTGATTCATACTGGTGCTGATTTCACGCTGAAAGGTTATGGCACATCTGTGATTAATTTTAACTTTCATTAATGAGTTCAATCCTCAATTCACAAATGTCTACATTATTTGATGAGCAATAAAATGAGGTAAGTCATAAAAAATCGACTTCACCCTTTCTCCTGAAAGGGGCACTCAGCTGATTTTACATATAAAGTACAGTTTACGCTTCATGGTTTCAGTGTGTGTCCCAAGCCCACACTACTTTTAAGCAGCTTTTATCTATGTAGTGTGTTCACACTGGAAAAGTTGTGAAATTAGCATACCTAAACCACACAGCATGTATACTAAGTACGGTCAACTTTTTAGTTTGCTGTAAATGTACAATATTCTCCCACAGGTAGTTTATTCAACTCACAGTTTGGTTGAAATCCAATGTCACATGTACAATTTCCTGTTAGCATAAAATGGTCAAATATGTTGATTCTTTTTGTATACCAACTGCTGAAGCGGAATTATGAGTAGTAGTACATACTGTGTACAATTAGTATGTGGTATGAATTTGGGACACACTGTAGGGAAATCCTACTCAGCCTGTAAAACAGTTGTATGTCTGCTGTGGCCCTGGAGGGAATTCTCCTTAACGTGAGGAAATAACCCTGATGATGTCGTCTGTGTAAGGATCCAGTATATTTGGAGCTCGACTAAGTCATTATGTCTCTTTAGAGTTAGTGTTATGCTGGATTACTATAGAGCCGCAATAAATATAAAATGTTGGATCTCTATCTCTTATGGGGTTTATTTTTCCCCCCACGTATACTAAAACAGCAAACAGATGCACAGCCAACAAAGGTTTCATATAAAAATTATTTTATTAATATCTCATTCATTATCTCAATTTTCACTCTTAACGTGACTACTTTACACACCATTATATATTTATCAAATATGACAAATACAGCTCTTTCATTAAACATACAAATAAAGATAGGACTTATTTACACAAACATGCAAATATACATGTACAGAAACGTCTAAATATCATCCCTCCCCATCGCTTGTAGCAAACTCAAGCAATCTCTGACAACTCTTGTCTTATATGGCTCGACAGTAGATACCAGCAGGTCTGGTGAATATTCCTAATCAGGCCTCCTTCATCACATATTCTGGTGGTAACCAGAAGACTGTGCAAATGGTTGAAACTTTCCTGGTTTACTGCACCATGTTTGGCACATGATAATATCTTTACAGTTTACATTTCACATTGCTACAATGTTCTAGTTAGTTTTTATGTTACACTACCATACATACCATACAGTGAAATATAATATTCAAGAATGTGATAAATAAAAACAGTGACAAACATGTTTATAAGCTACTATCCGTTTAAGGCTATTTGTCCTCCACAGACTGCATGTATCTGTTTTCTGAATACAGGTCCAATACTGATATGCTCAAATATGCAATAATAAATGCGATGACTGTACGTCAACTACGATACAACAAACTGCAAAAATACCTGAGGGTTTCAGTCAGATCATTTCAGTATTGCAAGAGGCAGACGGAGCTCATTACTAAGATACAACTAAGAACAATTAACCCAAATGAGAGTAACATACCATGACACTGAAGGAGGGACATTTTTTTATTCGCCATAGGCCATAAGTTGCAAGTTTTGAGGGGCCTCTTGATTGTTCAGCGGTCATGTCCATTTTTACACTGGTGAAGTATGACCATCAAGGACTATTTATAGGAGGGGAAAAAGAGAAAAGGAGCAGTACAAGTTAACATCTAGTCATCACTGTCTCCATGAATAAAAAAAAGGAAACAGTCAGATCCTTCCAAGGAGCTGCATGACAGCGATGGTGGTGCTCTGGCCGAAGATGAAAGCTCCGCAGATCAGGGTCACCACTGCCCAAACTGTGAGGATGACTCTGGAGAGGAGAAGGCACGAGTGACATAGAGAAATGTAACAACTTAAGCAAATGTTGCATGCATCATTCCTTTGGTCTTTCCCAGATCTGACACTGTGGGCACCCCCTCGGACAAAAACACTCCCCGTCAAGTATGCAGTCAGTTACGTTAGCTGTGGGTTACAACTTAAAGGGTAACTTTGGTATTTTACAACCTGGACCTTAAATCCCCATATCTTTGTGTCTTTGTGACTAATTGGGACAATATTTTTTTGAAGTTGGTCCAGTATTGAGCGAGCGCGCTGAAGTCGGCAGGCCTGCAATATAATCCTTGCAGGCAATTGCACCCTGTCAACGTATGTCCAATAAAGTGCTTGTTTTTGCCACTGACAGGCTCAGATTGTTATTACAAGTATCTGACAACATTGCGGAAAGGATCCCTACATACATACACCTCTCTTAAAGAGTAAGATCCTTTTTGTTTAACCAGAAACAGTCTCTATATCACTCTCTTCAAAGCCACACCATTTATTATGTATGTATATACATACATGTGACTGACAGTGAGTGTCAATATAGTTTTGATCTGAATGAGTCAAAGTATCTGGATGGACAAACAGACCAACTGAAAGGAAGACGTCACCATCCTCAGACCCACCACTACCAGGACAAAACCTATTTTAATGACAGACCAAGACCACATTTAAAAGTTTCTGTTCATAAAACCGTACATGTTTCTATAAGAGGGAAAATACTGATGAACATGCAGTTCAACTTATTTTACATTCTTAACGTTCAAATTACGTTTTTTTCCTCACCTGGTCTTACAGGACACTGGCTCAGACTGCATGGCAAACATCAAACAGAGTCCTGTTCAAACACATCACATGGTTTAAAAGGTTGCTACACATTTGAGAGAATATCAATCTCTAACCAGAGTGTCACCTGGAAAGATGAAGATGAAAAAGGCGCTGATGCCTCCGATGACACTGATGACCTTGCTGATGTCTGGTACAAACGCGGCGATGAGAAGTGTCAACGTTATCCACAGGACTGTCAGCATGTAGCGGCTGCGGATTTCAAACTTCACCGTCACCACGCCATCACGCCTCCGCCGCCAGCTCAGCAGGGGGTCCTGGATCACTGATCTGAAGTGCAGGGATGGGTGTGATTTTGATCAGTATGGATACAGTGTTTACAAAAGACAATCTTTGAAGGCACTGTAACCCAGGCAGGGAATTTTAGGAGGTCAGAGGTTATGTGTACTTCTTTCATATTTATCAAAATATCCTGGACTTTCTCTTTCTCTTGACCCTGGATGGGTTAATTTAAGTGAAATAGTGAGACAAATTGAGTCTTTCTATACAATTCAATTGAAATGATATGAATTCACTAAGTCCGTGTCCCTGACCTGCCCAGCAGCAGGCTGATGGGATAGACAGTGATGATGGAGACTCCGAACAGCAGCCTGGCGATCAGCATCAGAATGTCATCGCCGGTGTATGACATCAGAATGTCAGCCTTGACCTCCTTTCCAAATGTCATGTACCCATAAACCCCTGCAACAGGGAAAAGAAGGATTCCTTATCCATCAACAAGAAATGCGGCGTATTTTAAGCCAAGTGGAAAAGCTGGCATCTTCACTCACATTAGCAAAGTCAGCCGACTCAGCACAAACACAGTTGGCATGACAATGAGTTTCAGAAAAATAAATCAACAGACACGCATAACTCTTTTTATTGGGCGTGTGTATTAATTAAGGGAAATAGATTTTGTATAGTGGTGCAGTGTGACTTAACAATTGATGGACAATTTGATTTCTAGAACATGACTTGTGCATTTCTGTGACGTGTGCATAGTAAGCCTTTCAACATTTCTCAATGTGCCCTATTCGGAGGAAATATATATACTAATCTTTATAGCATATTGTGCAGGTGCTATACAAGAAACCAACACACTAAACTGTTCTATACTAACAGGAAATGATGCAATTTGTGCACCAATCAGACTGTGACTACTGCCAATTAAACATAATGAAGACACAGCATAATGTTAATGTTCTTCTGAGGTGTTCCATCCACAATATGTTTTCCAGCTGTGATTAGCTTATCCTTATCCTGTATGCATTGCTTTGTGGGAGAATAGTGTCCATCAACAGCTCACTCAAAATTAAGTTTTTTAGTTTCAAATTAAGTTTAACACAAAAAGACTGGACTGTTTTAACAATGTTCAGATCAACGTATACCTGCAAATCCAGCTTCTCTCACGTAAACGTTATAAAAACGAATGGCCATTCCTCCTTGTCCAACAAGCGCTTGCATCACTGTTTGCCCTCACTTCATTAGAACTGGCTTTCTCTGTCACTGCCCAGTCAAATAAGTGCAATCTCTCTCATTAGTGGTGTGTTTTCTGATTTTTGCGAGAGTTAAAGAAAGCTGGAGAATATTGAATGGATGTGGTGCAGGTTAGCCGATGTTTTTTTATGTTTCTGAAATAGTTATGTGAAGATGTTGACAGAAAACAAGAAAGATGGTTATAAATGTAAAAGAAACATATTAGCCATGTGCTCAATGAGCCAATGTTTATTACTTTTTAAGGATGCGGGCAAAGGAGCACTCATCCATGCAGCCTGTAATTATAGCAGTGGTTCTGTTCCGTTGACAGGTGGTCAAATGCAAGTCATCCATTTCTGTTCTTTGTACACATTTCTTCTTTATTTACTGCCAAGCTCTATTAGTGCAACATCCTTCTTGGTAAACAGCTTCACTAGGTCAGGCTATTAACGGCAGTCTCTGTTGTGAAAATGTTCCAAACCTTTAATTATAATTTGTGCTGTGTGGCTTCAAATGTGCAGGCAAGTTCGCTTAGTTTTACACTCTCTTTGCTTTCTTCCTTTGTTTGCTTCTTTTTACCAGGAATTTTTACCAGGGTGTATTATAATCATGGGATTGTGGCTGGAGGAGAGGGTAAGTAGAAACCTGTCTGACCCGTGAGGGAGTAGATGACGAGACAGAAGATCATGGAGACCACAGAGATGAAGACCCAATGAGAGAGCCGCTGGTTCTCCATGCTGCTGTAGATGGCGATGGACGCCTCGTGGCACTGAAACAAACACATACACAAGAAAGTAAACTGACAAATCCAAAAATGTGCAATCAGTGCAGAGAATAAAGATTTCTAATTCCAGCTGATGAATACAGCAGCTGACTTCATGTCCAAGTTTCTCTTCTCTGGTTAAAAGCGAAATTGACTGTGTTTGGTGGGAATAAACTCCGGGGTGATATAAAATACAGATGCTCTGACGGATAAAGTAGGGACTATGTGTTGGTCAGACAGATTGTGTGACCCTCTAGCCGCCAACGATTTTTCTCATTTGTTTGGAGCTCACAGTGCACGGTGAGGACTTATTATCTCTGATCTCTCTGCTGGTGAGATGAACTGAGATGAGATAGGGAATTAAATAAAGGCTATGGGCTCGGAAGGGCTCCGAGGGGCACAACGGGGCGCGTTAAATCATCACAGAGGTCAGGATACAGACTCTTGTCCCCACTTGATCCCAGCTGCTATCGCCCAGTTTTAATTCTTGCTTCCTCTTTCCTGCCTTCCCCTCCTTCACTCCTCTCAGGATCTCATCAGTTCTCTTTTCAACCCTTTGCAGTGCAATCACTCACCCTGAGAGAGAGCGTCTCTCTGTGTTTGTGTGAGAAGACATGCATCAGTCCTTTTGCACTTTCCCCTCCTTTTATTAGATCCTGCCAGCATCCCTCAGGGGTTACCTTGGCAACGTGGTAAGTTCATGTCAGTCTGTCCTGCTTTAGATTGACAGAATGATCCTTTTCCCATACTCTACCCTGCTATTAAATATGAAAAGCTTACCTCTGCCGAGCTCCTGCAGAGCACAACGGCAGTTTGAGATCTGCATCTGAAATGTCTGCCTCCACGCCAATACACTGGAGGTGAATAGAATTTTGTTTGTGGTAAATACATTTTTAAAAATTCAACAGCAGTGTGTCTTTCCAGGATCAGATTCCCTGTTACTCTGGAATAAGCCAAAGACTTCCAATGGAAACGGTTCACAGTGAGGTCTAGATTATCCAGTGTAAAGCATACACATCATCACATTGGATACACATCTTCAGCTTTTGCTTCCTTAATTGTTACGTATGTGGTTTGTTTTCACTTTATCAATCCTGTCCAGCTGTATTCAGTGCACTGTGCAAAGCCGCATAGAGCCAAAAATCTGACCCCAAGCCACATTTCTTGAGCACATGCAATAGGCTGAAGGCTACTGCGAGTGCCATGTTCAAATGGAATAGACTGACATATTCGCTTGTTGCCGAGAGTTAGATGAGAAGATTGATACTACTTGTGCCTGTATGGTAAGTATGAAGCTACAGCCAGCAGGCAATTAGCTCAGAATTTATAACTTCAGTCCCCCACTGACCGCATAAGACTGCACTGACCAATCTGTCACGTGCAGCACAGATGCCTTGTTTTTCTGCTGTAATGTAAATGGACTTGTAGAAATACTATAAACCCAAACTATCTGCAAGGCGAGATGCTGTGAGAGAAATATGTTTATTACTTGCTGGATAATCTTTTTATTATGTAGTCTCTTGTATGTATTTACAATTTTGCAGCTGTAACTGAACACTTTTCCCCTCCTGAAGCACGCACATACACATAAAACTTTCCATACACAGCTGCACACTCAGTGGCCTCTAGCCTTGACACAGCACGATGTTCCAAACACATGTTAACCAAGTCTTAAAGGGTCTTACATGAATACATTTGAAATTGTTGCACTCACTTGGAAACCAAAGCAGATGGTGGGGATGGCGCTGAACATGGAGGCCCAGGAGCTGATCCTGCACACAGATGGGAGGAAACACAAGAGTCAGTTTCTGAAATGCCACAAGAAGAAGAAATAAGCTATTATTAGGGCAACATTCATAATGCCGTGGCATTTAGAGACACTTTGCCATAGAGTTATATGTCAATCACAGGCTCATAGCTGACAAGAGCAGCCAAGTTAAGTCAGTGAGCCAGACAGAGTGTCTTAACAGTGACACAGGGGTTCAAGGAGAGGAGGTTTGATACTGGTTTGATCTACTTTGTCTGTCCTGGTGGCCTGGATTCAAAGCAGATTAATGGATACAATTTCAGTCATATTTCCTGGAAGCAATCTATAACATGAACTTGCTGTGGTGATTAAGTATATTTATTTAGGACAGCCTCACAGACAAAACTTTACTTTTTAGGAAAAAACACATAAAAATCTAATGTTTAGCATTTTATTTGAATTGTTTTAAATACTTTTCTTTATTTACTTCAATCCAAAGTGACTTGCTTTAGTCATGCAGACAGCAGTAAATACAGACTGCTAAGCATATATTCACAGAAAATGATTTTGTAATAGAACGTTGACAGCTACAGACTCTGTTGTCATCACCAGAAGTTGAAACTAATTTAAAAGTAATAGTTTGACATTTGCTTTCTTGCAGAGAATTAAATGAAAAGATTAATACTAGTCTTGTGTTTGTTTGTTAAATATGGAGCTAGAGCCAGCAGTGGGTTAGTTTAGCTTTGCATAAACATTGGTGACAGAAGGAGGGCGTTAGCCTGGCTCTGTCCAAAAGGTAACAAACCCCACATGCCAGCAAGTCTAAAAATCACTAACAACACACATTTAAAACATAGAGTAAGGGTAAAATGACACGTTCAGGTTTAGCTAGTCAAAGAAGGTTAAAGTCAAGGGCAACTGGACTTGGCTGAAGATACTAGAAGACATTTCGTCCCTCATCCAAGAGACTTCTTCAGTTCAGTTAGTTGTATTATTTTTCTCTATTCTTCTATTATTCTTATATAACATTCATTTGTTTATTCCGTATTTATATATTTCTACATCTATTTATGTCAACTGTATGTTTGTCTACATATAGCACCTTATCTCCAAAGCAAATTCCTTGTATGTGTAAAACACTACTTGGCAATAAAGCTCTATCTAATTCTGATTTTGAAATGACCAGTAGGGTAACTCAGTGGGGTATTAAACCCCTGTGGGGTCGTTTGCCAAGATCATCAATACCGTTGGTTCGTTACTGCTCCTGGCTGTTGTCCCTACTGGTTATTTCAGAACTGAAGAAGTCTCTCGTATCTTCAACCAAGTCCAGTTCCCCTTGACTTTAACCTTCTTTTGATAACTATGACCTGGATGACTGAGAACCTTCACAGACAGATTTAGCTAGCCGTTTTCACCTTGCTACTAGCCTTTATGCTAAGCTAAGCTAAATTTCTGCTAATCTCTATAAACACATATTTGCATGAGAATGCAGAATCTGTAGGCAAGGGACAAGAGGCGCTCTGGTTTGCTTTTGTAGTCCTCATGCAGTCCGTTTGTAGTCCAAGTAGAATAAAGATTGTGTCAGAGAAAGAGTAGATGGCAAAAGAAGCGGAATGCAATAGCCGAAATGCAATCTTGGAACCCATCGGCTATCATCTGATGACGATTTAGCTTTTGATCAATCTTGGCACCCTAGAGATTAGCTTTTTAAGATTTATCTGCATTTAAATAATTATCCGACGATAGCCAATGGGTTCTGAGATTGCTAATCGGACTGTTAAGATGACCGGCACACCAAAGACTAAGTCTTGGCCCGGATATCTGGATGTCTGGTGGCTACACCGCCTCTAAACAATGGCTGTTGCCCCCACAGGGCTGATGATACACGGGGCAACTTTTTGAGCAATGTTGCTGGGCAATCATGTTGGTGGCAAATCCGACTATGTTTTGAATGGATTGCGGCGGTGCAGGAAGGGTGGCGGAGTGGTGGGAGAAGGGGATTACGGTAGTAATCTTTACTCATTACCATTGACAGCAACATTGTCCAGCACCATTGCTCTAAAAGTTGCTCCGTGTATCATCAGCTTTAGTCGTCGCCAGACAAAAGCCGATGGGTTCTGAGATTGACCGTCTCCTGACTTTCTGCTAACAGGAGGACAACACTGTGTTAACTTAAGCCCTGCACGCCTGGTGGAACCAATTTGACTACAAATAGACACATCTACTCTCAAGACTAATTTCACTAGCCATTGGGACCAGTGGAGCAAATAGATTGTTTGAAGCCATCATTTGTCCCCTCCCACGCACACACATACACACATACATACATACCCACTGCTGTAGAGAGGGGTTATGTGAACAATAACAGCTGGCGTGGTGTGGTATTTGATGATGATGGCAATGGTCAGGTAGGTTGCAGCAAGAGTGCCTAGGCCGCTGTGAGAGGATAGCGACAAAACACCTTTTTCAGATGAAAATCACACACACACTGAGACAAAGTCAAAGTGCAATGGATGAGTGGATTACTGGAAACTGACCACAGGGGTCAGTACCTTCAACACTGTAGGTCCATGTCAGCTGGTCATTTATCCACATACATACATACATGCGCATGAATTTCAGTATGTAAATGTGTAGATGTGCACTGTATGCTGAGCTTTCTGGATCGTGTTTATGTGAATAGACAAATCTTCAGCATAACAAAATTTGTTAAAAACAACACGAACATTCTGATAAAAAACTAAAATATAATAAAATAACAAAAAGAACATGTCAAAAGTCAAAATGATACAGAAGAGATTAGAGGCGGCAATGTTCATTATACCCCACAGTAAGAGGAATAAAAAAGAAACATGACCATGGGGCAAGATACTGCGTTCTGTCTAAGGTTGGTGCTTGAGAAAAGATCATGGGTCATCAGTAAAATCAAATCCTTTCAAGAATCACATTTAAAAAGTAATACCTGTTGTTGAAGGTTTCAAGTCTGTTTCACCTCTGACTAAGGCTTGGTTGGCAGTGTGCTTTCTTGCGCCTATAACCACACCCAACAGTGATGTCATGGTGCACCAAAAAACCCTAGAGTACACTACATCACAGCATTAATATGGGAAGTTAACTACTGGGGCTCCGCAAAAAAAAATATTTCAGGGGATGTTAAGAGTAAAGCTCATGGAGCATCCAAAATGAACATGGTTTATCATAAGGGCAGCATGTGTTTCATGTATATTTCCATTAATATAACCATTTTTATTTTGTAGAAATCTGGCCATTAGCTTTTGAATTGATTGAATGAATCTTAATATGCATCAAACTGTTGGTAAAGAGCGAATTTTGAGCTGATGGCAGAGCTATATAAAAGGCTAAGAGGTCACTGGAATTCTTTGGAATCAGCCTGTGGTAACCAAAACTACATTTGATGGCAAATCTGGCCAGTAGTTCTATTTTGTTCTCAACCAAAGGGTTGGGCTACTAAAAACACACTATAATCCAATTTAAATAGAATGTAGGAAAATTATATTATAATAAAAACTACTTCCAATCCAAAATGAAAAACCTTATAGGAACGTAGACATTCTGTACGGTTATGTCTGAACAATGTGTGTGGACAAGCAATTGCAACATGTGACATTGGACAACTGACCTGACATATTTCTGAATGCTTATCTCTTTGGGGATGGACAGCGGCAGGATGAGGAAGATGCAGAGCAGCACCAGGGGAAATCGCTGGTCTGTATAGAAGTGGTAAGGCATCTCTGACTCTGGCAAACCAGCCACCAGCTCATAGAGGGAGCCACACACTGACGGGTAAACAAGAACACACAGACGTAAACATTTACTGAAAGAAGCACAGAAATGTTAAATAATCAGACTGAATGCCAAATGTATCTGTCTCCAAAGATAAGGGACATGAAATGTCTAATTACCTGATGATGCAACTATGATGTGGACAGGAAAAAATTACATCTGCTTCAGACCACACTCATTAGTCCTCTATCTGTGCACCAAATATCAGTGGCCATTTTGCTGCGGTTCTGTGGTCAGGTTACACTCAATGCAGCAAACCACAGAAATAAATCTGCCCTTTAACTGAGAAGAAACAAAAGCCAAACAGGGTCACAGAGGATTCACCCGCTCTAACTTGAGAAGAGGGGACAGATTGGCCGGTTCTTAATTCAGAGAGAAATACTCCAGGGCCCTGAGATAAAGGAGAAACACCGGGTTTTCTGTTCCAGAAAGAGAGGTAACTTAAACTCTGAGTCAGTTGCCATGGTATTGAAGTGCATTAGCAGAGGAGCTCTTACTGTGTGTCAGAATCTAAATCCTGTTTGTATATGAATTTGTTACTCAGGACTATCTGAAGTTTAGTTTTTTTCTTTGAACAGCGGTTTTCCTGAGATTTAAATTAGAGGCTGTGGGATTCCTGCAGGATGGAATTTCACTATTCATCACGAGACTGGGAAAGGACAGAAAAAAAAGTCAATGAGAGTGGGTGGGACGGGTATCATTCTTCCACTATTGGGAAGGACAGGATTATTTTTTTGGGACCAGGATGGGATAGAAGTGAAAATCCACTCCTGTGTTACCCTCTAATCCAAAATATTATAGCCTCAGCCTCAGCTCAGAATAAAACCTCTGCATGTCCTTTTTTTATTAAAAGTGTACCTCACAAAACAGCAGTCAGTTCCATAAAAATGTTTATTGCACATAATGTGTAATCTCAGTTTAATTTGTAAAAATGGGTATAAAGCAATACACATACTGTTGGAATATATTCCTATACAATTGGAGATAATAATTTAATATTTCTGAGACACCTGTTTAAGAGACTATCAAAAAAAGTATTACTGGATAAGACTGTGAGCTTACAGTCATGTCTCTATGTCTTTGTATGTCTATTTTTTATTTTTTTAAATCTTCAGCTGTAATTTTGTATCTTCAGTTGCTGGCCCCTGTGTTTTGTCCCTGTCCGACTAAGGCTGAACAAACATATCTAAAATGTAATGAAGGCTACAGCCTAGATTCCACCACTTTATCATCCATTAAAGAAACGTAAATCTGGTAAATGAATGAATTAATGGATAAACCATTAGAGCTGCTCAGTGGTTCATGGATTCCGATACCAGCAGGTCATTTTAGAAAGCAAAAAATGAATATTAATTATAAAGCTGCACACTCAACTGTCTCGCCAACTTACATTTCCTTAGCTGGTCATCCAGTATAACCAGAAAGGCCACAGAAATCATGAAGAGGTTGAAGACGAAGCAGATTTCACACAGCTGACCGATGGCCGGCCCGCACACCTTCTTCACCACCGCCTGGTAAGTGCACTGGCCACTGATGGATGAGGAGTAGCCCAGGATGATCAGACCACTGACCAGGAACACGAGGGAGACCTAAGTGGATGAGGGAGAGCAGAACGATGGCGCTAAAGGAAACCGATGCCACACTGTAAGGCAGGATATGCATCTTTATGTACACAACAAAGCTTTGACGTCATAGCTTCAGGTATCATTGTCAGTCTTTCCACCAGTTTGTTGTCCAAATTAAATAACATTGACCCACAACTAAAACCTTAAAACCACATTAAAAAGAACTTTTATGTAACTCTTGCATCTTACAAATCCATTTTAATTTGTGGAAAATAAGACAATCATGGAGTAAATTGGCACAGTCTATGTGTGTTTTAGCCCATTTATCTCAATTAGATAATACCACCAGACAGGGTACCACCATTATACTTTTTAGGTAGCGTGTGAAATGTGTCTGAATCAACGAATATCAAAAGGAAAAGACTCAACTAGCGGCTCTGTGAGGCTGTACTTGGAGCAGCAGCGCTTAAAGATAATGTTTGCATGCTAACATACTCACAGACACAATGCTAACATGATGATGTTTAATTTTTACCTTGTTCACCATCTCAACTGACCCAGAGCTAAGCCGCGCCAACCTTAGTTACTGTTGCTAAGTCCGACAAACTGTCGGACCTGTGGTTTCATCACGGCACTGCCACTGTTTATAACTGCACTCCCTGAAGAAATATTGTCTGTTTTATGGAAAAATGAAAAAAGCAATCTCAGAAAGGAGACAGAAGGGTTTGCATTATACATTTGAAGGTTGTGTTCAGTCTGACAAAATGATGTGATACAAATAAAGACTACAGAGTAAAAGTGAACCACCGCATCACCTGACGATATTTAGGATTAACACTGTTCCTGTAAAGCTGGGTAGGTCTCTATTCAATCATGAAAAAGCAAAAACAGTAGGGCTTTATAACGTTACATTCAATCCACAGCCAACATTTTTTGGGATTTGTTTTAGGTTTACCTCTCTGGGTAGCGATTGTAATTATTATAAGTGTCCCAGGAAAAGAGTTTGAAAATATCTTGGAAAAATACAGCAAAAAAAGAAAAAAAAAGCTAGGAAAAGACTCCTTTTGCATACACGTCAATGGAGCGCAGCCATGAAAGTGTCAGGCCTCATGTTGCGTTCCATTTGATGTAGGAAGTAGGAATTTCCTACTTTTGTATGGCATCCGGTTTGATTATTAATGACACTAATACGACTACTGAATGCCTTGTGTGCAAATGCTAGCTCTCCATGCGGTGGGCCTGGGCTAAGGAAATGGGAAGGGATTCAGACTGCCTGACAAGGCTAACTTAACCATATAATTCTATTTTGGCTTGTATTGTCTACAGCTACCATAACATTGCAAAGGGAAGACAATGGCAATCTGTGACCATTCTAAACTTTCTAGTCAAACCCTATAACTTTTATGTAAGACGTGTGCCAAGCAATTACCTTCCCAGCCCAGGAGGTTAGCCCTCCACCCCTGCTATGTATAAGGATTAATGTCAGTGTCTTCTGGGTTAATATGCTTATAAGAAGTTGTGAGTTAGTGGACTCTAAAGAGAGGTGTGGGAGATAAAATGCTTCCCCAATATCAATCAGAAAACCCGCTACAAAACCTAAACAGAGAGAAGGGAAAAACAATAGAGAGATGATACCTCCTTCTGGGCTATAGATCCCTGCATAAAAGCTATAAAGGTCAAAGTTTGGAATAAGTCAGTACAACATGGAGATGCAAATGACAGCAATTATGCAAATTACATCAATAAAATATCGGAGGGGAAAACACCTGGGAGTGAAGAGTGTAGAAGAGCATGCCTGGACACAAACTACAAACTACAAAAGTCTGTGATCCAATTAAGCTCTACAGTTACTTTCAAGTGTCCAGGCAGATATTTAGAATCATTGCAGAGTAATGAGGAGAGGTAAAGAAAAAAAACCTTCAGATTCAGCTCTTTGGCCTCATTTTAGCACTAATTACACTGTGGAGGAATTCATAATCTCTTCATAGATTATAGATTATAGATTATAGAAGGAAAACCACGTCAGAGCTCCTTAACAGTGCATAAACAGCTAAACAAGATTGATTAAAAAAATAAATAATAATAACAGGAAATTAGTTAGTAAGCAGTGTAGGAAATCATCCCTGATCAAGACGTATTCAGAGGATTCAGTTCTGAAGAGGGCGTCTGTGTGCGGTTGCAGAGAGTCTAAGAGCCACCTTATGTTACTGTGTTTTCTCAATTATTTAGTTAGTTATTATCAGTTAATCTGAATATAATGTTTTCAGTTAATTATTTAATATATAAATAGTACAATGTAAGTTTCCTGTCCCAAATTTCCAAAGCCCAAGTGATGAATCAAACTGCTTATTTTAACAGTGAATATAAAAGGATACAAAACACAGCCAATTAGCAAATCTTTTGGAATCTCATGGACTAAATGATAAAAAAGAAAACCCACCTAAGCCTGCACTGGTACTTGTGATAACAGAGTTGTAGAGAGAAAGAGATTGCTCATAATGATACTGTATATAAAACCAAGGAGTACTATTAAGCTTTTCATCTTATTTCAGCTAACTAGCTCTCTAAAACAGATGCATCACTTTGTCACACATCCAAAACTTCATTTAAAAAATAAAAAATAAATTTGGTACAGCTCTACAAGGAGGCTAATTGCATATTAGACACAGCATTGTAGGTTAGACAGTGTCATACATGCTACAATGACTTCTATCACCAGCAGCTCAGCTTTTGTTTTTTTTGTTGTTTACACAAATACAGTCGTACACCCCAATGAAATGTCAGGGAGGTCTGAAAAATGAGATAGGCCTACTGCCCAAGTCTAAACTGAATATTAAAACTGACACTGAATTGTGTTTCAGAAGTATTGGTAGACAAAAACTTTCTTTGTTTTAGAACCAAATAATTCATTTATTTCATTTCACATCCAACTTTGGAATTGGAGGACATGGCAGTGAAACCATACGGGTGTCATATCAAGCAGAGAAAAAAAAATAACTTTCGGTAACAGTTTCACCTAACACAAAATGGAGGACACAGACAATGTATATTACAACACATTTAAGCCTTATTTTATCCAACATCTGCAGGGAGACAGATGATGAGGAAGGAGCAGCACATAAATAAATTAAATTAATGGAACTTCTGTGCTAGGTGATTTGTCCAGTGGAAGGTAGAAAGGAGGACAGACAATACCTAGAGAATAAAGGAATGACTTATATTGGACTAAACTATTGGACAGTGGTTTGATCTTTAGCGCTTTACAAAAAAGTAGTAAAATAGCAATGCACGATCAGTGCACATGGTTCCCCCAGCAGAGTTTCCCTCATCCACATGGGAGAAGGAAAGAAACAAGAAAAAACACTTGCAATGATTTGTATGGAGTCTGGGAACTTTTTACACATGACTTGAAACAGAGATTCAAGTCGGTTTTCAGGGTCAAAGTGGTGCCCAGCTAGGGTGAAGAGGTTATGCACAATGAGTTCTGGTTTTGGCAGAAGGGAAAAAGACACAAAACTATTTCAGTATTGCAGTGGTGTGAGTGACAGGCTGGAGAAAAGAGGTGAGCAACAGAGGAAAAGTCAGACTGATAAGGATAAAGTGAATCTAAAAGGTGCTGAGGTCAAGTCTAACATGGCCTCTCCTGGAACAGATCCAAATCTCCTTAATTGATCTCAGGGGACCTCAGTCCTCAGTAGATAAGATGCATCTCCCCTACAACAAACTTTCAATAAAAATAATTAAATAACTAAACTTTACTTTTGATGAGGTTAAAAATTAGTCTGGCTGCATCAACTTTTGAAATATCTGCCACAACTCAGTAATCCAGAGAGACCCTGTCTTCTAAGAGTAGGGTATGAAATACCTTTTTATAATCTTAGATTTATATTATATATTATATTATATTTAAAAAAAAATGCCCACCAGCTCCACAGTGACTGCGCTGCGGATACTCCCGGTTCTCTCGAAGGCCCAGGGGAAGTTGAGGAGCCCAGCGCCCAGGGCAGATTTCAGCATGATGAAAATAGCCCCCATGGGGCCGAGCCGAGCGTCCAGCGGTGGTTTGGCAGAGCCTGAAGCCAAAAGGCTGATGCTTTCTCTGGCTAACTCCTCCATACTTCAACCGGCGGGAAACTCACGGCGGGACACACTACACACACACACCCACGCGACCTGCCGGTCAGCTCTCGACCACCCCCTCGGGCACCGTGCTGTTCTCTGTGAGCTGGAGGGAGGGAGGAGTGAACCAGGGGGCTGCGTTTTTAATGACATTTAAAAAATTTTTTGGTTTTGATGGCCTGTCCCCCCTCTGGAGCTGTCCCGGGAAATGTTTTTAACTGTGTGTTATTCGTAGACTGTATAAGGTGTTAACAGACCTGAAATCAGATTTTACGTGGCCAGAAAGACTGAACAGCAGAGCACACAGGTGTCGTGCGGAAAAGTGATCATCCGCCGAAAACTGATCCGCGGGAGCGCGCGGCATGTAACGTGATCGCCCTTATGTCTACAGCAGCTTTTATCTGGATCAAACAGACATAACGTCTAAATAAACATCACTTTATGTCCGTGGTAATATCAAAGGTATGTCTTTGTGAAACTTTAATGTTCTTTTAACAGAAGTGTTTGCAGTTTAGATCGTAATCAGGCTGGACATTTACGTGATTAGGCAATAATAGCCTGTTGTTGCGATGGATTAATTTATGTCTAGGCCTGTTTGGCAGGCCTATGTCATTAGTAATTTAAACGAATAATTATTTTGATTGTATTTTATATATAATCTGAACCCGCAAAGTAACAAGTAACTTGAGGTATCAAATAAATGCAGTGAAGTAAAAAAAATAGCCTGAAATATTTCCCTCTGATGTGTAAAGTAGGTATAAAGTAGCATAATATGGAAATACTCAAATAAAGTAGGCTACAAGTGCCCCAAAATTGTACTCAAGTACACTCAGTTAGTAAATGTACTAAGTTACATTCCACCAGTGCACAAATGCGTACCACAATAAGATGCAGCAGAGTGCTGTAGGCCTACCATAATGAAAAAGCTTCTATGAATCTTCTATGAATGAGAATGCAGAACTTAAAATCAAGTCTGCGTGTCATAACAAAATGCACAAAGGTGATATTTTCAGCAGTAGCAAAAATGCAACATAAGGGTGACTCCCTGGTTCCCAAACCGTTCACATTCTGCCTGTCTGCTCTGTCTTGTTTGATTCTCTGTGAGTTTTGGTTATTGGTTCAGTTTGGTATCTGTTATTTAGTCTGTGTTCTGGTTTTCAGTCCTGTCTGTCTGTTGTCTTGTGTTCAGTATTGTTTTGGTATATTCCTTATTTATGATCTGTTCCATGTGTAGTCCTGTTTCCTGGTTAGTCCTGTCTCTGTTCGCTGCCCTGTTCTGTTTAGTAGTCGGCCCATGTTTTCTGTTTTGGGGTTTTGTTCCTTGTCTTGTGTTTCCTCTGTTTAGCCTTGTTTATTCCATTGTTCATTTGCATGTTCTGTCTAGCTCACTTAGTACCTGTTCTATCTTGTATCTTAGGTTTGGCCCTGCATTGTAGTTCTGTGTCTTAGTTAATGTCTTTGTATTTACTCCTGGTTCTGCATTTGCATTATTTTGGCTTTGTCTGCTCTGTGTTCTGTTTAATCCTAGTTTCAGTCTGTTTTCCCTGTTGGTCGTAGTTTATTTGTATCATTTGTGATTTATCTAGATTTATCTCTATTCCTCTTGTCAAATTCAAAATCTCAGAAAATTAGAATATTGTGAAAAGGTTCAGTATTGTAGGCTCAAATGTCACACTCTAATCAGCTAATTAATCCAAAACACCTGCAAAGGGTTCCTGAGCCTTTAATTGGTCTCTCAGTCTGGTTCAGTGTAATTGACAATCATGGGGAAGACTGCTGACCTGAATGTTGTGCAGAAAACCATCACTGACACCCTCCACAAGGAGGGAAAGCCTCAAAAGGTAATTGCAAAAGAAGTTGGATGTTCTCAAAGTGCTGTATCAAGGCACATTAATAGAAAGTTAAGTGGAAGGGAAAAGTGTGGAAGAAAAAGGTGCACAAGCAGCAGGGATGACCGTAGCCTGGAGAGGATTGTCAGGAAAAGGCCATTCAGATGTGTGGGGGAGCTTCACAAGGAGTGGACTGAGGCTGGAGTTACTGAATCAAGAGCCACCACACACAGACGGGTCCTGGACATGGGCTTCAAATGTCGTATTCCTCATGTCAAGCCGCTCCTGAACAACGAACAGAAGCGTCTTGCCTGGGCTAAAGGAAAAAAAGAACTGGTCTGTTTCTCAGTGGTCCAAAGTCCTCTTTTCTGATGAGAGCAAATTTTGCATCTCATTTGGAAACCAAGGTCCCAGAGTCTGGAGGAAGAATGGAGAGGCACACAATCCAAGATGCTTGAAGTCCAGTGTGAAGTTTCCACAGTCTGTGTTGGGGAGCCATGTCATCTGCTGGTGTTGGTCCACTGTGCTTCATTAAGTCCAGAGTCAGCGCAGCCGTCTACCAGGACATTTTAGCACTTTATGCTTCCTTCAGCAGACGAGCTTTATGGAGATGCTGACTTCATTTTCCAGCAAGACTTGGCACCTGCCCGCCTGCCAAAAGTACCAAAACCTGGTTCAATGACCATGGGATTACTGTGCTTGATTGGCCAGCAAACTCGCCTGACATGAACCCCATAGAGAATCTATGGGGCATTGCCAAGAGAAAGATGAAAGACATGAGACCAAACAATGCAGAAGAGCTGAAGCCGCTATTGAAGCATCCTGGTCTTCCATAACACCTCAGCAGTGCCACAGGCTGATAGCATCCATGCCACGCCGCATTGAGGCAGTAATTCATGCAAAAGGGGCCCAAACCAAGTACTGAGTACATATGCATGATTATACTTTTCAGAGGGCTGACATTTCTGTATTTAAAATGCTTTTTTTTTTTATTATTATTGATTTCATGTAATATTCTAATTTTCTGAGATTTTGAATTTGGGCTTTTCATAAGCTGTACGCAATAATCATCGAAATTATATCAAATAAAGGCTTGTATTATCTAATTTTGCATGTAATGAGACTATATATTCGATTCACCTTTTAAGTCGAATTACTGAAATAAATGAACTTTTGTACGATATGCTAATTTTTCGAGTTTCACCTGTATATGTTTGCTTGTTTCTTTAGTTTGTGTCCGGACATTGTCGTGAACGGAGCCTGCCTGTCTCTGTGCTGCTTGATCTGTTGGATTGTGAAATCCTCAACTGCCTGTAAGCCTTATTTCCTGTTTGAGATTTGGATTAAATCATTGCACCTGAAGCCTGCGCTCTTGTGTCATGCATTTGGGCTCGAAACCTGCTAGTCACTCAACTGATCCTGACAAAACCAGGGAAGATCAAATCATGATAAAAAAAATCATAATTTGCTGTAATTTGTGCACCCACACACAATTTAGTTTTATTTATTTGTAAGGGGCTATGTACAATAATTGATATAAATTGTACTATTGGAAATATTGTATCACAGTTAGCTTAAAGCTAATTTTCTACAGTCTCTTGGCAGGTCTAACACTTAGAAAATACAATTACAGACCAGCACTGAACAAACAGGACAGACACATAAACCAAAATGATTACAAGTCATTACACACACACCGTGTCAGCAGAAGTCCTGTTAGACACCAAAGCACAAAAAACAATGACATTTGTCTAACCTAACCTTTATCAATAAGGCCAGTTATTAACTAAGTCAAAATCAATATGTACTACTGTTAAATAATTTAAAGAGTGAATATAACGAAAACATTTAACTATATTTTGTCAAAATCCTCAAAAAAGAAAAAATAATCTAAAAAGAAAGAGAACCCAAGTGACACAAACTTGCGGATGGTGTCATCACGTTGTGATGAAAAGGTTCGAAATGTTAGCAACATTTTCCATGAGTGATATGGGGAGTGGGTCAGGTGTGGAACGGGTCTCACCTGCAACGCTCATTTTCAACAAGATTTTGCCTTTACTTAAATGTTGAAGAAAGGATGTGAGAGGGAAATCAATGTGCGGGTCTAGACCTTTCCATTAGTGTTTTCTGTTATTTTTTCTCGGGGAAAGTTGCAACAAACACTGTTGTTAAAGGTTAATTGAAGATAACAAGACAACAGTTTTCTTTTTATACACCGCCTTCCTGTCTCCCTCACCGTATTCCCCCTACTGTAAAAGCCTTCATCATCTTTGTCTTTTGACGTCAAAGCAAAGAATGATTATTTTCATCCATGACTCATCACTGTGCAGCTTGTTAGGCCTGGGAGGAGAAGTAAACATGAAGCAGTCAGACCTTCTCAACCGAGAGGATAGATAATTCTCAATAGTCGAGAAGTGTCCAGTAGTAATAACACAGGCACAGCAACTTGGACATTTCATGCCCATCATTAATGTGGTGGTACAAAGCCAAGAACACTTTTGTTTGAGTTCACCCAAAAAAACAGAACCACATCACTTGTGAAATTGAGTTCCTGACTTTTAATTTCATGGATGAAAATGAAAAAAGCAACTCAAATCAATTCTGTGCAGTATAGTCACAGATTGTACCCCGTAGGTTAAAGCCAGCTTTCTGAAAGAAAGGAAGGACATGGACTGAATCAGAAAGTAATATGCTGATTTTCATGCACAACCTTCTTTTGATTATGGGGGCCCTTTCATTGGTGTTGCAGACCTACTATAAGATATCACAGGGTAAGGATAGACCCTATTGTTGCGTTTTTGCATGTCACAAGACTCATGGCTTGACAGTTAAATCTCAAGTAGTCAAGTCTAAGTCTTAAGCTTTATGTTAGAAACAGTTTGCAAAAAAACTACAGACATAATGAATGTTTTTGATTAGCGACGCTGGGGAAATGACTCCAGAGATTGTCAGTTTGTCAGTCCAACTATGATGGAGAATGCGGTGCACACATTATACTTTCTAAACATCAGCATGTTAACATTGCAGGTTGGATCAGGTTGTAACATTGTCATTATGCATGCTAGCTTGCTGGCGTTAGCATTAGCTGTGCCTAAATGCAGCCTCACAGAGCTGCTATAGCGTGTCTTTGTCTTGTTAATATTTTATTACTTTCTGCCATCCCTACACACAAAGCAATCTCAGCTGTTCTCATCTGTAAGACCATGATGGTGGAATGAGCTATCACAGGCCATCAGAGCAGGGGCGTCCCTCTGTAACTTCAAGAAGCTCTTGAAAACTCATCTCTTCCAAGAACACTTTCTCTTATAACACCTCTATCCCCTAACCTCTAACATGCACTTCCTGTGCCCTTCTTCTTCTATCCCCTTACAATTCTCTTGTATTGATTGCACTTTTTTGTTAACTCTAACTTCTTTCCCTATATTTAACCCATTGATGCCATACATGTTATTAGCTCTTACTAGTATGTATTGTCAGTTGTAGATCTCTGCTGTATTGATGCTTTATTGATGCTTGTATGTTGTTCCTCAAATGTAAGTCGCTCTGGATAAAAGCGTCTGCCAAATGAGTAAATGTAAAAAAAAAAAAAAAAAAAAAAAAAAGACTTTATAGGCTATGCCTTGCTATTTCATATCTGACGTTATCTGCGAACCACTGCAAATGCTGGTCTCTACTGCTTTTCTTTCTAATACAGCATTATTGAATTGATTCCAAGCTTATCGATCAGATGATTCAGGTGATGTCAGATGATCTGCTGTGCAGTTTTGTTATATCACATTTTTCCATCTTTAGTCTTGGGCATTCCAGGTTAGTTAGTTAGAGTCACTTGTATTAAAATTAACATCGAGTCTTTTTTGATTTTTAAAGCTTCAGCTCAGAGCCGCCACAGTGTCTCTTTCAACCGTGGAGGGAAAGAGGGCATGTGACCTCCACTCACCACCAGCTTTCCCAAATCTTGTTAGCACAGCTAGCTGGCTCTGGGGTCATTTCCCAGTTTCCCAAGGTTCCAAGGGAGATTAGTTCTTCACTGGGGCCGTCATCCAAGAGGACAGGTGACAGATTCACAGGCTGATCTGGCCTATTAGGCTTGGATAAAGAGCAAAGCTCAGACCACCGAGCACACCGACACATATCACCTCTGATGAAATCAACCTGCGTCACTGAATTCAGCCCATAACCAATACTAAAACCACGAGTGAGATGGAATTAGTCCATTCAATCTATGATTACTCCACAGAAAAAAAAAGCAATCATGCCTTCTCAAAGTCTGCCAAGGAATGCATTTCAGAAAACTGCAAAATAAAAAGGAATTAGCTCACATCACAAGTTTAACCTCCATTTTTTTCTCTTCAGCCTTTTACTCTGAAATGTCTGTGGTGACTGTAGCCAAATGTTTTGGCAGGTTTCATCACACCTTTGTGATGCAAACAGTGCAGTGATGAGCAACTTTCCAATAAAGATTTAAACTGTAAGCAAGATACAGATTGCTGTTGCTGAATAAGCAATTCCCATTTATTCATAATTTCATCTGTATAGATATTCGGTCTACGTGTGTATTGAAAGCTCTTCCAAAAAAAAAAAAGAACTGTGCCGGGCGTCCTGGTGGTTAAAACGCATACTATAATCCCAACGTCCTCAATTAATTTCTGACGGGTAACCTTTTTGCACATCATCAACCCTCTGTTACCACTCACCTGCTGAATATAAAAATGCCATGCTGATATAGACATGGATTCCACTTTATCCACAGGGGAAAACAAGAGAAAAGAAAAAAATTGTTGCCAGAAGGAAAAAAAGAGAGAATGCACGACGCAAAGTTGTATGTTCGAGCTGCTTTTTATGAACAAAGGGTGGAACAAAAATATACTGGATTACATATATCATTGTTGAAAGAGCAGATTTTCCAGCAAAAGGCCACAGAACCACCAAATTCCTTACTGACAAAGACCATTACTGTAATAGAAAGCAGCAATTTATAAATATCATGTCTAAGTAGGGTTATATATTATGTATCTTGAATTACCATTACAAATTACTTCAAAAGCAACTCCAGAAACAATGCAATAACCAAGCAGATCACTTTGATAATGCTTTTTAATTGATGAGATATATTTGAACAAGTGTGTCAATGCTACTACTGACCATGAGATCACAAAGGAGGCTATCAACAGAATGCCTGGCCAGAGTTCATTCATTATACAAAATATAAAAACAATGAAAAGACAGTGACTTTAAACAGATATGGGCAGAACTTACAAAACAGTGGGTGGTGACACTTGATCATCCGATGGTCCTCATGTTGGATATGAGCGCGCGTGTGTGTTGGGTATTTTTCTGTCCGCGTGTATGCCAACTGCTTTATTCTTAAAGTGCATACAGTATGCATTTCTATTTCTCTGTGTGTGAGTGTGAAATAGCTTGTACTTCTGTGTGTGTGTGTGTGTGTGTGTGTGTGTGTTAGGGTACGAACAAATTCAATAAATATAAAAGTCAGACACATTTTGTTCATGAAGAATAAAACCGTTTGGTCAAAGAAGAAGAGAAGAGAGAGGGAAATGTAGACAAGATGTCTGTCTCAAACAGGCATTTTTTAGGGCCAGGTATATACTGTGTGTTTTACATTGTGTGTAACACTTTCTAATACTGTTCATTAGTCCACAAACACACACAAACACCTACGGACAGCCTTATACAGACGAGAGGCACAAAAACAGCATCCAAGAGACACCTGGAGCTGCACTGTGTTCAGTTCCGGCAGGCTCGAGTTTAAGAGCAGTCAGACTTCTGTCTCAACAGTTCATTAGACTCCATGTAAAAAAAAACACCTCCAATGTTGCTGCTCAACAGATGCTGTCCTTTCAGCAGCGTCTCAGTTTTGGAGGTGAACCTAGCTCCCCGGCAGCAGTCCCAGTCAAACTGTAGGGGTTTTCCCAGTTGTCGTCGTCTGCTGCTGCTGCTGCTGCTGCTGCTGCTGCTGGAGGTATGTGGGTCGTTTAATGCGGGGTTTCCTGCGCTTGGGTTTGCTCTTGGCCTTTGTGAGCTGGACCACAAAAAAGGACAGGACGACCATCGCTCCTAGGAAGGCAAACACTGGGATGGTCTGGCCCACTTCTTGGTTGTAGCGGCCCGGCATTATCCCTGAGGCACAAAGGGACACAGGTCACATGGGGCCTCCTCAGTAACCACTTTTATTCTTACACACTACAGTCTTTCCTTTCATCCTTTGTCTATCTAACTTTATGCTAGAAGAATATTAGGCCTTTCTGCTGTACTGATCATAGACTTGTTCTTTTTACATCCTCTCATTAATAATAACCAGCTACTTGGATACTTAATAATGTAAAATTAAAGAAAAACTGATGAGTGACAAACTTCCATGTTTTATATAAATACCATTTCCGCTGCAAAAGCTGCTGTTTTAAAGTTTTAAAACAATGTTGTCAAATGCTGTGCACTACTAATTAGCTCTAAAACTAATTCCAAGTCAGATTGCTTAAAGTAATAACTCTGAAGCACGTGTTACCTCCAGGTATGTCCCAGGCCCCACTCTCCCCAGGAGACAGGGGTCTGACCTGGGGACGGTAAGCCCTGACGTTAGGTAGAGCCACTTTGTCCAGATCCACTGAGAGAAGTTTCTGGTGCTTCCACAGGTTACTAAGAGCAAGAGTGGAGAGAGAGAAAGAAACAGAGAAAGAGAAAGGGGGTGAGACAGAATCTAATGTGTATAGTGTAACGTATGTATGTGGGCAAGTCTGTCACAAAACCAAATTTTATTCCTTCTGTTGACAGGTTGGAGGAAAAAAAAAAGACTGTTGCTGCCAGTAAAAACCCAAAGTCTGGTTCCAAGTATTACTGTGTCACTGAAATGTGCTGCTGCTGCCGCGCCCCCCCCCCCTCCTCTGAGAGACTTGCCTCTTTCTCTATATCGTCCTGTGACTGAAGGAAAAGTAACCAGAATGTTGACTATGGTAGTGTGCACAAACAAGATAACTCAATATAATCTGTTCAGACATGTTGAGAAATATAACACCTGGGAAATTAGCCAGTACTACATACAGAAGTTCATATCACTGTTGCCACTGACGACTGATGTCTGAGAGGAGTGAATGGAAATGATTATTTACCCTCAAATATATAGACAGAACTAAAACAGAACTGTCTGCATTGCAATGCATCATCAGACCTACCTGGGTGCTGTCTCATTGACTGGCTGTGGCTTTGCCCAGGACAGGTGGGGGCAGGCTGGTAGTGGGCGGGGCTTTGGGTCTCCCAGGTGAGCCTCTAGAACCTTGGAGTAGCGGTACAGATGGTTGCCTGGAAGAATGAAAAGAATAAACCTGCATATACCTAAGAAGGAACACATCCAATATTTGAGATGATAAATTAACCTGTCTGTTAATGTTTTGTGTAATTTTCCTTCCTCACCTTCCAGTCTCTGTGGCAGTGGGCGCTCGGTGCCTGTGGGCGGTGCTACCCTGCTGTGGGAGTGGCTGAGGCTGGGCGGGGTCATACTGTAGGAGGTGTACTGAAGGAGGGCATCTAGCAGCCAGAAACAGTCTGAGAAATCACACAACAAAAGATTACTCAGTCGGCTCAGTTGCACCTTTTGTTGTACGACAAAGCATCCACACATTGCACACACTAAAGAAAGGTTACCTTTCTGTCTGTGGCTGTCATCTATACAGTTAGAATCACCGTACAGAGCAATACGACCTCCCCCGTCAGACGGTGTTTGGTACAGTCCCAGGATGGGAACCCCCTCCACCACTGCTGTCTCCTGCTTTAGCACTTCCAGACCTGTGAAAACACAGCGGGAGCGGTGTTATACCTAAACTTAAGACACACAGATTAAAAAGTTGCCTGTCAGCCCGCACGGCTCCTGGCCAGCACTGTACTACACTAAGCCGGGGTCAGTACTTTAAGAGGGGTGCTGGTACCTTGGTCCTTTAGATTCTTGGCAATCACTATTCCATCTTCTGGGAAACGGGCGATACTGCAGCCTGAGGCATAGTACACTGAGACAGAGACACAAACAACCATCTTCATTTAGCAAAAATGGTGTGGATAAAACAATACAAAAAGGTGACCAGAGGATGATCATCAGAAACCAACGAGGGGTTTGTGCATGTCTTACTGTCATGATCAGCCAACGTGAAGTCTCCCTCGTACAGCCCATCACTGAAAGCCATCCCCCACACTGAGATCAGGTCGTTCAGGGCTGGTACATTAGCACCCCCTGTGTCTGGCATCCACCACTGCCTGCAAGTTACATCAAGAAAGTCATCTCTACAAACATTCGATTAGGCAAAAATATAGAATCTACAGAAATAACAATCAAGAACCACTGTTGCAATTTACACAGCACAGAACAAAGCTTTACTTTCAATTTGGTATCTGCCCCAAACAAGAGGATTGATTAAGGAAATTAAATGAAAACATAAAATCCAACACAACAAACAGGTTGTCAGCAGGTTTTGTAAGGATAAAAATGCCAATTTAAAAATAATCACTAGCATATAATATGGGGGGTACATTACAATAACAGCACATTTATAAAGTGAAAAGGCAGACTTCCTAATTCTTAATTCTTATTGAATTCACCATTCAATTAAATCTGAATTACTCAGCATAATATTTTGAAGCCATAAAGACTATATTTAGCTGTGTTTAAGACTTTTGATCCTGCAGATTCTGTGCGACAGCTTGAGTGGGATGTGAATGGAGCAACAAGGAATCATGAGTAATCTTTTGCTCTGCATGAAGAGCTATGAATGCGAAAAGTCGTGATATATTACATCTATTACAGAGGCATAAATAGTCTGTACACTGCAGAGACGGACAGAAACTGATACAGCAGGTTGGTAACTAGTACACAGCGCTGTTTATCTTGCTATCATTATAACATGATAAAGCTGCAGGTTAAAGCAGGAGCTTTTTAGGTTATGCTTGTTTAATCACTGAACTGTCTCATAATGGAGGACAAATAGATCCTTTTAAAGAAATAAATACAGGGAGGTTCCAACGAAGGTTGAGGTCAAGGGAGCTTCACAAGTAAGGAGTCAGTCAGAGAGGACTTTAGATTACTGCTGCACTACAATGCAGTCCAAGTTCCCACAGCTCATTCCATGAAAACACTATTAATCAAAAAACACTCTGCATTACTTATTGAACTTGTCTGGTATTGCTGAGGCTGCAATTTATTTTTTTAGTTCAGAGCAAGAGCAGTTTTAAAATTCGTAAAGTTTACTGCGGTGATGTGAAGAATCTCTACAAATATTGTTGTAGCCATTCTGTATATTGGGATGGGGTGGCGCTGTGATCTGCCACAAGTCTACTTAAGACGGGTGTTAATTAGTGCAGGTGTGGCGCACAGCGAGGTGCATGGTTTGTGCAATCATGGAGAGTGACTTGAGTTTATTATTGAAGAAATGTTTAATTTTTCGTTATGTTAATAAATTGATTGGCATATCCGACTTTAAGTTAAGACTTTTGCATTTCTGTGCTCTTCTCGCTGGTTTGAGGTGGGCGAGACTCAGACGGTCTCTGTCCACCATGATGTTAGTGTCTGGTTTTAATGGCCTATAACAGCGGGGGTCGGGGGTCACGAGAATGCTGCTATAGACACAAAAATAGAAGAAAAATAACTAGACGGCCTATAGTTGTGAATGGAAACACTTTGGGTGGACACTGTAAATATATTGCACTGTTTAATCCAGAATCAGCTGTCCTGTCAGTGTAATCAAAGACTAAGTAATAACGGTCATATTAGCAGAAACTTGATCACAACTCACAGGTCTGAGTCTTTTGTTGCTAAGAAACATCTGCCAAACGGAGGGCGCCTGCTCTGGCACTGTTTTAAGTGTGTGAGGTGTACAAATACAGAGAAGACAAGGAAACTGAGATCCAAGTGGGCACATGAGACCCTCAGAAAGGGGAGACACCGCTGGTAGTAGGCTACCACCAGCTGGTCCAGGAGCTTAGTCTTAATGATGGTCGGTTCAAGGCATATTTTCAGATGAGTCGGGGAGAGTCCGGACAATCCAAGCAACTGTAACTTCCGTCAGCACAACTGAGGACCCGTCTCTCCATTCATTAGATTGGATAATGGGGAAAAAACGCGAATGATGTCGGGCACGAGTTTAATTATTTTCAACTCCATGCTCTCAGAGCGCTCATTCAAAAAGCCGCAGCAGGTGGCCAAAAGAAAACAATTTAAAAAAGGCGCCTCTCACTGCAAAAAACGCATTCTGTCTGATCCCTGGTGGGGGGAGGGGGTCGCGAAAGATTTTCAACTTCAAAAAGGGGTTGGACTGCCAGAAAGGTTAAGAACCCCTGGCCTATAACATTAGCCAGTGTTATTGCTATGATTTCAATAATCAGCAGTAGTAAAGTGAGAGTTAAATACCTTGTGTTTTCGTCATAGAACTTGACCTTCCTCATGACCGAGGTGTTGTACCAGTCACTGAAGACAATGAGTGACAGGCCGTTGTCGATGTCTCTCCTCAGCTTGGTGATCTCTTCAGGGAAATACTCCTCCTCACTGTCAACCATCAGCAATGTGCCTGCAGAGACACAATGGCAAGCAGCACGTTAGCTTGTTGTCCTTTGCTCAACCATAAGCAAACAGCTGTTGTAGTCCTTTTGAAGTGGACGTCTTCTAATTCTATTGTCGTTGTTTCTTTACCATACTGGCTGGCATCAAAGCAAGTGATGGGTGCGCCGAGCACCTCAACAAAGTATCCCATACTCCGCAGGTGCTGGTACATGTCCCTGAAGTTAGTGTGGATGTGGTCTCCATTCCTGGAAACATACAATCAGTCATTTTCACATTTCACATGTCATATTTTTGAGGTCAAAACAAGTAATGAATCCAGATAATTGAAAACAAGTTAAAGTTTTTAAACCAAATCACAGATGGCAGATAAAATGGGTTTAGTATCAAGTAAACATCCACACATACCAGTCTAGTGGGTCGTTTTTCATGCGGAGGTTGTCTCGGGGAAAGTAGCCGGGCGGGTAGCGAAGGTTGTGGTACTGGTCCCACAGCACTCTCTTACTGCGCGGGGGAGTCGGCACGATCTTCACCTTGATGGGCAGTTTGACTGTGGAGGTCAGCTCACCGCCCACCTTAGACTGCAAGGGGTTAAAAGTCAAGAAGACGAATGGGTCATAACTGCAGAGGAGTAATGAATTACATAAGCTAGATTCTCTACTGTATATATATGTATGAATTGGGTTAGCTAAAAGTATGTAGTACAAACAGCTCAAACATTTAAGTAAAAGTAATTTATGAACAGCTGAAATAGTTGAAATTATTGACTGAACTAATGGATAAAGAGTTGAGATTGTTAGCTAAAATATTGGACAAACTGCTGAATTATTTAGTAAAAGTATACCAAGTGTTAAAATAATAATACAATGAACAAAGTCAAAAAAAAAGTCAAAAGTCAAACAAACTACCACTACAAAGTGGTAGCACAGCTGCAAACCTGACTAAACCAACCCAAACACTGACAATTCAACTGTATGAAAAAAAAGTAAAGTAAATATCCACCTGTAGAGTCACTTAACATCTACTTCAAAATCAATTCAAGTGAACACATTCAGAAATTATGTGTGTGGATGAAGGGGTACTTGAGCTCATCTGAGAGGGATGTGGTGGTATGTAGGACAAACAAAAGTTTGGGAAGCACTGCTCTAGAAAAAGCTAAAGCTGCTTAGAAGACAGATCAGGTGTTGCTGCAGTGACTCACATCATTCTCTGCAGGAGATGCCACTGTGACCATCACATGACCTTGAGCGATCCCTTCCCACGACGCTGCCTTCTTGGCCACGGAGATAGACACGGCCAGGTAGCCGGCCCACGGCCACAGCACTGGTGAATAAGAGACTGCCACATCAATGTGGTCGCCGTTCTGGGGGAGATAGGGCTGCCAGATGGGCTGAACAGGAGAGAGCAACCTTTAGAAGGCTTATAGGGAAGATGTTTATTTTTTAAAGTCTGAGTAGATCATGACGCAAACCAGGTCAGTCAAGGATGAAACTCGTCCTTCACTTGTGCTCTGACAGAACTTGAGGAAATAATATTAAGTATACTGTGTGCTCTTTGTAGAGTAGCATTTGACTAAAAGAAACTGAAAAAACGACTTCTCTTCATGTGTGTTTCTTGTGTGTGCACCTTGTCGACAATCCTGCCAGTGACACCCATGCCGTTGAGGATGGTCACATTGACGATGGTGGGCATTCCTCCATAGTAGATGGGCTGAGAGCAGTAAGGCCACATGTACGGACACTCGGTCAGGTCGATGTAGCTGGGAGAAAGACTGGCAGGACACACAGATGGGAAAGGATTCTGTATAACTCTGTTGTTGCAAAAGACTTTTTTTAAACTAGCTTGAAACTAATGAATACAAATTTTGGTAATATTCCATATGTAATATGTATGTAAAAAATAACCTAAAACCACCTTAACACAAATAAATATGTAAAGAATGTACATATATACATATAAATTACCGCACACTGATCTGACTTACTACTTTATTTGCTCACAAATAAAGTAGTAAGTCTATTAAATAAGAACGCTGGCCCTGGATCACATGTTACATCTAGCTAGAAGCCTGAAGTCACACAGTTGAGAGCTGGTATTCTTGCTCGGACCATTGAGGTTGACGGATTCAAAAATATTCAGGAGGAAAACAGAGAGTTTGAGCTGTGACTAGTGGAAACTGAGTGCTTTTTTGTTAGGATTGTATATATTGAAGATTTAAGAACATACATTTTCCTTTTATGGCTTGACAAAACCCTGAAATATTCTGGTGTACAGGCAGGTGATAAAAAACTGGAATGCTCTGCCAAGTTTGTGTCAAAAGCCAGGAAAAGTAAGCAAAATGATGGTCTATATTAGTTTGTATTTACGCTGATTTATACAGTAAATGTTTTTGTCAGTGATTTAATATTTGTGGTAGACATTAAAAGTCTCAAAACATTTAATTGTCAAAATAATTAAAACTGGTTGTCTTTATTTTTGGCCTTTTTCAAGTATTGAAAATGTAAACGCAACATTATGTATGAATTTCTGGCACCTTGTAACAGGGTTCTTGCACCATTTGAAAAGTCAAATCTAATGTTTTTTAAGACCTTTTAAGACCTCAACAAACATAAATTTAAGACTTCAAATTTTGAAACAACTTCTTTGACAGAAAAGAGATGCACATTTGATCTCTTAATGAACGATGAACACAGGTGAATGACTTTGCATATTCCGAATCGGGGAACATAGGCATTAAAATGTATTTTGGGTGATCAGATTGTGATCGGGTAAAAATACTCCTGAATCTTAAAATATCCATACAAACGTCTCTAACCACTCCTGGAGGAGAATCCACCTCTCCAAAATGGATTAATTTACTTTTACTGTGACTCTGGGTCACCACTGGAATCAATCAAATATATGTTATGATACAAAACTGACGATAGCTGCTGTCCTTCATGAAGGAAACAGCTGCAAACTTTCCTTGTCACATTGCAAGCCTATGGGCGGTGAGTATTTGACACTCAGCCGAGCAAAGGACAACTACAATTCTGCCTGTCCCGTTCCTCCCACGAGAGAAGGCTCTGACAGCACAGGCTTGGTCTCCTTTAGTGTAATGTAATTGGCGGGTATTCGCCTACATGTGCAAGACAACATTTAGGAACACAATGTGTACTCAGGTTTCTGAATCCATGAACTAGTGGCCAATGCCTGTATATGGGTGCTCCTTTAGGAGCTCTTTTAAAAAAAATCTCTGCTCACTGAGGCATCTACCTGGCCTGAGGTTTGTAACTGTTGAGGATCTGGTAGGCTCGGATCAGGTCTAGTTTCCCGTGGCCCTGCTCAAACATGTTGACCCCTGGCAGCCTACGGGCCGAGGCGATCAGGGCCTGCTTCATGGAGGCTGGGTTCACCAGCTCCCTGTTCAGGACGGTGCTGGAGGACAGAGGACAGGCGAGGTTAGTGTCTGCTGGTGTCAGATTCCACAGCTTTTAATTCAGGACAGTGCTGGAGGAAAAAAAGAGGGATGGGCTACTATTTGTGTGTGTGTGTGTGCTCCTGGGAGAAGGGAAAGGAGCCTATTGTTAATAAGCGTGGTAGGATGTTTGACCCAGCAACATGAGCTCATGAAATGGTCCTGAGTTACAGCTACATAACAAGAAGGCCTTCACCATGTGAAGACTGACAGACTCAACAAGTGACACACCTCTTTCCTCTGGGAACCTGTTCACTGCAGTGTTTCCCCTAGGATTGAGTTGTAGCAGCGGAGGTGAATCAAAAAAAAACAAAAAACTGTGTGCATGTCTTAATATAAAACCCCAATACATGATGTGTCAGCAGCAGAGCTGTTGTGTGGACTATTAGTTTTACCATATCTATAACAAATAGTTGAAAAAGCTATAGCAGATAATAAACAATCAAAAAGGATTAAACTTGCTGAAGAATGTGTCTGCGGAGGGACAACAACCATTTGATTTAGGAAAAGTTTAAGTTTTCGTGCTCTCTCCACAGTGATTTTACATTCATGGCACAGCACCCAAGTGATTTTGGGCCTCACCTCCTAAGCCTAACGGCAGGTAACTGTTAATATGACCTCTGAATCATTAGGCTACAGATAAGATTTTTCATGTTGCCCTTTGTGTCTCAATTTACATTAACATAAGTTAATATGAAAAATAGGCAACATGAGAACCACCTCCCTTAATTACCAAGCATTTAGAAACGTCTCCTAATTAAAAGGGATTAGTTTGCAGCCCCAACTTGCTTTACTAAGCTCATCTCCTCCACAGTGAACACCGTCCTTTCTTTTCCTAACAACCAGTCTAAAAATTGAAAAATAGTTATTAGGATGTACAGTCTGTGTACAGGACAGAGCTGTAGGCTACACCAGTTTAGTCTAAGCTTGTATCTAATTTTATCAATACCGGGCAAGTAGGCAGTAATGAAATGCAGCTACTAAGTTACTTCCTATAAATTGAGCTAATGTTAAGTTACATAGCAACCAAAAGACGTACCGTCAGATTTCCTGCTCAGCTGTACAGTCTGTAAGGGGGGGGGGACGTTTCCTAGCACTAAGCAACTTCACTTTTTCAGCAGTTGGGGAAACAACAGACAGACTTTTCTTGGTCTTTAGAAGAACTACTAAAACTACTCAATTTCCAGTGACTCACCACGCTATAAGACATGTTTTTATGACTAGATTGCCAGAAGACCACTCAAAACATATACATTTTTTAATATCTGACAACCAACCATCAGACAGACACTAGAGTCCCGCTGCTAGTTGCTATTATGGCTAAAATAGGATCAGGATAATGTCTTCAAGCAATTCATTGATAAAAGTTACATTTTGTGACAAAAAAACAAAAACTCACAACTCAAATTAAACCCAGTCTGACTTACTAGTAGTTAATAGAGCCATGATGTCTTTGCATGAAAATAATGATCAAACTGAATCACCAACAACAGCTCCCAGCTGCAACTTAACAACTGACCTTATGGTAAAATACACCTAAAAGACCCATTAAATAAACATGCATACTCCCACCAAGCAAATAACTATACAAACAATAAAAAATGGGTCACAAAGGACATGAAAAACTACCTGGTCCAGAAGAAAAAAGCTTTTCTGATAGGAGACAAGCTCAGGGTGAAAGAGCTGGAGAAGGAGTTCAGGAGGATGCCAAGCTAGCTAAGATACACTACAAGAACCAGGTGGAACAGAAACTAACCTCTGGAAATGCGAGGGAGGCGTGGCAGGGCTTAAACATCATGATGGGCAGAGCCCCCAAACAGCCAGTGGTTGGCTGCTCAGACCCACCTCCTCTGCAGAGCAGTTAGAGTTTCTTCACCCGGTTCAACAGTAGCAGCACTCCAATGACCTGGACCCCCCCGACCCCCAGCCGCTCCCTCCAAGCCATCACTATTGGTGAACACCTGGTGACCTCCGTCTTACACAGAGTCAACCCACACACGGCTGCTGGCACTGACCGGCTCAGAGGCAGGGTGCTCAAAGAATGCTCCACTCAGCTAGGTGGAGTTCTCACAAGGCTGTTCCAGCACCTCCTGGACTCTGCCTGTGTTCCCAAACAGTGGAAGGAATCCATCATAATCCCACTGCCCAAAAAGACACCTGCTAAAGACCTGAAACACTACCGACCAGTAGCCTTGACATCAGTGCTGTGTAAATGTATGGAGAGGGTTGTATGCAACCATCTGTCGAACATGCTGTCCAACAAACTAGATCCGCTTCAGTTTACCTATAAGGCAAAACGTGGTGTAGAGGATGCATGTCTCACACTTTTAGACACTGTCACTAAACAACTGGACTCGGCACACCTACACACCAGAATTTTATTCATGGATTTTATTTCTGCTTTTAATACTGTAAACACAAACAATCTGCTGCACTGCCTCTCTGACCTCCAGGTCCACCCGACACTGATTTTATGGATAAAGAGTTTTTTACAAGACCGACCACAACAGGTGTTTTTAAATGGTTTTAACTCCAGAAGCTGGTTTTAAACACTGGACTCCCCCAGGGCTTTGTCTTATCTCCCATTCTCTTTTCTGCTAATGCTAACAGCATTTCCTGCAGCAGTGAAGGAATAACTCTTTTTAAGTACGCAGATGACATGGCCCTGGTGGCACACCTGACTGGCACTGATGCCCTGTCCCAATATCAACAAGCAATCAACAACCTGGTCCAAACATTTACTGATCATTCCCTGGAGCTCAATATAACAAAAACAAAGGAACTGTGCTGTGGGAGCAAAGTTAAAACATCCTCCCATCTCTTCCAGCCTCTCAGTATCCAGGGTCAGCTGGTGGAGCAGGCTGAGTCCTTCAAGTACCTGGGAACAGAGATCGACACCTGCCTGTCCTTCGCACTACACGCTGACTGCGTGTTCAAAAAAGTACAACAGCGCCTCCACCTGCTGAGGAAATTAAGGACTTTTCATGTCAGCAAGGATATTTTAACTCCGGTTTACTCGTCACTCACTGTATCCATTCTCACCTTCAACATCTCATCCTGGCACAACCTCCTCACTGTCAAACATAAAACCAAACTCTCCCGCATAATAAACCACTGCAGCAAGATAATCGGCTCACCACAAACCCCCTTATTTGAGCTGCACAACCGTTCTGTGATCAGGAAGGCCACCCTGATCACAGGAGACTCCTCTCACCCTCTCCATCACTCTTTCCAGTTACTGCCATCAGGCAGACGATATAAAGTTCCACTTGCCAGGAAAAACATTTACAAGAAATCTTTCATACCGTCTGCAATAACCACTCTGAACAAAAAAAAAAATAGACATTGTACAGCTGCTGTTGTAATGTAGGTTTTAATTGTGCGTTTGAAGTATGAGTTTAAATGTATGTTTTTAAAGGAGCCTTTTATTTTGGGACAGACAATAAAGCTATCTATCTATAAACACACAGCTGAACAACAACCTCATAAAACCCCAACAGTTTAAGAATCTTGACTTTCTAGCAAACATAAAAAGTTCAAACTCCAGACACTTAATGACAACATGATACTGACCTGGCCAGGAGAGTAACGGCACCAGCCACCACAGGAGAAGCCACGCTAGTGCCAGACAGAGAGCGACATCCCTCCTTCATTCCTGATCCTCGAACACCTGAACCGTAGGTGACGATGTCAGGCTTCACCCTGCCATAGCCCCCCGGCAGCTCCTGCACAGAGATGAGAGGCAGATACAGATAATGAGATAACGGCAGAGACCGACAGAGTGCTTCCACATAACATTTCCTAGAGCTTGTCCTTTTAGAGCATGTTGAGCCACATTTTGAAGTGAAATGCTGTATCGCCTCATACACGTTTATACTGAACAACAAGAGTGAGAGAGCTGGGATCAAATTTTTAAATAGCCCTTATTCACACTAAAACGTATGTTTCAGTTCATGTCATTACACCTACTCCAACAAGTCACACTCTAGTCAGGGAGTCACTTTAAAGTCACCATACAACTCTAGCAAAACTCCACTACTATTAAAAAATAAGGGCATCCAGCAGACAGCAGGTGTTGACTGACTAGTGATAACGACTGACAGGTAGATGCACGCTATCACACAATGCCAACACACAGAAAGGCAGAGACAAAGCAGAAAGTAAAAATGACTAGAAAACAGTGGAAAGGTAGAGCAAAAGTAGAGAAAACTGCATTTAAAACGGCTGAATGTTGAACTGTTTGATGTATCCAGGTTGGAGAGCTGAGTGGGTGAGTGTCTGTTCCTTATGGCCTCTTCAAGGCTGGCTTACAGTGGTTGAGGGGGCAGAGAGATCAGAGAGTGAAGCCTTAATCAGATGTCTGCTTTGGGCTATTACTGATAAAAAAATGTTGTGTGCAAGTGTGAGAGAGTGAGTGTGTGTGTGTGTGTGTGTGTGTGAAAATGGCTGATGGGATGTGGATGAGGGATCAGGAGCTTACATTACGGTTGACTAGCTTCTAGAGCAGAGGGTAGGTCTCTGAGGTAGATGTCTGCTCTAAAACTGATAAATGATATGGAGAGCGTCTGTGTGGAACTGAGTGTGTGTGTGTGTGTGTGTGTGTGTGTGTGTGTGTGTGTGTGTCTGTGGTGGAGTTACTCACCCAGGTGGTCATGCCTCTGGAGGAAAACCTAGCAATATTGTCCTCAAAGTCGATTCCTCCGACCCCGATAACGTCCATCTGGTCTGCTGGGTTGTTCAAGGTGCTGAGGGACAGAGACTTACTTTACTTCATTTACAAAACCCAGGGAACAGGTCACAGTTCCATCTGGGCACTACAACATTAGAG